>NC_134164.1:11072000-11423500 GCF_033958435.1 Carettochelys insculpta
AACAAACAACCCAATCTTGGCTGTGGGACGTAGGCATAGATGGGACATGATTGAGTTTCCTTCTCTAACCTGGGCATTCCAGGTCATTCATTTTGCCAGGGTGCCTGTGTTGTTGACTTACCTTGCCCAGAGTTAGATATGATTAATGCTTGTTGCTTCAGAAAGGAGATTTGTCCATTGGACCATTGTAGGGGAAGAGTTCGCAGTGCATAGAACCAGCCGGCATCAGGGCTTCTTACAGCACAGCCTAGGATGAGGTAGTGAGAAAGGCAATGAGCCAGAAATATGTCATGGGTTGTGGTTCACCTGCAGTCAAGGAAAGGTTATTCACAGGAGTCTGAGCAAAGAGTCTGAGCAGGGCATTTCAGGGACACAGCCACAGGGACAAACTTTCCTTGCTAGTAGAGTCCCCAAGTGAAATCCTGGCCCAGCAGACTTCAAGGGGAGTTTAACCACTGACTTAACCTAGGGAACTTGCACAGCATCACTTATCACAGCATGTGAGCCCTTCACAACCTCATGCAGGGCTCTCATTAGATGGGGAACAGAGGTCCAGCAAGCCCAAGGTACAGATTTCAAAGATATTAACATGCCTAATCCTGTTTAAATCGATGAGAGTTAGGCATCTAAGTTTTTAAAAATTGGTGCTAAGTGACTTGACTTAGGTTGGAAGGGGAGTCTGTGGCAGAGCAGGGAACTGAGCCTTGAGCACCAAAGACCCAGGTGCATGTGCTGACTGTCGGATCAACCTCCCCACTTCTGTGCCAAGAATTCATGGTCTTGGATTCACAAAACCGCTCCTGCCTGGATTGGTCTCCTTCTGGGAAACCAAACCTTTTGAAAAAAGGAGAAAAAATAATTTTGGTGCCAAGAGCTCTGAAATTGGTGGGGGTGCCATCTGACTTGGGTGGAAGGATGAAAAGAAGATACATGGCTCTTCCCAGTCCATCCTGTGACACATGTTGAGTATAAGTGGCCTCTGAGCTCTACTGGAAGGCAGCCCAGATTAGGGATGTTGCAGGTTAACTGGTTAACCACTAAGCCTCACCCTAGATAGATGAGGCTTACTGTTTCCAATTGATCAGTAGGGCCTGGAGCAGCCTCCTGCCTGGCATCTGCAGGGGGCTAGCCAGCCCCACTGGTTTGCCACAGGTGGGGGCGCTCCATCGTGACCACAGCAGCCCCCACCCATGGCACACTGGGACCGGGGCTGTTCCGACCAGGCTGGAGCATCCTCGTCCATGATATACAAAGGGCCACTCCAGACAGGGGCTGCTTTGATCAAGCTGGAGCAGCCCTGCCTACATCTCTGGCCCAGATAAAACTCATACAAGGAGACAGAGAGGCTGGTTTTTATTTTGTTCTTTTTTTATAAGGCAGATAATTAGCCAGTTCAGAAACCTGGTCAATTCCCTGTTCTGCCACAGACTATCTGTGTGACCTTGGACATGTTACTTAGCCTCTCTATGTCTCTGTTCCCTGGCTGTGAAATGGGGACAATCACCCTGCCCTGCCTCCCAGGGAGAGTGACAGGATCAATGCATTAAAGGTGGTAAGTCTCTTAAATGCCATAGAGGTGATGCCAAACACAGACAGAGGAAGGAGAAGATCTGGTGTAATTTACTCCACCTGCACTATGCATTACAAACAGTTCTTGCATGGCCAGGGAGCTTTGTTCAGTGTCATGCTAAGGCAAAGAGGGACTGGATAGTCTAGTGGTCACAGCGGGATGCTGGGTGACCCCTCCCTTCTATGTGACTTTTCCCATCTGATGATGACACTGATATTACAGGAGTTGGCTTGTTTCTATTTCTCAGGTACCCAAATAACAACTGAGGTATTATGTCCTGAGAGGCTCCAAAAAACCTTCTCCAGCTAGGCCCTGATCAGCCTTTCCCAGCAATAGTCCAGCCCTGACCTCGACAATTCACAAGGATTCTCTGTAAAACTGCTGCTCAGCTGAGCTCAAACCTGAGACAGCACGTAAAACAAAATGCCATGGCTGATGTGGGGCAGTGGCACAGGGTGCTAATTCAGAGCTAGTGTTCTCCTTCTGTTACAGGGTCTCTTAGGTCATCTCAGTCCCCTGCTTGAGATGTGGGCAACCTACTTATGCGATTTGGTGATATTTAAGAGTAGGCTGGATAAGTATCTAACAGGGGTGATATAGATGGCGCTTGGTCCTGACACGCGTCCTGTAGAGGTCACTTCCAATTCTAGTATTCTGTGGTTCTGTGATTTAGCTCTCCAGAGGCCAAGAAGAGCCAGGAAGGAGGTGACATGGATCAATAGGGAGCCAGTGGGCTAAGCTTGCTGGCTTCAACTGGAAGTAGTGGTGAGACACTGGGACAGAAGGTCCCCAGGGCGTGGTTGGGGCCTAAGTTTAAGGTTCTGCAGCCAAGCTCCTGGCTTGTACAAAAAGTTTTTCAGTCAAATAAATAGTCAGATTCCAGCTGTGATTATGTAACAGTTGTAAGACAATAAGAACAGCCACATTGGGTGAGAGCACAGGCCCATCTAGCCCCGTGTTCTGTCTTCCTCAATGGGCAATGCCAGGTGCCCCAGAGAGAATGAATGGAACAGGTGATCATCAAGTGGTCCCTCTGCTGTCCCTTCTGGTCAGAGACTGTAAGCTGTTCATGGCATCTTGCCACAGCTCAGCTCCTATGCCCAGTAAACTGAGTCAAAGAGCACCTGGGACGTAAGGGTAAGCAGCAGCAGAGTGTGAAACCACTTCCACCCTTGCCTCAGCCCCCTCCCAAGCAAGGCAGGAAATGCAGGCATGGTGCTTTGGTGGAGAGCTGGCTGTGGGAATATATTTCCCTTCTGATGAAGTCCATCAGGTTTTCCCAGGGGAAGTTTCCAGGTGAGAATGTTTGTTCCACTCCCACTTAAAAAGCTAATTCCCACCAGTTAAAGAGAAAAAGGAAAATAAGTCAAAAGGGGACAAAGTTTGGAGGCCAAAGGGAAGCCACCTGCATGTCTGGAATCGGCACAGAAATACCGGGGGGCGGGGGTTATGCACCTCAGTATTGTTCACAAAGGCACTTTCCTTTCAGATTTCTCCTGGGAAGGAGCTGGGTTTTGTCTACCTGTTCTAAAGAAAACGGGATGAAGAGAAGATGGTGCCCCCTGGAATAGTTCTGCATTTCAGGGTGGGGTGACACCACACAGCAGCCATCTTGAGTGTCTCCTCATGAAATGTAGTTCTTATGACACGTGGATCGTAAAGCACTTTACAAAAGGAGGTCAGTAGCATTACCCTGCTTTTAAAGATGGGGTAACTGAGGCATGTGGTGCAGTAACTTGCCCACATTTATCCTGCAAATCAGTGGAAGAGCCATGAATCAAATCTGCATCTCTCCAGTCCCAGCCCAGCCTACCAGGACACGTCACCTCTGGGGTACATCTAGGGAGCACCTGGGCAGCCTGCTGACTGTCTTAGCCTCGGAGATGGTGCAAAATATTTCACCCTCCCAGATGCCTTGGTCCTGCCTTCTCTCTATCCTCAGGTACCCCCTGTCCCAGGAGGACTGTGTAGTGAAGCAGCAGCCAAGCTTCAGGTCCACTCCCTACAAAGGAAGCCAGGAAGGTGTCAAGGTCTTTGTACCTGTTTTCACCCAGCCCACCTGTGCCAGGACTGTTCCATCTGAGGGGGATGAGGGCTACAGATTACAGGCCCTGTACTTGGCAGGTCCCTTCGCTGCATGGCGCATTCGCCTGCTCCAGGTATTGGTCTGTAACAGCCCACTCCAGCACGATAAGTCTGCGTCCCCTCTGGGACATGCAGCCTGCACCCCAGGAAGCACTCAGCCCAAAAGCATTGCTCACACCTGCCTCCCTGGGAAAAGAAGCAGCCTCAGCCTGGCTTGCGAGAGACTGTGCGTCTGTCTACACTGCATTAGAGTCTCAGGGCTGGCCCATGCCAGCTAACTGGTGCTTCCAGGCTTGAGCAGTGGGGCTGTCAAATTTAAGTGTAGATTTTCTGTCCTGGGCTGCAGCCTGAGCTCTGGGACCCTCGCTGGGTCCTATAGTCCCATCTCCAGATTGAGCCCAGATGCAGTGAAACAGCCCTGCAGCTGGAGCACTGCAAGCCTGAGTCCACTGGCCAAGGCCTGCAGTGTAACCAGAGCCTAAAGGACACCGAGTGAACTGAGGATGCGCTAATGATCTTGACACCTAGCAGGGCAAAAAAGCCCAGGGAGCGGCTGGAAACCAATCTACCTTGTTGACAGAGTGCAACGCAAATTCATAATTACTGTAGATAAACACTTTCAAGTTAATTACTGTGCCCATTTGGTGGCTGTGCAAATGATGGGATGACTAATAGTGATGCTGCTTTTTATGACAGCTGGGACTACAGCATGCACTGCGGGGACGTGCCCGGAAAACCAAGGAGCAGACGGCGATCAGGAGAGGAGGTGAATTGTAGGCGGCTCTGGGAGCTGGAACTCTGGGAAGAGGAGACAGTTTCTGCTAAATTCTTATCCATGCCCAGCACCAGAGTATCTGAGCACCCCCCAGACTTTAATGAATTGACCCTTACAAGCTCTGGGCTGCTATTCCCATTGGGCTAAGTGAGTCAAGTTACAGTGGGGGAGGTCTAGGTTGGATATTAAGAAAAATTATTTCACCAGGTTGGGGTGAAGCTCTCGAATGCGTTACCAAGAGAGATGGTGGAATTTCCATCACTAGAGGTTTTTACATCCCAGCTTGACAAAGTCCTGGCTGGGCTGGTTTTTTTGGAATTGGTCCTGCTTTGAGCAGGGGTTGGACTTGATGACCTCCTGAGGTCTCTTCCAGCCCTAAGATTTGCCCATGGGCACATAGGAAACCTGCAACAGAGCAGAGACTAGCACCCGTATCTCCAGCTAATGACCTAACTACCCTTATTCTCTTGTGTCTGGTCAACCCCTTCTCCCTGGCCACAGTGAGCTGTGTGTATGTATGTGTGCACAGGAGAATGATGTGGAACTCAGATTGACGTCAGCCCAAGTTCTGTAAACCTCAAACAATGCCCCATCCACCTTCTCAGGACAGGGACCAACTTTTTTCTTGCTTGCAGCAACTTTAGGCCACTCCTTGGCCATGGATTTCCACTGAGTCACTCCTAGTTTACACCAGGGATGAGACAAGGAATCCCCAAGTGGCAGACCATAGCAATGAGCCTCAGAGAGACCAGAACCCAGGCCCTTTGGTTCTGAATCCACAGCTTGTGTCTCTGGAGCTAACGGCAGGCTATTGCATTGGTGCTACTGGCAGCTCCTTTACCTTCTCTGCTAGCCCAGCCTCTACCATGCTTAGTCACATTGCCCTCTATGTAGGCAAAGGGCCTCATGGTGCATGATGCTGGACAGATACCGAAGAAGACAGTCCCATGCCTTAGGGAGCTTGTGGCAGATGGAACAGGTGGGGGAAGCAGATGGAGAAGGGTGAATGGAATAAGGCCACAGCTAGCATGAGGGCTGAGCAGAAAACTGCCCATTCCAGTTTACAGGGGTGGAGAGGCCCTGCTGTGTGGGCCGCATGGTGGAAGAAGACACAAGGAAGGATTTAGATGGTAAGGACTTCATGGAACCTGATAAGCAATGTTTCCATGTTGGGATGTCATGGGGGGCTCGAGGGAGTTGTGGAGGGGGCAGTTCAAGGCAGAGCAGGGGTGGGGGAGATGGCTGGCTATGCTGCTCCATCTGATGGGAAGGACGGGGCTGGTAATGGAGCTGAAAAGGAAAGCCAAGGAGCTTGTGTTTCATGTGATGGGGGTGGAGGGTACCTGGAAGAGTGTATGTGTGTGTGGAAGATTGTTCCCAGCATCAGGACCAATCAGGTGTGGGGGACCACCTCCAAGGAGAACTAGAAACCTGGGCAGGCAGAAAACACCCTCCCACAAAATCTTCCTCAGGCAGATGCCACCTGACTTGGGCCCGAACAGCCAGCACCAGGCCACACTCATTAGCAGATTCCTGGTCTGTGGTATCCTGCTGCTCCACTGCCTTGTGGGTAATCCTGGGAAGGATCAAGGCTAAGGGAGTAAACCCTGACAGAAAATCCGGAGGGGAGTGCTAAGGTGGTTCTGTGCCAACTTCTGGCATTGACCCGGCAACTCCTGCAGCTGAGCTGGTACCAGACGTAGAGGTTATCCTCTTCTTTGGCCTATACCAGTAAAGCTGAGAGGGGGACACTGGCATCTGGGAAGCCCAGGGTCCCAAAAAAAAAATTGCCCAGGCTCACACCTGGAGAGGTACTCCAGCATCACTTAACAGCGTTGAACCAACACAGGAGGTAACAGATACCAGTTATAAGCTCTTGCTCGATTGGCGTAGAGAACGAGCGCCAGGGGTTGCCTTCGATGGTGGGAGAGATCACCGCATCTCACTGGACAGTCACCACCCGCCTCAAGCTGGGCAGCCCCCAACCAGAAGGGTACTGTCCCGCCAGAGTTCACCTGCCTCACTGGGTGTGTGAGGCTTAAGGTTCCCAAACCTGACAAGTGACTGAAATTTGAGCACCAGGCAAACCAAAAAGAAAATCAACAAGAAAAGGAAACCATCAAAGTTTTAAGCTTGCTTGCTGGACTGTGCGGACCATGCTGAGCGGTTTGACTGAAGATCTTCAGGACATCAGCAACACCCGAAAGATCACTGTCATCAATGAGGAACTGAAGAGGCTCCAAGTTGACATTGCTGCTCTGCAAGAGACGCAACTCACAGATTCGGCATCTCTAAAGGAAAAGAGGATCTCTAAAGGAAAAGGACTACACCTTTGTCTGGCAGGGTAAAGCCCAAGATGAACCCAAGGATCATGGTGTTGGCTTTGCCATCAGAAAGCCCTTCTACAAATGGTGGAATTAGTCATGGGCAGATCAGAAAGACTCCTTCAGGTCATACTGCAAACTTGTGCCGGTCCTGTCCACCTGATCAGCGCTTACACTCCAACCCTGTACACCACACCAGAAGTAAAAGACAAGTTCTATGACATGCTTAGTCCTGCTCGCGAACAACTGTACATTTTGGGTGACTTCAATGCAAGAGTTGGAGCTGATCATGACTCATGGCCTTCCTGCTTAGGCCACTTTGGTGTGGGAAAAATAAATGAAAACGGACAGCGTCTTCTCGAACTTTGCACGTGCCACAATCTGTGCATCACAAACACATTTTTCCAAACCAAGCCACAGCACAGGGTATCATGGAGACACCCATGCGCAAAACACTGGCATCAACTAGACATGGTCATCACTAGACATGATAACCTCGAAAACTTCCTTCTGGCACACAGTTATCATAGTGCTGACTGCAATACGGATCACTTGCTAGTTTGCTCCAAACTCAAGGTGATCACCAAGAAGCTGTACCACTCTAAACCAACTGGAAGGCCCCTCATTGATGCCAGAAAGACAGCAAACACAGAGAGAGCTGAAACGTTCAGTGACCCTCAAGGAGAATCTGCGCAGCAGCCCTGAGGGTGCCAATGTGACATCCAGATGGCAGCATCTGAGGGATACAATTTACAACCTTGTCGGTGTTTGAAAGAAGAGCTAGAAACACAAATGACTGGTTCGAAGCTAACTCTGATGAGATGATTCCAGCCATCGAAAAGAAGCGTGCTGCACTCCTGGAGTACAAACACTCACCGAGCCAGAGTACCCTGCAACGGCTCAGAGCAGCCAGAAAAACAGTACAGCAGACAGCCAGGCACTGTGCCAACAACTACTGGCTCGAGCTATGCAGCAGCATCCAGACCAGTGCTGACTCTGGTAATCTCAGGGGAACGTACGAGGGTATGAAGAAGGCATTAGGACCCACCCAGAACAAGATGACACCTCTGAAATCCAAATCTGGTGAGGTCATCACTGACAAAGCCAAACAGATGGAGCGCTGGGTTGAGCACTACTCCAAGCTGTATTCACATGAGAACATTGTGGTTGATACAGCCTTCGATGCCATCAAGCTCCTACCAGTAATGGACGAACTGGATCAGGAACCAACTGTGGATGAACTGAAGAAAGCCATCGACAGCACTGTGGTAGGAAAGGCCCCAAGCCAGGATGGTATACCACTAGAGGTAATCAAGTGTGCCACGGACACCCTCCTGGAACCCCTACATGAGCTACTGTGCCTGTGCTGGAGAGAGGGAGAGGTTCCACAGGATATGCGCGACGCTAACATCATAACCTTGTATAAGAACAAAGGAGACAGAAGCTACTGCAACAATTACCATGGAATCTCCCTCCTAAGCATCACTGGTAAACTGTTCACTCGTGTCATCCTCGGCAGACTCCAGAAGATTGCTGAGAGGGTGTATCCCGAATCACAGTGCGGATTCCACGCATAGAGATCTATCATTGACATGGTCTTCTCTCTGAGGCAGCTGCAGGAGAAATGCAGGGAGCAGAGGAAGCCACTCTATATTGCCTTCATCAACCTGACCAAGGCCTTCAACTTGGTCAACAGGGATGGTCTGTTCAAACTGCTCCACAATATAGGCTGTCCACCATGGTTACTCAAGATGATCCAGTCTTTCCACGAAGACAGGAGAGGAACCATCCAATATGACGGCACATTATTGGATGTTTTCAGCATCAGGAGTGGCGTCAAACAAGGATGCGTCCTTGCTCCGACATTGTTCGGGATCTTCTTCGCGCTCCTCCTGAAGCATGCCTTTGGATCTTCAACAGAGGGCATCTTTTTGCACACAAGATCTGATGGGAAACTGTTTAATCTTGCAAGGCTGAAAGCTAAATCTAAGGTGTGGGAAGTCCTCATCGAGCTTTGCTGTTCGCAGATGACGCTGCTGTGGTGTCACACACGGAAGACCAGATTCAGAAACTACTGAATCGGTTCTCCAAAGTATGCAAGGACTTCGGGCTTTCCATCAGCCTAAAGAAGACAAACGTACTTGGTCAGGACGTTGCTGAACCTCCATCAATCAGCATTGACAACTATACGTTAGAGGTCATCCACGAGTTCGTTTACCTCAGGTCCACCATCACTGACACCCTGTCGTTGGAGACTGAGTTAAATAGGAGGATCGGAAAAGCAGCCACAACTCTGTCCAGACTTAGCGAGAGAGTGTGGAGTAGCATCAAGTTGTACACCCACACCAAAATGCAAGTCTACAGAGCCTGCATCCTCAGCACCCTCCTTTACGGCAGCGAGTCTTGGACCCTGTACACCTGCCAGGAAAAAAGGCTGAACGTCTTCCGCTTGCACTGCCTCAGGCGCATCCTTGGAATATCATGGAAGGACAGAGTGCCCAACGCCGCCGTCCTTGAGCAAGCTGGCATCCCAACCGTGCACACCCTCCTCAGGAAGCGGCAGCTCCGCTGGCTTGGCCACGTCCACAGGATGAATGATGGAAGGATCCCAAAAGACATCCTGTATGGTGAGTTAGCCTCTGGCAAAAGACCTCCCGGACGCCCCCAGTTGCATTACAAAGATGTCTGCAAGAGGGACCTCAGGGAGGTAGACATTGAGCCAGACAGCTGGGAGGAGCTGGCAGACGATTGCAGCAGATGGAGGCAAGAACTACACAAGGGCCTTCAGAAGGGTGAGATGAGGATCAGACATCTAGCAGAGGAGAAGCAAGCCCTCAGAAAGCACAGTAAGGACCTGCCAGACACCCATTACACATGCAACAGATGCAGCAAGGACTGTCACTCTTGTGTGGGCCTTCACAGTCACAGTCGACGCTGCAAATGATGATTCCAAATGGAACTACGAAGGGCACGATTCATAGTCTACGTAGACTGAAGGGTGCTACTACTGCTACTACTGGTGCCCTGCTAGTGCCCTCAGGGTCTCAGCTGGCCTCTTAGCAGAGTGGGATCTCAGGTACCCCATTGGCAACTGAGAGTTTTAGGTAGTTTTCAAATCATTTTCCAGGGGAGCATTTCTATTCACCTTTGCACACAGCGAGAGCCCCTCCAGCATTCCTGGCAGCTGGTGTCCAGCCACTGCTGAGGCTTTCTGGCAATTGCAAGCAGTGATCTTGCACATGAAGGCTGCTGGCCTGCAGCTGGCCAGGTTTGCTCTGAACTCCATGTTTAGTTTAACACATAAGCAAACTCATTTCCAACCCTCACTGCACCGGCAAGCCTCGGGGGCCAGGGCTGCAAGAGCAGTTTATATAGTGGGGGTGAGATGAGCCACTGGATTGAACTGTAAACTTGGCCTAGGGGGTGCAGCAGCAGCTCTTTTTCCAGCCTCTGTGCCTGGGGAGCCTCGGTCTGATACCCCTTGCACAGCAGCGCTGGGAGGCTGAGGGGCAGCGAGTGGGAAGTAAGCGGCACTAAGTGATTCTTATTCTTCTCCTTGCGCTGCCTAACATTCAATAAACAGAGAATGGAAAATGTTTACTGCCTCATTCTGTTCTCCAAGGAGCATGGGTGGGAGGCAAACTCCATGCGAACGAATTGTGCATTATTTATGACAGTGTGACCTGGCCACTCTCCTAGCTGGCTGAATGGTCCTTTTAGAGAAAAGCTGTTAGAGCACCCCAAAAAAGGAACCAATGACCTTTCCATCCCTGGCCTGACCCCAAAGCTTTCTGAGCGGGCACTGCTCTGAGCAGAGATCTGAGGGGGAGAGGAGGTAGCTGAGGTAGTGAGGGATATTCGGCTTGCAGAGGGTTGCCTGGTTCTTTGCCTTAGAAATTAGGCTTCTTTTTTGTGTCCAGTTGGGTAGCAGCCTGGTGAATGCTGCCCCTTTCCGGAGAAGTGAGGTGGCCAGATCGGCGGTTTTCTGTCCACAGAACAAGTAGAGGGTGATATCAGTTCAGCCTGACAGCCCAGACCTCAGTACAGCCCCACACCTGGACAGCTAGAGCTGCTCAAAATCCGATGTTTCTGTTCCAGGGGAAAACCCACCTTTTGAGAGAAAAAAGGCATTCTGGGTCAGAATGAAAAGTCCAAATTTGAAATTTCCCATGAGGTAAAAAGCCCCAAAAGTAGATTGAGGACCCTGGAATCATTTCATTTGGCTGATGTTGCATTATTTCCATGAGGGATAAAAAAAGCATTTCTATGTCACTGTTTTGAATCTTTTCACTTTGATTTTTAGATGAAAATCTAGAGCATGTAGACCACAGCTTAGCCATGGAACGTAATGCAGATATTTTACCATCATCTAAAAAGTCCAAATGAAATGAATTCCAAGGAGGGATTAGAAATGAAACATTTTCCCTTCCTTGAGTTTAATCATTTCGACATCATCAGAATGAAACGGGAAGGGCAAAATGATTCGTGTTGACTTTTTCCCACTGACAATTGTGTGGAAATTAACAAGCCCCTGTGAAATGCTTCAGTGCAGATGAAGCTGCATGTTCCTAAGGAAAAGTGTCCCCCTGGAAATTTTCTGACCAGCTCCCTTTACTGCCCCCTCCCTCCTAGTCCCTTAATTCTGCACTTGAGTGATATCAGTGGAGAATAGTGCTCAATCTATGCCATTTTCCCAAGGCTGGATTTCCCCTGTGTTCTGAATTCTTTTGGCAATTAGGCCCTTAATGCCAAAGTGCTGGTGGCTTGTGTGATGTGGACGCCTGTCCCACTACAGTGAGGGCTAGGAGCCACGAGTCCTGACCAATGTTCCCTTTAATCTTTTCCATACAGGTTCAGATTTTTCTGTCCATGTGCAGAATATTTTTATGTGCACTGAGGTATATGCAGCATTATGTGCACCACTGGTAGAAACACAAAACAGAGATGAGGACACTCTGCTAATCAGCTGGGGATGATTTAGTTAGGTTTGATCCTGTTTCGGGCAGGGGGCTGGACTAGATGAGCTCCTGAAGTCCCTTCCAGCCCTAGGATTCTATTGATGGCATTTGAACTTCTCCAGAGCCACCGCATAAGTGTGGAGCTTACAGGGAACACTGGTCCTGACCCAATGTCCTTGTTCTGATCACTGAATCACTCTTCCATCCCATCCCTCACAGCTGGGGAGAGTCTAGGGCTCCTTTGGTGCCTTTGTCCAGCCACCAAACCATACTCCTTCCTGTAGCCGGGCTTAGAACCCAGGTGTGCTGGCTTCTAGCATCTCACTACTGAAGCACACTCCCTCCAAGAGACAGGAATGAAACCGAGGACTCCTGGCTCCTAGTCTACCTGCTCTGACCACTAGGCCACTAGTACAGCCTCCTACCTAGCCTGGCAACCCCCTCCCACTGTGCTAGACACCACCCTCTCTCCTTGCTGCAGCTCTGGCTGCAAAAACACAAGCTAAAACCCCCTCAGGCAATATGCTGGGGTTGTTCAGGCATTGCACTCACTGCTTATTCACACTGCCTCTGGCACTTGGGATGTATGACTCCAGCAGCAGAGGATGGCAGAACTTAGGAGAGCCTGGCTACGTCTACACGTGCACCCAACTTCGAAATAGCTTATTTCGATGTTGCGACATCGAAATAGGCTATTTCGATGAATAACGTCTACACGTCCTCCAGGGCTGGCAACGTCGATGTTCAACTTCGGCGTTGCTCAGCCCAACATCGAAATAGGCACAGCGAGGGAACGTCTACACGCCAAAGTAGCACACATCGAAATAAGGGAGCCAGGCACAGCTGCAGACAGGGTCACGGGGCGGACTCAACAGCAAGTCGCTCCCTTAAAGGGCCCCTCCCAGACACACTTTCATTAAACAGTGCAAGATACACAGAGCCAACAACTAGTTGCAGACCCTGTATATGCAGCACGGACCCCCAGCTGCAGCAGCAGCAGCCAGAAGCCCTGGGCTAAGGGCTGCTGCCCACGGTGACCACAGAGCCCCGCAAGGGCTGGAGAGAGAGCGTCTCTCAACCCCCCAGCTGATGGCCGCCATGGAGGACCCCGCTATTTCGATGTTGCGGGACGCGGATCGTCTACACGTCCCTACTTCGATGTTGAACGTCGAAGTAGGGCGCTATTCCCATCCCCTCATGGGGTTAGCGACTTCGACGTCTCGCCGCCTAACGTCGATTTCAACTTCGAAATAGCGCCTGACGCGTGTAGACGTGACGGGCGCTATTTCGAAGTTAGTGCCGCTACTTCGAAGTAGCGTGCACGTGTAGACGCAGCTCCTGTGATTCATGGGGCAGCAGGAAATGCTAACAAGCCCTTGACCCAAGCTTTTAAGGGCTGCTTACTGCCTGCAGGCATGTCCCCTCTGCTCCCTTGAGCCCTGGGCATGTTCCTCTTCTCCCATTAGCTTATCCTGCTCTGCCATGGCATTGGGGGAGAAGATGTTGGCCTGACGGTCCCACCTGTCACCAAGAATGGCTTTTCCCTGCTGTGCGTGCAACAGGGTTTCCTCACGGGCTACAGCTACACTAGAGGGTTTTGTCGACAAAACTCGTGACATGCTCACACACAAAACGCGTTTTGTTGACAGTGTGTCCACAAAGATCAGCACTTTCACCGATGGCCTTCTGCCTCTCCGCCTTAACGCTTTTGCTGACAGATTCTGTCAACAAAAAAGCCCTGTGGATGCTCCAGGGGCCCCCTCTGTCGACAGACAGGACTTCCAGTTCCCCAGGCAGCCCTCTTTACTGAGCTTCCAGCTGGCGGTTCTGTCAAGAGAGTGGCTGACCAGTCTGGCTGCTCTCTGTTGACAGAGCAGATCGCTTTTTCAAACTGCTTTTGTGTACGGCAGCAATCTGTCGACAGACGTTTTGTTGGAAGATATCTTCTGACAGAAACTTCTGTCCACAGATGGACCCGGGGCAGCCATAGCCAGGGGGTATCCTGGAGTCAGGCTGGTGAGAAACTGGTAAGGGGTTGCTAGGAAGCACTGGCTGAGTATCCACTATCATGCCTCTCTGAGCCTGGCAAACAGAGGAAGCATGCCGTCCTGTGCTTTGAACTCTGCTTGAATGCTGGGGCCCAGGCATGGGCAAACATGGGTCTTAGCAGCATGAGTTCCCCTTTCTGTGGCCACCAGGGAAAGAGGATAGTTGGCAGTGGTGTGTGCGTGTGGACTGGTTCTCACAGAGTTGTAGGCCCCGGCCTCTGGTTATGGACTCAGATGGGTCTTACAACAAGGTACAGGACTCTCTGTCCCATCTTCACTCCTAGTACTTGAACTAAAGGAGAATCTCCATCAACTGCTAGAAGTGTCTGGCTTATGACACACAGCTCAGCAATCCTGACCAATGGATGGCAGTGATGAATGTGTTCATGAACACATACAAGAACGCACAAATGTGCATGCCAGTTCGTTACAGTATTAGAAAATAGTTCTCTCCTCCTTGCTGGGAGCTGGGTTGGGATTCACTCCTCAAGACAGGAGGAATTTGTTGTTGAATACATTCAGGTCTGGGGTCTGGATGCAGGACACCCCAGCCACGTTGGATGGCAGAACTTAGGAGAGACTGTGATCACAGTGCAGAGGGAAATTCTAACCAACAGGTAGGTGTGCTGGGCTCCACAAAGCTCTCTCAAGCCTCCTTGCAGCCCACCAAGGCTGTGACTGTGTCTGAGAGCATTTTCACACTCACACATCCTTGTGAGCCCCAGCGCAGTCCAGATCTGCCTTTGTCAGCTGAACGCTAATGCCAGCTGGATGCTCCTTAACAATCGGTTCCTCTGTCCTCTGGTATCTCTAGAGTCACTGATGATGTCTCTGTTTATAGAGCAAGACACAGCTCAGGGGGGGCACAGGAAAAAACTGCATTCAGATGAGGAGTTCAAAGTGTTAAACACCTGTGAGGTGCCCCTCCATTCTGTAGTGGTCTCTGGTGGCAAAATGCCAAGAGGCCACTGGGGCTGTTTGCGCCAGGCCCGTAACAGGTTCAGCAAGACTGGTGACTGATAAAAAGTCTCCTTCCCTTGCTGAAGCTGTGGTGCAAAGGGGTTGGTCCATGGGGCCTTTGCTGTGGAAAGAAAAGTCCTTGGTGGGGTGTGAAGGCTGGGAAGCTGCCATCCAGTGAGCATTCAAGCTACCATGTCCATTGGCAGTCTGTCTCCCTCTGCTTCAACAAGGAGGTGGAATGGCTTTACATTCTGGAAAGTGTTGCCTCTTGGCAGCTTGTCCCTGCCTCCCCACTCCACAGGCCATTCCCGGGGAGGGACAGAATGTACTGAAATGGCCCCATCATGTATTTACTCTGAGCACCACGGCAGACCCAGGCCCTGTCCAGCAGGGTGGTGGAAGTTGTGTTGCTTTCTCAGATTCCCTGAGGCTTAATACACTGGAGCTACCCATTCAGAGCAAAGGCATTTTGTAAACCCCCACCCCACCCCCCGTGGTGCCAGTTTGCTATTAAGTGCTGGGTTTTGTGGACTGCCAGGAGGCGGGATGCAGTTTCCATGCCTGGGCGCTCCCCATCTGCTGTGCATCCACTCTGCCTCAGGAGAACTCCCATCTTGTTCTCTCCTCCTTCCCCCTCCTTCCCCTGGGCACTTGGTTTTGATAAAGGTTGTCAAGGATAGGCTCAAAATAAATTGTCAATGAGAAAATTTCCGAGAGCATCTTTCACCCCACAGGATCTGTATTCCCTTCATAGAGGATATATTAGAGAAATTACTTCTTCTGCCACCTAAATGCAGTTACATCTGGTGTGGATCATGGCAGCTGTTTAACACCCCACAGCAACAGCTTCTGGTACGGGATTGAGCAGGTTCCTGTGTCTATTTGGGGGAGTGTAAGGAAGCCACATGCAACCACTCAAATAAAACCTTGACCTAACACTCCTCATCAGGCCAAAACTGCATTAGGCTCTTTGACAGACACAAATGGCCAGGACTTGTCTGCTTGTCTGAGACATGGTACATGCCCCCCAGGCACAGCTCCCAGTGCTGCATTTAGCCAGCTGTCAGGGTGAAGATTGAGAGGTATGACTTAAGGAGGGAGGAGCCGGAAATGGGCATCAGAAATCCCAGCTTTTCTATCCCCTCCTCTGCCTCTGGCTTCTGTGCAGCCTCTGGTGATTCACATCCCCACTCTGTGCCTCCCTAGAGGGAAAACAGAGGAGATGATGCTGACCATGTGAAATGGTCCCATGCAGACCTCTCCCAGGTAAACACAGTAACTCAGTCCATCCGTGCTCACCTCCTGTGGTCGCAACTGTGTGGAAAAAATATAAAAGCATGAGCTGCCACTTTAAGAGGGAATTATTTAGGGGCGTATTCCCTGGCCTGTGTTGTACAGGTCAGGCTGGATGATGACAATGGTCTCTCCTGGTCTTGGCATCTGGAAGCAGCCTGACCTCTGGGTAATGCCCCTTTTCATAAGGCTGGTGGGATTCAAAGGGTCGGGTGCATGGAGTAGAGCCAGAATAAATCAATCCAGTCGCTCTTCACAGGGCCTGACCGTTCTCCCCCATAGCTGCCCAGAAAGCCAGACTCATCTTGAGGTCTTTGGAGAACCTCAGTGCACCAGCCCTGGTGGAATTCCTGCCATGCCCAGGCTGCACTGGTAGAAGGGTGCTGGGTGCAGTGGGAGGAGTGACAGGAGCCCAGCGTGGTGCCATCTGAGTGGCTGCAGGGATGAATGGAGCAGTGAGCCAGGCTTGCCTTGTCAAAACAAAAAGCAGTCAAGTAGCACTTTAAAGACTAGCAAAATAATTTATTAGGTGAGCTTTCGTGGGACAGACCCACTTCTTCAGTTTTTGAAATTCCTGGTACAAGTCCCTGCTCTATCCAAGGCTTCCTCTGTCGCCACACTGGTGGTTTGTCTGCACTGAAATTAAACAGCTTCAGCTGACACCGGGCTTGGGCTGTGAAACTGTGATGTAGGTAATCGGGCCAGGGTGAGGAGTCTGGACTGCCTACTCCACAGACCCTGAGTCAGCTGCCATGGGCCAGCCACTGGAGTTAAATTGCAATGTAGACATTTCCATAGCTCTCCTGTACCTTAGCTCTCCACATCTATTAGGGAAAGGGTGGCAGTGGCCTTGTTCAACTGTAAAAGGAAAACAAAAAGCAGTCAAGTAGCACTTTAAAGACTAACAAAATAATTTATTAGGTTTAGCAAAATAGTTTTAATAGTTTATTATACCTAATAAACTATTTTGCTAGTCTTTAAAGTGCTACTTGACTGCTTTTTGTTTTGATAGTGTATAGACTAGCACAGCTTCCTCTCTGTTACTGTAAAAGGAAGAAGTCAGTCAACCATTTGAGATGTCTGTAGGCATGAGGCCAGATAAGCTCCAAAGAGAGGGAGATGATCTGGAGATGGATCACTTGGCTCTGAGGCAGCTAAATATCACATTACATCACTCTTAGAAGATTGGGTGTTAAAAAAAAATGACCACTGCGCTCAATGCTGCCCAGCTAATATAGTGAGAACCAGTTTACTGTGGGACATAGCTCTGTCTCCTGTGGCTCACGAGGAAGCACAAAGGATGGATTGTTTTTCCCCTGAAAAGAGAGGCCTTGATATTAGCTTGGTGTCTTTCAGTGCCTCAGCCATGAACCAGGCTCTTTCACCAGAGGCAGAGGGATTAGCTTCAGCTGAGTGTTGGGCCGAACCCAGGCAGTCTATGCTACTTTACAAGATGGGTCTGCTTGTATCGGGATTCCTGGGATGTTCCCATGCAGCACTCTGCAGAAAAGTTGTCTTGGCTCTGGGCTCCCACATGTGTTCATCAGGTCGTGGAGCTCTCCCGCTCTCTCTCTCTCCCTCTCTCATTCTCATCCTAGACTGCAGGAAGAACTGTGTGAATTGCAGTGCTCTGAAGGGTTCCAGAATGGAAATTACAGGCTGGGAACATGCACAGGGGCAGGGAAACTCCTGCCCAAACCTCCCTTTTCCTCCTCAATTGACATCTCTTTTGCCCCGTCCCATCTTTGCCTCCCCCAATCTGCTGGTTCTCTAGGGCAGGCTAGCTTCTTAACTTGGAGTTGGAAAATCTAATCTGGTTCTGCCATAGCCCCGTGGCAAAGTAGGCACATCATCTTTGACAGTGCGGGCAGAATCGCGGGTGATGAAACCCCCCGCTGACCCCGCACGAGCAATCCGTTCGGATCCCCACAGGGCCTCAGACGAGGGCACAGAGGAGCCGGCAGAAAGCCCGCCCAAGGGCCGCTCCGCTCCTCCGCAGACCAACCCCACCCACCTCCGGCAGGGGGCCTAAGACGCAACGCCAGAGACCGGGGAAGAAGCTGACCACTGGCAGGGTAGGAACTGGCAAGGGATTGCTTGTGACGAGGGTAAAGCATGAAGAGGAAGGTCATAATAAACAACAATTATATTTATTAACGCCAACGATAATTAACAGGTCAACAATATAATAATTAAACTACTACTTTATAACTACCACTCTATATGCTATCTTATTTACCTAGGTTTTAACTTACAATGAGTATAGTTAAGGGTCCCATTGATGAAGCCACTTTGAGACTTCCCTTGCTAAATACAAGGACAAAAAGTTTAATGAGCCCTTTTGCCTTCTCCGAGCAATAAGGGGGGGTTTAATTTGCCCCCCTCAATTACCCTGGGTAACTGGGTAGGTTACCCTATTGGATACCTCGCGGTCCAGCCGAACAAGGCTCCTTTCCCACTGGCTTATTCAGTGGGGCTTGGAGAAAAAAGGGGAAAAGGAGAGAAGTAGGAAAAAAGAGGTA
The DNA here is from genome assembly GCF_033958435.1 of Carettochelys insculpta. Lineage (NCBI taxonomy): Eukaryota > Metazoa > Chordata > Testudines > Carettochelyidae > Carettochelys > Carettochelys insculpta. Next base: position 11,090,536 of record NC_134164.1, read on the forward strand.
AAAGGGAATATAACTATGGGGATTTAACTTAACAAGTTTAACTATGGGCTTTGTTAAACAAATGTGCGGCCCAGATAATGGTTTTTTGTTAGATTTAAGCTCACGAAGCCTGGTTTAAAAGTCAGAAAGTTAGTATTCCGGGATGTGGGGTTTTACGTGTCCGTGTGGTCCGTTGGTCAAGTCCGGTAGTCACGTCCGGTAGTGGAAGGCTGAGGCGGTGACAGCGAGGGCGGTGGTGCTGCGTGAGTCGCAGACCTTGAGCCTCAGTTGGAATGGGCGCAGTACCCCACCCTATTGATGGGGCCAGTTCGTCCCACTCCACGTCCGCTCTCAGCCTGTTGTGGGCGGCGAGATCAAAGGTGCCGCAGTGATTTATGTGGCAGACCCTGGGTGCTAAGGGGTGAGGTCGCAGTATCCCACCCTAAAGGTGGGACCAGTTCGACCCTCACCTAAATTTACCTCAGGGTTATCTGCCTGAGCTCTTTTAGAGAGGGTTATTTCAAGAGTGATTTCAAGCAAAATGCCTCAGCAGAGCGGACTCTGCTGGGCGGCTGCAGAACTGCAGGCTCTGGAGGCAGGAGCTCTTCACAAAGTCTTCTGAAGCAGCTGGCAGGCTGGGCGAATGGGAACGGACTAACCCCCGAGCGCTGCGGGGCGCTGCCTTATATTTCCTGTACTCATGAATATTTATGATTACATTAGCATACGAAAGTTCTGAGGGGCCTGTTTTCAATCAGGTCCCTCTCCAGGAGCTGCCTTACCTTTGACCAATGAGGGACCTGGATTTTGAAATTCATGATTTGAAATGTCTGTGAGTTCAGGTTACCGGTAAAACCAACCGACACAGAGTGACCGTTACTGGGGCTGCTAACTGGCAGCCTATGTACCTTTTGGAGTCTACCTGCCCCTGTGATGATATTAATGGCCCAAGGCTTGTTTCCCCTGGCCCACGGGGACGATTATGCCCAAGGGATGAAAAATCCCTGACAATCTTGAGACCAAATCTCTAGTGGCCTCTAATTTGGGGCATCTTAATGTTGGACTCGCAAGTTGAGGGCCCTGGAAGAGATCTGATTTTCAAAGGTGCTGAACACCCAAAACTCCCAGGGAAGTTTCGGGGGCTGTGGGTATGCCAGACCTTCTGGAAGCACCTCTGGAAATGGGAACTGGTGAAGGATCTCGAATTCGACACCCCTAAAGCCACAGCAGCCAACTCAGTGGCCTCATTTGAACCACAACTGCTTTGTGTCACCGCTGGCCCTTTTGTAAAACAGCAGTAACAATGCCCAGCTCTTCTCAGCCACAGATCTCAAAGCACCTCACAGAAGTAGCATTTTGCCCATGGGTAAACTGAGGCATGGGGCATCAAGTGACTTGTCCGAGGGCATTTGGCAGCAGAGCCAGGAATGGAACCTAGCTTTGCAGAGTCTCAGTGGAACACATGAGCTGTGAGACCACAGTGCCCACCATCTCTGAGCCGCACTGGAACCTGGGGAGAGATCATTGCCTAGTGTTCAGTCCCTTGGGCAGATGGTGCTATAGAGTTGCACAGGCCAGGTGTTAACTGAGTCTCCCAGTTCCCGCTAGGGAACGCCTGGACCATGTGACCTGACCTGCCGTCCTGAGGGACACTGCAGAACCCTTTTGTGCCATCTGGGGTGGGCTGATCAGCTCCAACCCTTTCCCTAGTGCTGAGCTGCAGTCCCTTCACGTGCTTGGCTCCAGCAGTTACATGCCTGGGGCTGCAGCTGGACAGCAAATGCCCATGCCCTGTGATAAATGCCCATGCCCTGTGCGGGAAAAGACTGTCTAGGAAGGAGTACAGCAGAAAGGGATCTAGGGGTTCTAGTAGATCACAAGTTAAATATGAGTCAACAGTGTGATGCAGTTGCAAAAAAAACAAACGTGATTCTGGGATGCATTAGCAGCTGTGTTGTGAACAAGACACGAGAAATCATTCTACCGCTCTACTCTGCGCTGATTAGGCCTCAGCTGGAATATTGTGTCCAGTTCTGGGCACCCCAATTCAAGAAAGATGTGGAGAAATTAGAGAAGGTCCAGAGAAGAGTAACGAGAATGACAAAAGGTCTGGAGAACATGACTTATGAAGAATGGCTGAAAGAATTGGGCTTGTTTAGCTTGGAAAAGAGAAGATTGAGGGGGGACATGATAGCGGTTTTCAGATATCTTAAAGGATGTCATAAGGAGGAGGGAGAAAACTTGTTCTTCTTGGCCTCTGAGGAGAGAACAAGAGGCAATGGGCTTAAGCTGCAGCAAGGGAAGTTTAGGTTGGACATTAGGAAAAAGTTCCTAACTGTTGGGGTGGTCAAGTACTGTAATAAGTTGCCAAGGGAGGTTGTGGAATCTCCGTCTCTGGAGATATTTAAGAACAGATTAGATAGATGTCTGTCAGGGATGGTGTAGATAGTGGTCGGTCCTGCCGTCGGGGCAGGGGACTGGACTCGATGGCCTCTCGAGGCCCCTTCCAGTCCTAGTGTTCTATGATTCTATGATTCTATAATGGCTCTTCCTTTCTCAGGGCTCTAAAGCAGGAGGAGACCAGAGTCCTGGCAACTCTCAGGAGTTAGTGCTAAGTGTGGCACGCAGGCACCCTAAGCAGCTCCTGATTTCGCTCCCCATAAGCAGGGATGACTGATGCAGAGCAGAGGGTCAGTTGGGCCCATCACTAGTTAAAGCAGTACATTGGGCTGCCCTTAGAGGTAAATAAAACCTGTGTCAGAAATCACAGGTAGGACAGGACTTGATAGCTCGTTTGGCCCCATCTCCAGCACCGAGCAGGGCCCAGAATTATCTGAATATTACCTAATGACCCTGCTGCGTACCAAGAAGCTTTCCCTACCCTTCCATGCCTTGTTTTCCTAGGGAGATGGCTGTTGCCTGAACAGACAATGACTTGTTGTGAGTGTGAGGGAAGCCACCGCCTATTTCTCCAGGATGAAGGTGACAGGGGAAGCTGGATGCCAGTGTAAGTCACAGACCCTTTTTATGGCTCCTTTTACGAATTTGCAATGGAGTCTACCCTCAGTGGATCACAATGCCCTTGTAGGCATATCACTGAAATGCAGGGCCCAGTGCTCTTTTCAGAGGACGCTGTTATTTCTGAGGAGTCACATGCCCAGGTACATTGTTTGAGGCTCTAGCATCTCCACGAGACAAGCAGCAGTGGGTTTGTCACTGCAGCCAGGAGGTTTCTTTCTCCTGTGGAAATGATTCAGTTTTTCCTCACGTGTGATGCTTCTAGTCCTTCCTGCGGCCAGCTGAGGTGAGGGGCACACTTGGGAGACCCTTGTCAGGAAACCAGCCCTGTGAACAATCCTCCTTTTCAATTGCAGCTGTGGGCCTTTGGGTGTGTGCAGAGGTGATAAAATACCCCTCAGCGGCAGCTGAGAGTGCCAGTGGCATTTATTTCTGGCTCTCCCCCTTCACCTCAGCCTGACAAATGAGAGATTGTCATTCTCCCTCTGGCCGGCTTTATGGGAAGCTGTGTATTCTCTTGCCGAAGCAGCTCAATAGGATGGAGCAAGGCAGCTGGTACTCAGGTCAGGCAGTACTGTATATACTTTATCAGATGGGCCATGATTTTCCAACTCCTGGAGCTAATGTGGGAGGATTAAGGTAAGTCTCCTGCACTGATTTCCACTGTCATTTTTCCCAGGGATGGCAGAATCATTTTCAGGTCCTCACCATTCTCTCTCTTTCCAGAGAGGTGTAAAGGATTTTGTGCATTCTCTGAGTCCCTGTGGGTGTCAATTTCACATTGTGAAGATTGTGCGTAAGTGCATGGCTGATAGAAGAATGTGGGTCTACCCAAAGGACCAAGCCAGGACTGGACCAGGCCAGAGCCTACACTGTTGAACCCTCACTATCCTTCCTTGGATCTCCTTCTAATCTGTACTCCACAAGTTTCTTCCCTGAACCTCCACTGGGTCAACTGTTCCCACAGGGCTAGGACCCTCAGGCTTGTCCTCTTTCTTGGGTTTCCTCCTCCACATTTCTCCTTGCAGAATTTACCTGCAGCCTCTGTTCCAACAGCCTCCTCCAGCTGCAAACTTCCTGGTTTGACACACACTTAGACTGCACCCCCCAGCCTGGCTGGGGTTCACTATCAACTAGTGTTCTTCAGTCCCTGGCTTTCTCCCAGGCACAGTCTGTATGGTAAACAGGTCCCTTTTCAGCCATCTTCTCCCCTTTAGGGCTCATGGAGGGGTGAATCCCCATCCCATAGGGTCTATGATAGAGAAATACAGTACCCTCTAGGTAAGTGCTGCATTTTAGTTTGATTCATGTAACGAGTGAGAGGCTTTCTGAGAGTGTAAGCACTGGAATGCATTACCTAGAGAGGTGGTGGAATCTCCAACCCTAGAGGTTTTTAAGTCCCGGCTTGACAAGGTCCTGGCGGGAATGATTTAGTTGGGGTTGATCCTGCTTTAGGCAGGGGGCTGGACTAGATGGCCTTCTGAGACCCCCTCAAGCCCTAGGATTCAATGATTCTATGAAACACTAATTCCTAAAGTCAACACCATGCAGGGTGGCCCATCAAATTCTGTCTCAGGACTGGCTGCCAGTAGCCTCCCAACCTCACAGAAAGCCTGGGTAGGCAATTGTTATGTTCACGGTTTATTGCTGTTGAGACACCAGGGATCAGACACAGGGAAAGCCAGAGTAGATGCATACCTAGCAAATTGTCCCTAGCCAGAACAGAACTTAAGCATATGCATAACATTTACAGGGTCTGTCTACACTGCTGTGTGATTGCAGCATGTGTAGAAATACCTGCACTAGCGTTGAATGAGCTACCTCTTTAAAAAATCTCACTGGCATGGCTGGCAACACAATTAGCCACTCAAGTACATCCTGGGCAGAACTGCACATGGGCAGCTAGCCAATGCTGCTGTGTGTGAGTGCTGGGGGTTACCTTAATCCTAACTGTGGAGGTATATTATTTTCAGTGAGCTGACTAGATGAAAGCCATCTGGGGTCTGTTTAACCATTCTACAAACATGCCTTCCAGTTGCAGCACAGAGAGAAGATGAAAGTTACACCTGTGCTGAAGTGTTCCCTGAATCAGGGTCAATCGCTGGTTCAGAAGTAGCCCTGAGGATTTATATGAAGGGCTAGGTGGGACACAGTTTTCTGTCCCATGGGAATTTTTGAAATTTCAAGAAAAGTCCATTCCAAACTGGGATGAAAAGTCAAAATCTCAACCCTTTTCATAAAGGAATAAACCAAAACCAGCCATAAATAACAAGCAGTCCTGTAGCGCCTTACTGATTAACACATTTATTAGGTCATGAATTTTTGTGGGTAAGATCAAATTCTTCAGATGATTGAAATAGACAAATAAGATCCAGGGTTTGTATAGGGGGACAAAGGATGGGAAAATGAGTTACCTGTCATTAGTAGGACCAGTTAATGAAGCAAAGTAAATAAGATGTGTCCCAGTTCTGTGAATATCAAAGGTGAGGCAATTGCTTTTGTAATGCATAAGATAATTGATATCTCTCTTAAGGCCTAGGTTAAAACTGTCAAATTTGTAAATGAATTCCTGTTCAGTTGTCTCCCTCTATCATCTTGTGGTAAAATCTTTTTGGAGCAGAATGTCTGCTTTTAAATCATTATTGAAAGACCAGGGCAGTTCAAATGTTCCCCTGTAGGTTTTTGTGTATTCCAACTCCTGATGTCAGATATATGCCCATTCATCCTTTGGTGCAGGGACTGTCCAGTTTGTCTAATATACATGGCAGAGGGGCATTGCTGGAACAGGATGGTATATGTCACATTACGAGCCCCTGATGTTCATACACTTACACATCCACTAATGTGCTATCTGCGCATCATTAATTTGATATATGCCGTTATGTGCCAGTTTTTTCTAACACCGTTGCTTAGTTTGTCTATTTATCTAAGCCACACAGCCCCTGCTCCTCCTCACCCCTTCACTCTCACTCCAGCCTTCATTTTTCTTCATTTTTGAAAAGTACTATCATTGGGAAAAGCAGGTACATTTTTCATTCATTTAAAAAAATTACTTCAGTTGAAGGCCCAAGCAACACTGGGTAGATCTGCTAGTCTATATCTATCTATCTATCTATCTAAAAACAAAGCAAACTGTCCTTTGAAGCAACCCACTGACGTGGGTTGTACCCAGACAGCCTGCAGGCCACAGGGGGGCATGTGGAGGGGGGTAGTCCCACGGAGCCTGCCCCCCCAAACAATCTGCACATTGCAGGGGAGGGGGGTTCTGGAGGGGAAGAGCCCCCCCCCCAGCCAGAGCCTGGCTCCCCACCCAGAGAGTCTGCAGGTTCTGGGTGAAGGGGAGCACCTTGGGGGCAGCTCCCAGAGCTTGTTCCCCCCGCCAGCTTGCAGGCCATATCAGGGCCACTGGAGTCCATGAGCAGTCCTCAGAATGTTGCCCCCCACTTCAACAGCCTACAGGCTTTGAGGGGGGGATCTATAGGGGGGAGAAACCACCTCCAGAGCCTGGTCCTCCCCCTGCAGACATCCTGCAGGCTGCAGGGTGAACTGCAGGCAGGGGACAGCCCTCAGAGCCTGGCCAGTCCTTGGAGTGACCCACCAAACAGGCTGCAGGGTGGAGGGGTCCACTGGAGGCTTAGGGTAACCCCCTTCCCTTCCAGCTCCATGTCCTGAGACCCCTTGCCCTAATTTCTGTACCTCCCAAGTGCCTTGGCTTCTGCACGCCCTCTCCTGCCTTGAGTCCCCCACCCTGAGCTCCCCCACCCTCTGCCCTAGACCACCCACACTGTGTGCTTCCTCACCCCTGCACCTTCACTCCAGCCTTCTATTTTCTTCATTTGTGAAAAATACTATCAATGAAAAAAGCGGGTGCATTTTTCATTTGTTTCCTAAACCTGAGCTCAGTTAAAGACCCAAGCAACAGCAGGCCCATGGGTTAGTGTAAAATACATTCAATTTCAAATTGAAAAGTGAGTTTGAAAAAACAAAAACAAAAACCAACAACTAAACCCAGCCCAAACCCTTTTTTTAAAAATGTCACAATGTCCCATTTGGATTATTTTGTGACAGTTTTACTCATTTTTTTTAAAGCTGAAACAGTTGAAACTGATCCTGTCCCAGAAACAGATTCAGTTTTGATGAATTGGCATCTGTTGACACCGCCCCCACAAACAGTTTACTCATCATCATCATCCTCATCCTCATCATCATCATCAACCAGGGCTCAGTGCCCATTGGTGTCTGATGCCTCCCTCACTATTTCCTTCCATCTTTCCCTGTCCAGTACGGGGTGGCTTAGTTTCTGTAGACTAGCTCCACACCAGTCTACTGTATCATCTACCCATTCTCTGCAGGGCCTGCTTCTTCTATTAGAGCCGTCCATTATGCCGAATACCAAAGTCTTGATTTTTTGTTCATCATTCATTCTGCAAATATGCCCGAATAGCTGTAAGTTGCATTCTATAACTGTCTGCAGTAGGTTCTCCTTTGGTCATATCTTGCTATATAATTTCTCGCTGGTGACCTGTATCCATCCTATTCTCAGGATCTTTCTATATCAACAGCTCTTGAATGCCAATATTCTTTCATTATCACCCATGTCTCACATCCCTATAATGTGCTGCTGAATACACAAATTTTCAAGATGCTCAGTTTCCTTCCTAAGGTAATCACTTTCCTATTCCAGATCTTACCCATCACCTTCAAACTCGCTCTTGCTTTTGCTATTTTAGTCGCTATTTCCTTCTTACAGCCTAGATCATATGTTATGTTGCTCCCCAGATACGTGAACTTCTCTATGTTCTTTAGTTCGATCCCATCTACACTGATCTGCCTTCCTATTTCCTTATCTCCAAAAACTATTGCTTTTTGTTTTATCGATGTTCAGAATCAGTCTGCACCACTTTCTAGCAGCTCTGTTAATCAGTGTTAGAGTCCATGGCAGCCTGTGGTTAGAGAGCTGGAGAGACCAGTGTGTGGCTGATGCCCAAGGCCCCACAATGCCAGGAAAGTTATTAGGTGAGATGTGCCCTGTTGGTACCAGCAGGTGTGATACCATACTGCAGAGCAATGTGACACCCCCCCTAATCTGAGCTAGGACAAATTTTCTTCCTGACTCCCACTCTGGGTCAGATGGGCCTTCAGACTGTGAGCAAGACACAGATCCCAGGCATCAAGCCAGAGCATTCTCTCTGCCACCTCAGTGCACTGGCCCACCCCATCTGGTGGTACAGTTCTGCAGCTATGGTGCCTCAGGGGAAGGTAACTTCCACTGCCCATCAGTCCCCAGAATTATATCTACTAAGCTGTGAAAAGAATTGGTGAAAAGAATTCCTTGGGCTTGCAAACAGAATGGCCAATTCCTTCCATTGTGCGACATGCTGGCTCTTCACTGGAGATTGCATTGTCCAGTACAAGTTTTATTAGTGATTGCAATCAGACAGGAAAGTTATACATTATGCACACAGGGCCATGCACATACATGATGTAAATGGTGGAATTCTACTGCAGTAGACACTATCTCACATCTCTAATAATTTATCTAATCATTTATCTCTGTGTGTGACCCCCACTGCTGTGGTAGCTGAAAGGCTCATTAATATCTTCTACCATACCTAAGTGAAGGGGAAAGGAAATAGCTTATGTTTATAGAAGGAGAACGTTTCCTAAGCTGTATGAGGACCTCTTTCTGCAGAGCTGATTTGACACCTTACTTAGATTGTAAATAGCTCTGGGCAGAGACCAGCATTTTGTCCAATGCCCAGCACAAAAGGGACCTGCTCCTTGGCTGGGGTTAGTAAGTGCTACAGCTACACAAATAATGAATAACATTCCTGACAACTCTATCCTGGGAGTGAGAGGTGCAAAGATGATTGACAACCTGCTAGATGACTAGCCATGAATGTGAAAAGCAGCACCAACTTGCATGCAGCTGAAAAAAATGCACAAACACAAACATAACAATTTTTAACATTGGCATTATATTTGTCCTCTTTTATGGTGCAGAGTCCCCCGAACTCACTTGGGGCTGTTTCTTTTAGCAGGTCCCCCCTCGCCATGAGAGGGGCCTTTTAGTCGTGGGTGGGCTGTGCCCGCCCACTCCCTCGGCCTCCAACAGATTTATGGTGCAGAGTCATGGAAATCCACTACAGGAGTTGATAAGAAGATCGATTCATTCCATATCAAATGCCCACAGAAGGGCTTCAGAGCCTATTGGAAAAAGTTTCTTGCAACAACAAAAATTCAAAGTACAGGTTGAACCTCTATAATCTGGAACTTTCTTATCTGGCAACATACATACTCCGGCATGATTTTAATTAGCTGGACACCCAATTGTTATGGGTGTGGCGAATTTTCTCATGGCCCCATAAAGTTTGTTTCCAGCTACCAGTCAGAGCTCTCGTGTTCTGTGCTGTTATTTAGCTGTAATTTATCCTAAATATCTTCTAAGAGCCCAGTAAGCAGTGGGAGTGTTGGTAATGCTGCTAGGAAATATTGACCTCCTGTGGTCTGACAAATTCTCTCCTCTGGCACTGGTCAGGTCCTGAAGGTGCCAGATGAGAGAGGTTCATCCTCTAAAAGAGCAAACCAGCATAAAGTACCAAATATATTAAGGTGATGATGATGATGGACATATTAGGATGTGCTTTAATTATACCACTGCCATGACATTCACAGCAAGTGATAAAATGGACACTGCCTGGAAAGATAATAAATGCAGAGAAACAATGTCTGGAACAATAGGGAAAGAAGCCAGCTCCATCAGCCTGACACCAGCAAGGAGCTGCTCCTGGTGCTGAAAAGCCTCCGCATACGGGGATCTACTCTTGTAATGCAATTTATCTGAGTCTTCCCGAGATTATAGATAATGCAGAACACAGCTGCACTCAAGGCAATGGTTGGCCATGACTGCTCAGTGCCCAGTACTGCATATGAGCAGGAAAAGCCTTAAATAATATAGAACCAGCCTACCTCCCATTTTCCAACACAACAAATTTAGAATATTACCCCTTGTTATGATCTTAACAGGACAGGGTAGTCAAGAGCATTGCTCTGCCCAGGTGAAGCACAGCATGCTCGGCATGTCTTGCCAAAAGAGACACCAGCTTTTCACTTTCTTCACCCTTTCATGTAGAGAGTTTGTCATTTGTTGTGCTCTCCTTGCTTGGCGCATTTAGGGGTCAGGGGGCATTGAAAGCAATTCCTAGGCAAATTGTCTTTGCTTATTGAATTTCTAAAATGGACTCCTTCACCCTTCATCCTAAAATAGGGATAATAGCTCTGCTTCACTAGGGTGTTTTGTAGATAAAGACATTAACGATTATGAGGTGCTGAAGAACTGTGGTGATGGAGGCCACAGGAGTCCAAATACGGGCCTGTCCCCCTTTTGCAATCTTTGCTCCCATGGGAGGTAGAAAGGAGCTAGCTGAGGACCGGGTAGTGTGGGAGTTGGGAGATTGGAGGATATGGCAGAAAAAATAAAATTCTGTGGGGAGCTCTGAAGAGGAGGGTGAGAAACTGTTCTCCGTAGCGTCAGATGGCAGAACAAGGCGTAATGGTCTGAAGTTGAAGAGGAAGAAGTGTAGGTTAGATATTAGGAAAAACTACTTCACCAGGAGGGTAGTGAAGCACTGGAATGTATTGCCTAGAGAGGTGGTGGGTTCTCTATCCCTCGAGGTTTTTAAGTCCTGGCTTGACAATGTCCTGGCTGGGATGACTTAGTGGGGCTGGACTGGATGACCTCCTGAGGTCCCTTCCATCCCTATGATTCTGTGATTCTGTATCTCCCATGCAGAGTACTCCATAGATGAAAAAATCTGAGCCCCACTGCTTGTGGGGCAAAGTATTGTGGCACTTAACACATGGGATGGAGCTGGCTCTAGGCCTAGGGGCCCCTATATGCAGGTCACAGAGAGGGACTCCAACTGGGATGCCAAATGTAGCATGCAGCTTCTGTTAAGCACAGGGCACATGACATCTGCCCTGGGGACATGGAAGCACTGCTCCTCTACTACTGTGAACTTAGTGACTAGCTTCTCAGTTAAGCACTGGTGCCATTTCCGATCCCACAGTCAGCAAAAGAACGAGGAGCTGCTTCCAGTCAAGCCCCTCTTGAGCTGGGGTCAGTTGAGTGTGAGGCAGCATCATATCGACAGACTCTGCATCTGGCCAAGAAGCGAGGTGGGGTCCTTGTGGTGGGGCTGCTAGGTGAATAGAGAGGGGCCCGCTGGATGAGCCTCTGCTGGGTTCCAGTCTGCCTCTGAGAGCCATTTATTCACATCATTGCCATATTACTGACATGCTGCAGAAACGGCTTGAACAACCCATATGGGTTTGAAATCATCTCCTCCAGCCAGTCACCCAGTATCAGTGATCGGCAGAGGCCAAGGGAGATTCGCTGTAGGTTAAGTACCTGAGAGCGCTATCCTCACAGCCTGCCTGGGGGTACGGGGTGGCTGAAACTCAGAAGGTGTAGGTGAGGGAAGCAGGGGCAGGGATGACGTGACAATGATGTCCTTTCGCCTGCAGTCAGTGACCTCTCCAGCTCTTTGTATGGGGACTTTCATGCTCGCAGGCATGCCCACCTCGCAGCCCCACGCTATGCTGTGGCTCTGCCATGAGGCTTCCTAGACAAGATCCCACATTGCTGCAGTGATGACCCCTCACTTCCTCCAGTCCCCTCTCCTTTGCTCCAACTGATCCTCAACATTTGGATGTCTCAGCTGTCAAGGAGGCCTGGGGACACTGGCCCCAGCCTGGGTCCTTTCGTCTCCTTCGTGAGCTCTACTACACAACAACCAAGCATGACGGTGGCAGCAACTGGGTCAGAAGAGCAAGAGAGCTAATGTCATGTCCTCTGAACTTGTGGGCTGGTAGCAGATGAGCTTTGTGATGGCTTTAGCCTGAGTCATTCTGGCAGTGGGCACTAATTCTGGCTGGAGATCCCCAGCAGTGCTCCCTGCAAGGTGAAGGCTTGGGCAGCCAGCCAGGAGATATTCAGCTGATTAGCAAAGCACTCACAGCCACCCGCAGCTGGCAGCATGTGTTTCTACTGGTGTGCCCAACTGCACATGCCTCGGTGCATGCGACAAAAATTATTCTGGACACAGCTGGAAAAAAATAGCAGGTACATTGAGCCTCACTTCCATGAAACTCCACAGACCTCAAGCCTAGGCAGTGGGAACCTTTGGAGAGACTGGAAGGCCTGTCCTTAGCATGTTGTCCCTGCTGTGGTTGAAGGACACAGTCCCTAGCCATGGAGGAGGCATCGAGGCTGCACTTTGAACTGTGCTAGTGTAGAAAGGGAGCAAGCAGGTGTGGATAGAAAATGCTTCCCCTCCCCACAAGTAATCAGCACTGACTTGGATTATTTAAACTACTTGTTATATCCTGATCAAGCTCCGTTCCCCTAACGCAGACAAATGTTTGGTTGGGAATGAAATTTATCTGCTTGAGTTGGCGTCAGGATAAAGTATTTCCCCCCAAGTGTGAGCTGACAAGAAGCACCTTCATGTGCTTGCAAGCAGGCGCTCTGCAAGTGTTAGCTATTAATCTGCTGCTGTGGGAGGGTTACCCCTGACCCTCACCAGGTACATTTGACTCATGCCCTGTAGCAGGAAGGATGATATCCCTCTTTAAAACTTTGGTTTTCCTTAAGACTCCACTATTGTCACTCGGTCTTGTTATCCCAAAAGATGTCCAGGCCTGGGTTGAATCCTGCTTCAGTGATCCCTCCTGACAATGAGGTCCCCAGGCTAAATGTACTTGGAATGACACTTGTTCTCAGTTTTAAATGTTGCTTCCTTTTACTGTCACTAGTGTCTCTTATCCTTGGGAAAGTGAGAACAGAGGTGGCCAGTCTGCCTTCCTGCTCCATTCATTACTCCATATCCTGTGTCCTGTCATCTTATCCATTGCCTCTAGGAAAGACAAGGGCCTGGTCTTATCGGCTACATCTACACGTGAAGCCTACATCGAAATAGCTTATTTCGATGTAGCGACATCGAAATAGGATATTTCGATGAATAACGTCTACACGTCCTCCAGGGCTGGCAACGTGGATGTTCAACTTCGACGTTGCGCAGCACCACATCGAAATAGGCGCAGCGAGGGAACATCTACACGCCAAAGTAGCACACATCGAAATAGGGATGCCAGGCACAGCTGCAGACAGGGTCACAGGGCGGACTAGCGCTTCCGGGGCAACAGCTAGCCACTCCCTTAAAGGGCCCCTCCCAGACACACTCAGCCTGCACAGCACGCGGTCTGAGGAGCCATAGGCACACAGACCCCGGGCGCCGCAGTCATGGACCCCCAGCAGCAGCAGCAGCAGCAGCAGCAGCAGCAGCCAGAGGTCCACCCAGCCCTCCCGGCAGGAGCAGGGCTTGCCCTGCTCCATGCCATGCGGGAGGCAGCTGAGCACGTCCTTGCTACACCGGAGGAGGAGCTGCCCCCAGGGCAGCAGGGCTCAACCCCCAACCATGCAGCACCCCACCCCCCCCCGCCTCACACGCCGGCGGCTGTGGATCTACCCCACCAGCACCAACTGGTGGGAGTGGCTGGTGCTTGGGGAGTGGGACGACGACCGCTGGCTCAGGAACTTCAGAATGAGCCAGCAGACATTATGGAGCTGTGCCAGTGGCTCACCCCCGCACTCAGGCACCAGGACACCGCCATGCGGCGTGCCCTCACAGTGGAGAAACAGGTCGGCGTCGCTGTCTGGAAGCTGGCCACTCCCAACAGCTACCGATCCATGGGCCAGCAGTTTGGTGTCGGCAAGGCCACCGTCGGGGCTGTCCTCATGGAGGTAAGAGAACCCACGGGGGGAGGGCAGGGCAGGGAAGGGAGGCCCGGGCAGAGGAGGGCAGGGGAGGGGAGGGGAGGGGAGGGCAGGGCAGAGGAGGGGAGGGGAGGGCAGGGCGGGGGAGGGCAGGGCAGGGCAAAGAAGGGCGGGGGAGGCCAGGGCAGGGCAGGGCAGGGCAGGGCAGGGCAGGGCCACGCACACCCTGCTTACCCCTCATTGGTGCTGTCCCATATGCTTTCCCTGCAGGTTGTGCGTGCCATCAACGCCATGCTCCTGCACAGGCTCGTGAGGCTGGGGGACCCAGATGCCACCATCGCGGCCTTTGCCACCCTGGGCATCCCCAACTGCTTCGGGGCTCTGGATGGGACTCACATCCCCATCCGCGCCCCGCATCACAGTGGAGGAGGATACCTGAATCGCAAGGGCTACCATTCTGTGGTCCTCCAGGCCTTGGTGGACAGCCGGGGCCGTTTCCAGGACATTTATGTGGGCTGGCCTGGCAGCACCCACGACGCCCGGGTTTTCCGGAACTCGGGCCTGTGCCGCCGGCTGGAGGCAGGGACCTACATCCCCCAGCGGGAGATCCCTCTGGGGGACACCACCATGCCCCTCTGCGTCATCGCAGATGCGGCATACCCTCTCCGGCCCTGGCTCATGCACCCGTACACGGGCCACCTCTCTGCTAGCCAGGAGCGCTTCAACGAGCGCCTGAACCACGCTCGCCAGGTGGTGGAGCGCTCATTTGGCCGGCTGAAGGGACGCTGGAGATGTCTCCTGACCCTCCTGGATGCGGGCCCCAACAACATCCCCCTGATTGTGGGTGCCTGCTGCGCCCTGCACAATTTGGTGGAGAGCAAGGGGGAGGCCTTTTTCCAGGGCTGGGCTGTGGAGGCCGGCAGGGCCGACGTGCAGCCACCCGCTGCCCCCAGTCGGCAGGTGGACCCCGAAGGGACCTGGGTCCGGAAGGCCCTGTGGGCCCACTTCGATGATGAGGCCGTGGGGTGAACTCTGCCAGGCCCCCCACTGCCCGCCCCTTCCTCGACCACACTCCTGCCCCAACGCCCACACCATGGAGCACCCAACCGCACCCCCCTCCCACTTTTCCTGGACAAATGACAGCACACACTTGTGGCTGAACTAAAACTTCTTTTTCTTTGAGAACTTTTTTTTTTAACTATAAATATATAAAACAAGAACAAACTATATACAACATGTGGAACCAAAGTAAAATGTACAAATAAAGCAATAGTAATAAAAAAGTGTCCTCATTAATAAAAAGAAAACCAGGGAGCATAAAGGGGAGAACTATTTACATGGGGGGGACGGGGTAAACGGGGGGCACAAAATAATAAGTTGAAACTATATACAAGGGGGGGGCCACGTCCTGGGCCCCTCGCCCCTACAGTCCGGCACTGGGCATGGGCGGCCGGGAGCCCTGCCGCGGCCGCAGCCCTGTCCGGGGCTGGCTGGGGGCGGGCCGAACCGGAAGATATGCCCGGTGAGTCTCAGCTGGCTCCAGGGGTCCCTCAGCACTCCGGCCCTCGGCGGTGGGTGGCGGGGCGACGGCGGACGGGACGGCGACGGGCGGAGCAGCTGGTGGTGCGGCTGGTGGAGCAGGCACGGCGGGCGCTGCAGCGGCCGGCGTGGCATGGGGGGCCAGGTAGTCCACCAGGCGGTTGAAAGTCTCCACGTAGGCCCCCCATGCCTCTTGGCACCAGGCCAGCGCCCGCTTCTGCAGCTGCAGGTGCTGCTCCGCAACCTCCAGCTGCCGTCGGTGGATGGCCAGCAGCTGGGGGTCCGTCGCCGTCGGCTGTTGGTGGCGTGGGGTCCGCCGTCTAGCCCGCCGTGGGGCCGGTTGGTCCTCGGCCGAGGGGCTGGCCTGGAGCGATGGTCCCAGAGGGCTCTCCGGGACCACTGATGCCTCGCCGGCGCTCTTTTCCGGTCCTTCTGATGGTGCAGGTGCGGGACACAGGAGAGGAGGGGGGCAAGAAGAATGGAGACAGGCGTTAGTGTGGGCCCCGAGCCGTGGCCTTTGTCCCCCCAGCCCTGTGCTGCAGGTTCACCATCCCCGTCCCTGGGAGATGCTGCTGTGATGGATGGGGTTCAGGGGTCCCCCTGCCCTGCACCCCGTCCCCTGGTGGAAGCGACTCTCACTTCACCCCGCAGGGTCTGAGAGCAGGAGAGGTTTCTTAGGCCACAGATGCCCAGTTTCTCCCACGAGTGACAGCACCAGCTGTCGGAAGAGACAGTCCTTCCAACCCGTCGTGGGGAGAAGACCCCAAGGGGGGCCCCTCTGGGATGCAGCTTTCCCCCTCCTCTGGCTGGCTGCCTTCCAGCTCTCCCTTCCCCTAGCCTCTACCTGTGGCCCCCGCCCTCCCCCGCCAATTCCAAGCCAGCTCGGCTCCTCCCTCCTGTTTGTTCAGGGCAGAGGTGTCACCTGCCAGCTGTAGCCCCAGGATCCTCCTTTGGCGCTGGGAGCTCTTCGGCTCTTGTTGCTCATATCTAGCCTGAGTCTCCCTTTTGCACTCCCCCCACTCCATCACATGCTGCTGCTGCTGCTGTTGCTGCTGCTGCTGCTGCTGCTGCGGGGTGTCCCACCCCCTCCTCCTGGGGGCCCCTCGAGGTTCCGCTCCCCCCTGCCCCGGGGATGGGGCATGGCACTGTCATGCGGGGTGGTGGGGGGCAGGGGCTGATGCACTGCTGTGAGGGACATGGCCCTGCTGTCCTTGGGGCCATGGCCGTGTGAGCATGTGGGGGGCCCTGGACACATATCTATTACCCCCCGCCCCTCAAGCCCAGGGGTGTACACCAGAGAGGGGTACCTACCTGTCGGTCCACTCCCACGGTCTGGAGATCCCCGGGGGGGGCGGAGGCCCAGCTGCTGCTCCGGGATGGCAGGAGGAGGATATGCAGCCCGGATTCTGCAGAGGAGGAGCCCCCCCCCACTCCTCCTCCTCCTGCCACGATGTCCCGGGGGTGGGCTCTGGGGGGGGGCCCCGGGGTGCAGGGCTTACCTCCAGGGCGGACTCAGGCTGCAGGGCCTGCTGGGGCTCGTCGGCCGAAGTATCAAGGGTGGCCGGAGGGGAGGAGGTGTGCCGGGGGCCCAGGATGTCCCTGAGCTTCCTGTAAAAGGGGCAAGTGACGGGGGCGGCCCCAGATTGGCTGGCCGCATCCCGGGCCCGGGAGTAACCCTGCCGCAGCTCCTTCACCTTACTCCTGACGTGATCAGGAGTGCGGGCAGGGTGACCCCGGGCAGCCAGGCCGTCGGCCAGCCGAGCAAACGCATCCGCGTTCCGCCTCTTGCTCCCCATTACCTGGAGCTCCTCCTCCTCGCTCCAGAGCCCCAGCAGGTCCCGCAGCTCGGCCTCCGTCCAGGAGGGGCCCCGCTGCCGCTTGCCAGCCTGGCTGCCTGCCTGGCTGGGCTGGCTGCCCTGGCTCCCCTTGGGGGGGGGTCCCCTGGGGGCGCTGGGGGGGCTGCCGGGCAGCCATCGCAACTGGGTGGGTGGCTGTGCTGGCTGAGGGACATGCAGGGTGGCCACGTGTCTGGGCTGCCGCCTGCACGTTCCCTCAGCTTCCTGCACAGGAAGGGAGGGGGAGGGGACTTTTAAGGAGCCGCTCCATGCGTCCACCATTGAGCTGAGGGGCTGGAGAGAGCATCTCTCAACCCCTCAGCTGATGGCCACCATGGAGGACCCCGCTATTTCGACGTTGCGGGACGCACAACGACTACACGGTCCCTACTTCGATGTTGAACGTCGAAGTAGGGCGCTATTCCTATCCCCTCATGGGGTTAGTGACTTCGACGTCTTGCCGCCTAACGTCGAAGTTAACTTCGAAATAGCGCCCGACGCGTGTAGCCGTGACAGGCGCTATTTCGAAGTTAGTGCCGCTACTTCGAAGTAGTGTGCACGTGTAGACACGGCTATATCATCTCCCTCCATGCAAATAGTGAAAGGGAAAATCAGTGTGTAAAACAAGAGGAATTAAAAACCCAGCTTCACGGCTGCTGTCTAGCAAGTTGTCTCTCTCCAAAACACCCACTTAGTAACCTGACTTGGTTTGTTTGTACAATTCATGAATGGCATACAGACATCCTCAGACAGCTCTGAACCATCTGTGATTCATGGTCTTGCAGGAGGGTGGTGGCTTGACAAGGAGCCTCACTCCCCCTGTTCCTACCCTGTGGTAGGAGACACAGTCCCCAGTGAGGTGAAGGCCAGGCACACTCTGCTTGAAAAGGAGACCTTTGCATCCCTCAGCAACGCACTCCACAGGGCAAAGTTCAGGGGCAGAGGTTCTGACTGGCTTGAGTACAATGGCCATGTGGTGCGGGAAGGGCGTTGAGACCCAAACACCCACAATTATACTCCAAACACAGCCTGTGGTTTTATGCTGGCACAGCTATAGATCATATCACACTGACGACTGGGTCTACTGCCAGTGCTGAAATTCTCTGCTTACAGGTGGTGGGTAGGCTCACAGGGAATGCAACATGCAGCTGTAAGGGGCACCCAGTTAGTGAGCATTACGTACCCCGTGCAGCAGATGGATGCTCCAGGGTGCAGAGATGAACTCAGAAGCAGAGAGGAAAGCACGTCTAGTGGTTACAGCAAGCATTTCTAGAGGTGTCAACTTGGGTTTCATTCCCTATTTTGTTATAGACACTTTGGGTAAATCACTTAGTTTTTCTGGGCCTGTCTATAAAATGGTGATATCAGTTCCTCTCTATCTCATGGAGAGGGAGAAGGTTATAGGATAAATACCTTAAAGCCTGTGAGGTACTCAGAAATATTACCGTGACAGGGGCTCTACAGATATCTCAGCCAGGCAGAATGGGGTTTCTCATTCTGAGCCACAAAGTTATGTTACCAGAAACCCAGCCAAGCCTCCCCCTCAGCAACTCAGACCAGCCGCTGACAAAGGTCAAGGTCAAGGTTACCTGTGTCCAAAGAGAACACTTGCGTTGGGATTCTCCTGTCAGCAGTCATCAGGGAGAGTCAGTCCAGCTTCCAACCCTTTGGAAACATGCATTCTGTGAGAGACACTGATGATCAGGGGCTTGACACAAGATGTTACCGCCCATTCCCCTTTCTCTTACTATCATTTTAAACATTACCAACACAGTAGTATCTCGTGGCCAGACTGGCCCGTTCAGTAGCTGGAATGGAGCTGTGAAGCAACCCAGCCAGAAATTCACCCTCTCAAGCCCCGCTTTGCAGCTGATGTCTACAGCCTCCCACCCACAGCAGCGAACACCAGGGCACGACAGAGGCAGTCATTTAGCCGCTGCACCGCTGTTGACCAGCATGGTGCTCATTCAGTTCTCCGGCAGCTGTCCTAGTTCAGCAGGCTGGCTGGCGAGCAAGGAGTCAGCTTGTGTTCTGTAGGCTCTCCTGCTAGACCAGGAAAACAAAAAAGCAGTCCAGGAGCACTTTAAAGACTAACAAAATAATTTATTAGGGGATGAGCTTTCGTGAAAGCTCATCCCCTAATACATTATTTTGTTAGTCTTTAGAGTGCTCCTGGACTGCTTTTTTGTTTTCCTAGTATATAGACTAGCACAGCTCTCTCTCTGTTACTGCTAGACTAGGTTCGTTTGGTGCCTGAATGATGGAGGCACAATGGCAAGGGGCCTCTGAGGCGAGCAGAGGGCTGCCTGAGCAGACAGGAATGAACTGAGAGGTGTGTGCAGTTGTACGAGTAGCCCAGAGTGATGACAAAACAATGTGAGAGCTGCTCCCTGGTGGGCCTCCGGGGAAGGGCTGTGACAGTGCTACTTCAGCAAAGACTTGGGTAACATTACAGAGTAACACCCAGCAGTGGGGGGAATACACAGAGAGGCCTTTCATTCTGAGCCAGGAGCAAGAGAAACATGACACAGGGCTCTGGAGCAGTTGCAGATTTTGCACTGAAAGAGCCTGCAGAAAAGCAGGCTGAGTTCTCCAGGTGGTGGAATCCAGAGGCCAGAT
Source organism: Carettochelys insculpta (assembly GCF_033958435.1). Lineage (NCBI taxonomy): Eukaryota > Metazoa > Chordata > Testudines > Carettochelyidae > Carettochelys > Carettochelys insculpta. Next base: position 11,110,303 of record NC_134164.1, read on the forward strand.
TTTCACATGATTTTGGGCTCCTCACTCCCTTTAAAAGCCTGACCCCAAGTCCTCTGCCAGCTCAGCTAGCAGGCCTGCCTTCCCCTGTGTTGGGATGCATGCCTGTGCATTGTGCATGCACAAACCCATTCAAATAAGCAGGAGGAGTTTCGACTGTGTCAAAATTCAGCCCACTTGGAGTCATGATCTGATGTTTGCTCAGTCCCGGCAGCATTCCCTCCCTGCCAGCCAGATTGTTAAAAGGGCAGCTTCAAGGTTCCATGATGCAGAATAAGTCACTGATTTATAATAATAATTCATCCCTGGCATTACAGCCCAGATCCAGCCTCCCGGAGGGGTCAATGGGAGGCCCATGGTGATTTCAGGGAAAGCTGGATTGAACCATTATGCCAGCTGGTCCTGTCTGCAGACTTCAGGGAAGAGCTGGATGGAAGATGGCAGTTTTGTTTTACAGCCTCTTTCAAGGATTCTAAATTGGTTTCCATTCTCATTGGCCCAAACCCTCAAACCATTCATATGTTTTCTCAGATACAGAATTGTGTCAAAACTAGCCATTTTTGGCCCAAAGCCTGAGAAGTGGTCAACACAAGGAATTTACATAGTTTGGTATGAAACATCCATCTCACTAGGGTTGCCACTATCCATTTTTTTGCCGGAAAGTCCAGTTTTTGGCTTCTGTGCCTGGGCACCATCAGCCATTTAGGGTTGCCAGCTGCCATGTTTTTCTTTACCACAAAGTCTGGTTGAAAAGGGACACAGCAACCCTAAATGGGACCCAACACAAGAGCCTGGTTACTATGTCATGAAAGAGGAGGCACTGGCTTATTTACCAGTGCCAGCCTTGTTCAGCTGGAGCCATCTTTTACCCGCAGGTGGGCTCCTGGACACAAATGGGTGGGAAACGGAGGAGAGGAGCAAATGATGGGGGTGGGACCTTGGGAGGAAGATGTGGAGAAAAGGCAGAACCTGAAGAGAAGAGGCTGAGCAGAGTGGGTCCTCGAGGGAAGAGGGGGCAGGAGTGGTGCCCTACAGATCTAATTGGTAGCACTTAGAAAGGTGGCAACCATAGACCTAACCAGCCCTACCCACTGGTATAGACAGTGCAAAGTCAATGGATGAAGAATGCTTGCACAGATCTAGCTAGTGCCTCCTGGGGTCATGGATTAACTACACTAAGGGAAAAATCTCTTTCCTTGGTGTCATTAGTGTCTACACTGAAGTGCTACCATATTGCAACAGTGGTATTTTACCGTTTTCAGTGGAGAAACACCATGAACTTTTCACATCCAGAAGATGTGCAGCTGTGTTCAGGCTGGGGTATGCGAGAACCAGATTCCAGTTCTTGCTTTGCCTGATACAAAGACATTTTTCAACCCCATATTGCCCTGAACCCAGCGGAGCAAGGACTTAATTATGGCCTTCTGCATTCTGCTCCAGCACACTAACCCTAGGCTAAAAAGCATCTTGCTCATACTTTGACACACGCAAACCATCCTTGGGAAACATTTTGGCATGGTAGAAACAGCATGTTTTGGTGAAATTTAACTGAGTCAAGAAAGGAGCGGGGGCAGAGTTGACAAGGTCAATTCAGTCAGGGAGGATGTGGCCCATTATCAGCAGCTGATGTGGAGGTGTGAACATCAAGAGAGGAAAAACTGCTTTTGTGGTTGGCCAGCCACTCCTAGTCTCTGTTCAGTCCTTGACTGATGGTGTCAAATTGGAAACGAATTGCAGCTCTGCAGTTTCTCTTTGGAGAAGATAGATAGACACCTTTGTGGTTGCTGGTCACCCCACCCTTCCCCCGACCTGACTAGCTTTCCCATAGATGTTCTCCTCATTGCATGCACACACCACAAATGCCAGCAAAGCTACAATGCACAGCAGCAATAAGTATTAAAAGGGATGGAATGACTAATGTGTGTGGTTTGCTCTGATGAAATGGGACTCCTCTGTCTGTCTGCAGGACGGAACCAATGAGCTTGAAAATCCAGCCTTTCTTACAGAAATGCTCCTCAGAATTGATATTTCACTCAGAGAATTATCTCCCGGATGCTGCACAGTATGCATGACAATCACCTCCCCTCAGGCTCAGCCAGCGCACAGGACCCCTCGCTGGATCCCTCTCCTGAAAGGTAGTGGTCATTCTAGATGTGCAGTAGGCAAAATGGATGCTCAGGGTTTACCTCGTTCCATCTTGAAGCAATGAATGCCCCAGCAGCTCTGTCTTTGGATACTAAAGCACTTCAGTGCCAAGGCAAGGATGTTCAGGGATGTGGCCCTCTGAGGATGGAAAGATGCCACTTCAGAGGTGGTATTGAATCCCCTTTTCTTCAGGGTTTGTTTATAACTCTAAGAAACCAGCACACACTTTAGCGGGGCTCAGAGCTTTGCTCCTGAGAGCATCCAGGTGAGGCAAGGAATGAGGGGCATCAGTAGGACTATTTCCTTTAGAGTGGGGAGTCAGGGCAGGACTGGAACACCAGGGACTGCCCTGGGTTGGGACAGATATAACTTATTTGACTTAAACCCTTGTACTCTGGGTGGCACATAGGTCATCTACAAGTCCCCTTCCCTTCACTCTTGTCTCGGGACAAAACTTCTAGCTGATCCCAAGTCCTGCAGAACCTTGCTCTCCTCATGAGATATTGCACCAGTAGATGTAAGTTGAAGCTCTCACATGCCAGCTCTTCACTTCACCAGAGACAATGCCATGACATTTGGGGGACACTCCAGGCTTCTCGGGTTCTGTCTTCACCTGCTTTGTAACTTTGGGTGCCTCAGTGCCGGGGATGCTGACAGCAGCCACCTCACAAGCCTACATGTCTGTATCCTGGCTTTCACATCTCCCTAGTTACTCCTCGTAGAGTGACCCCATTAGTCCTTCTGGTATCAAGTCACCTCAAATCTATCTCCCCAGGTTTTTAACTATCAGACACTTGGAGTTTTCACCTCTGGCTCATCACCTCCAAAGAAGTGACACCTGTCCCCCACGGTCAGTTCATTTTGGCATATATGTTTCACCCCAGAGACCTCCTTCAGGGGTAGATTCTAGACAAACCCAAGGTTTAAAGGTGAATTAGCAAGGACAAGCAAACACAGAAGTGACACAGAAAATAAAGAAGCTCAGGCTGTCTACAGCTCTTTGAGCTACATTCCCTTCCCAGGACAAGTCCTGGTTTTCAAGATTTCTGTGTCATTCTATGTTGTCACTTTCTCCCAGAAGGGTTCAGCATTCAGCATGAGGGAAATGCTCTCCTTTATCTGTGTTCTAAGACAGGGTTGTTTTTTTTTTCTATTTCAAGGCTATTCTATTCAGTGGCTTACAATTGTCTCCCTGGCTAAATGGGTGCTTGACGTTGGTTTCATATAAATAGCTCCTGTTGTGTGAGGCAGAACTGGTTTACAGCACAGTTGCAGTTACAGTTACAATTCACACACAGCAATAACCTTCCAGAATATTGCTGAATGACTGTCAAGTTCAGAACAGTACAAACTGCCTGTAACAGGAAGGCCAACAGCCCCTGTTTGAATGGGGGAAAAGGGAGCTCAGTCCAGGAGCCTGAGCTCAGGAAACAGATAGTGCTGCAACGCAGGTGAGGGCAATCTGCAATCAACTAACAAGAGCCAGCTGGTCTAACTGCCACTGGCTTAAAAGCAGCCAAGGCAAGCTAGGAGAAGGGAAGTGTGAGAGAGGAGTTGGAGGAGTTTGAAGAACTAAGGATAAGAGAGTTGACTGAGTGGTCATAAGGGAGCTAGGGAAAGAAAAGTGCCTGGGCTGCCCTCCCTCAGCAAGGCTGCTAGCTATGGTTGTGACTAGGAGAGGGAAGGAGACTGGCTAACCAGCCAGAGCAGCAGAGGTAGCTGCAGCCCAAACACTACAGCAAGGGGTAGAGGTGGGGGATCTGAACCAGAGAAAGGGGCTGCCACAGTGTCAGATTCTTACTTAAAACCAATAACCATGTGTACAACTGGTTGATTCAATTGCTTATAGTTTGGGGTTCAGACCACCTGCTCTCCCCCAGACATGTCTTGACCCTGAGGCTGTGGCCACACTTTTGGCCAAAATTTCAAAATGGCTATGATAATGGCCAAATTGGAGGATACTAATGAGGTGCTGAAATGAACATTCAGTGCCTCATTAGCATGCTGCTGGCCGCAGCACTTCAAAGCCGTGTCTACTACGGCTGCGTCTACACGTGCACGCTACTTCGAAGTAGCGGCACTAACTTCGAAATAGCGCCCGTCACGGCTACATGAGGGGATAGGAATAGTGCCCTACTTCGACGTTCAACGTCGAAGTAGGGACCGTGTAGTCGTTGCGCGTCCCGCAACTTCGAAATAGCAGGGTCCGCCATGGCGACCATCAGCTGAGGGGTTGAGACATGCTCTCTCTTGAGCCCCTGCGGGGCTCTATGGTCACCGTGGGCAGCAGCCCTTAGCCCAGGGCTTCTGGCTGCTGCTGCGGCAGCTGGGGATCCATGCTGTAGGCACAGGGTCTGCAACCAGTTGTCAGCTCTGTGTATCTTGTGTCGTTTAGTGCAACTGTGTCTGGGAGGGGCCCTTTAAGGGAGCGGCTTGCTGTTGAGTCCGCCCTGTGACCCTGTCTGCAGCTGTGCCTGGCACCCTTATTTCGATGTGTGCTACTTTGGCACGTAGACGTTCCCTCGCTGCGCCTATTTCGATGTGGTGCCGCGCAACGTCAAAGTTGAACATCGACGTTGCCAGCCCTGGAGGACGTGTAGACGTTGCTACATCAAAATAAGCTATTTCGATGTAGGCTTCACGTGTAGACGTAGCCCAAAAGTGCCGCTTTTGATCACATGTGGCTCGGCCACATGAGTCCCTTTTTGAAGGAACCCCACAGACTTCGAAATCCCCTTTCTCCTATCAGCTGATAGGCACTTTTGAAGTGCTGTGGCTGGTAGCATGCTAATGAGCTTCTGAATATTCATTTCAGCACCTCATTAGTATCCTCCAATTTGGCCAATAGCATGGCCATTTTGAAATTTTGGCCAAGTGTGGCCACAGCCTGAGTATCACAAATGCTTCCTGTTATCTTTGTTCGGTTTCCTTGGCGTAAAGGAGAGTGGCTGAAGCAGTGATGTAGGTCAGTGAGGGGCTGCTGGCTTCCGTGGTCAAATGCTGTCTTAGCCAAGTACCCATGGGACCTGATGTTGCCATGGTGAAAATCTGGGTGTGAGTGATGGCTGTCAGGGAGCATTCACTTGTGAGACGAAGAAAGTTGCCAGCCCATCTGGAGGGGATGACATGTGGAAACATGGCATGAGTGAGGCAGTGGCACTTGCCTGAGTCTGCAGAGAGCCTGAGGCAGTTGTTTAAAAAAGTGAAACTTTTCCGTCTATCTTAGTGCTGTATTAACTCTGAGACCCCTGTTTGGGTGGCAGGGGCAGCTCATGGTCAGTCCATCCCTGAGGCAGGTCTGTGTGTGGCAGAAGTGCCCAAATCCCTTCCTGCTCACCTTAAAAAACTGGTTAGGTGTGTGTGCCATAGACCCTCTTGACTTCAAAGAGATTCCCTGTTGGCTCAAATGGGTGACCTGTGCTCTTGGAGTAGGAGGGTGTGAGTTTAGTTTTCACTACCACCTTTATAGCACTCTGTAGCTGCGTCTACACTAGCCAGCTATTTCAAAATAGCTGTGCCAACTTTGAAATAGCGCCCGCCACGTCTACACGTGCCAAGCGCTATTTTGAAGTTGAAATCAATGTAAGGTGGCAAGACGTCAAAGTCGCTGTCCTCATCAGGAGATGGGAATAGTGCCCTACTTCGACGTTGAACATCGAAGTAGGGCACGTGTAGACGATCCGCATCCCGCAACATCAAAATAGCGGGGTCCTCCATGGCGACCATCAGCTGAGGGGTTGAGAGATGCTCTCTCCAGCCCCTGAGCTCTATGGTCACCGCATGCAGCAGCCTCTTAAAGCTCCCCGCCCCCTGAGTTCCTGTGCAGGAAGCTGAGAGCGCGTGCAGGCAGCAGCACAGCCACATGCCCCGCCTGCACATCCTCACCAGCCCCAACCCTCCACCCTGCACCCATGGCATCCTGCCAGCCCCCCAAGCGCCCACAGGGCACCCCCCCCAAGGGGACCCAGGGCTCCCAGCCTGCCAACCAGGGGGGGAAGAGGCAGCGGGGCCCCCTCCTGGACGGAGGCCAAGATCCAGGACCTGCTGGGGCTCTGGGGTGAGGAGGAGGTGCTCCAGGTAATGGGGAGCAAGAGGTGGAACGTGGATGCATTCGCTCAGCTGGGCGAGGGCCTAGCTGCCCGGGGTCACCCTGCCCGCACTCCTGACCACGTCAGGAGTAAGGTCAAGGAGCTGCGGCAGGGTTACTCCCGGGCCTGGGACACGGCCGCCGATCTGGGGCCGCCCCCTCCGCTTGCCCCTTTTACATGGAGCTCAGGGCCATCCTGGGCCCCCGGTACACCTCCTCCCCTCTGGCCACTCTTGATACCTCGGGTGACGAGCCCCAGCAGGCCCTGGAGACAGAGTCCGCCCTGGAGGCCAGCCCTGCACCCCAGAGGCTCCCCCAGGAGCCCACCCCAGGACACCGGAGGAGGAGGAGGAGTACTCCAGCGACGGGGGGCTCCAAATCGCCCTCCCCTCCTGCAACTCCAGCAGGGCGTCTGCCCGACGGGTGTTCCCCGACCATGGGAGCGGACCGTCAGGTATGTACCCCCCTGGTGCACACCCCCGGGGTTATGGGGCAGGGAGAAGAGACATGACCAGGGCCCTCCACACACCCAGATGACCATGACCCCGAGGACAGCAGTGGCATTTTCCTCAGAAGAGTCCATCAGCCCCTGCCCCCCCAGCAGGACAGCGCCATGCCCCATCCCTGGGGATGGGGGGAGTGGAACCTAGGGTCCCCCGGGGGGGGTTGGACACCCATCATCATCAGCAGCATCTCCGAGGGACGGGGATGGGGAACCAGCAGCAGAGGGGTCGGGGGACAAGGGCCACGGGTCAGGGCCCAGACTAATGGCTGTCTCCACTTTTCTTCCCCCCTCTGTTCCGCAGCTGCACCATCGGAGGGCCCAGAGAGCACTGGCGCAACGTGAGTGGTCCCAGACAGCCCACGGGGGCCATCCCACCAGGCCAGCCCCTCGGCGGAGCACGGACCAGCCCCAGGACGAGCCCAACAGCGGTGGAGCCATCCGCGGGCGTCCACTGACCCCCAGCTGCTCGGCACCCTCTGGTGTCAGCTGGTGGTGTCCGAGCAGTGCCTGCAGGTGGAGGAGCGGCGGCTCGACCTCCAGGAGTGAGCACTGGCCTGGTGCCAGGAGGCTTTGGGGGCTTTCATGTGCACTTTCCAGGACATTGCGTGGCACTTGTCCCCCCCTGCTGCTCCACCCACCGCTCCACCTGCCGCTCCGCCTGCCATCCCTCCACCATCAGCCGTCCTGGGCCCTGCCACCGAGGGGGACCACGGGCCTCCGGACTCCGCCCGGCCCTATCTCCCGGTTCTCCTGAACCCCACCCAGCCTCGACAGGGCCTCCGGCCGAGACGTGGGTCGTGCCCCCCCACACCAGGCACAGGACAATAGGGGGTGCGTGGCCGAGGACATTGCCCCCCAAAGCCCCCTCCTCTTTGGACATATTCCCCCCATCCTTGTCGGGGCCTTCTTTCCCTCCACGCCCACCTCCGCCAGTGGGGGCAACAGGGCAGAGGCGGAGCTCTCCCCTCACTGGAGTGTGCATGCTTGTGCACACACTCTCAGGCACACACACATGCACATGCTATGGTTAACTCTTAGCTCCCCAGGCTGCCAGCTAAAGCAAAGCTCAGAGGAGCACAGAATCATAGGCCTGTCAGGGACCCTGAGAGGTCATCTGGCCCCATCCCTGCACTCGTGGAGAGGCTCGTGGGCCAGCAGTGCAAAGCATTAGCTAGCCCGTCCCTGACAGGTGTTTCTCTCACCTCTTGTTAACCCTCTCCAGAGATCGCACCTCTGTTTCCGCCGAATGGCTGAGGAGGTGGCCACTCACCAAGGTTTTCTTGCTGAGGAATGAAAGGCCATGGCAGCAGGAATGGCAAATGTCAGAGTCTCTCACAGCCTGGGGTCATGGGGGCAAGCTGACTCTGCGGGGAGATGAATGGTTAACCGAGGCAACACTTAGGCTGGAGAGTGCACAGGGCACACTTGGCAAAGGCACATGTTGCGAAACGGCATGGGACCCAGGGCCAGAGCCTTGGTGGCTCTGCTTGTCATCTCAGCCCCTGGGCTCCTTGCCTGCTCCGAGCAACATGACTGGACACCAGGGCAGGATGAGATCACAGGGTGCCACAGAAGGGAAGCAGTTTGGATTCTACAGCAGTGCTCTGCAACTGGTGTTCCATGGCACAGTGGTGTGCCGCGAAGTGTGCCTCAGTGCCATGTGCCAGGAGTTATGTCCTCTGCTCAATACACGCACCCCATTGCTTGGTGAGGGAAGCTTGTGGTGGCGGCAGCAGCTCTGGGGCAGCAGCAGCAGCTCTGGGGCAGTAGCTGCTCTGAGGATTCACTGGCATTGAGTTGGAGTGGGGATCTGGGGCTGCCTGGCTCTGGAGGAGGGGAAGGGGATTGGGTTAGAGTGGGAGTGATGCCTGGCTCTGGGGGGAGGGAGAGGAGATTGAGTTATATGTATAGATTGGATATGCCATAAAATTATGAGTGTGGAAATGTGCCACGAGGTGATAAACTTACTGAGCACTGCTCTAGAGGCGGGGAGGGACAAAGTTGTGGGTGAAATTTACCCACAGACATGATCCCTTCAACACACTCACTTGCGCACACACGCAGTGATCCCATGCACACACACAATGATGCAATGTACATACATGCACACATGCAGTCAGTGCTTCTGCACACATACCTATGTGTACAACGTGCACACAGTCACACTCCGTAAACATGCGCACCCACAAACAGTGATGCTGTATGCGTGCACAGAGTTACAGACACCAGGATCCCATGCATATGGACATGTACACATGTATGCTCATTATAATCCCATGCACATAGGGACATATAGGTCTGCACACAGACACTGTGAACCTTTGCTCATATTCTTGTGTACACTGATACACAAACATGTATACACCCAAACATGTACATTCACTCACACCTATAGAAAACCTCACTCTCACAGAGCGCTTGAGTGAAATGGTCTGAAGCAGGGATGCAGGTGGGGAGAAGAATTTGATAGCTCTGCAATCCCTATGCAGCTCCTGGACTGGCATGGGAGATGAGACCCCTGCATCCAGTACACTTGGGATCACTGGGAGTTACATGTTTAATCTACCTAGGCATTTAAAATCCCACTATGTGCCTATCTGCATGTCTACGTACATAAACCCCTCTGGAAATCTCTGTCTTCTCTACCCCAGTGTCAGTCTGGTGTGATGCCATGATTCTGCTGGAATCCAACCAGCATGCATGGGACCAGACTCAGGCCTGAGGGTCCATTCCCAAAAGGGCACAATTTGGTACCACAGTCTGTATTCTTGGCAACACAGAGCCCTGAGCCCTGAGGCACATCTGGATTCAGCATGTGTCATGTGACTGGATTTTTATATTGGGGCTAGAAGCCATTTTAATGCCCAGTGTGGCTATTGGCACCAAATATTGTGCTAGGGGGACCGTGTGAGGTGTCTAAGGAAAGTTGATGATGCCTTGAATCTATGGATGCTACTTATATGTCTGTATCATGTTAGTAGGTAAAGTTCTATATTTTAGCTGTGTAGTTGTATTAGCAATGCTTCACCATGGGAGGTGTGATTGCCACTCCAGCCAGGACAATGGCTCAGACATTGAATCCATATTTCAGACACTTGGATCTTGTCAACAGAATGCAGTCCACTGGTCAGGTGACCTGGACTGAGGCAAAGGAACAGGCCCATTGCAGAAATCTGAGATTGTCTTCTGGGATTCATCCAACAGCAGATTGCCACAACAGCCCTCCTGAGTCAGGTGGGGGCAGACCCTCAAGGGAGTATGGGAAGAAAGAAAGGGCTTTGATCCTGAACAAAAAGGCTGACGTGGACTTAGCAGTATCCATCTTGGATCCTGTCTTTTGGTACATGTGCCTGTTTTCAAGGGTCCATGTGGACCCCAGTGGGCCAGATCTACAATGCTCCAGTAACTGAAACTATGTGACCTGAGATGAACTTTCAGAGGCTTTCAGGAATCAGCAAATACCATCACTGCCCTGCATCCATAACTGAAATTGGTATATGTAAAGTATCATTTTGACAATTCTCTCTAATCCTGTTCTTTCTTTTTATTAATAAACCGTTAGATATTTAGATCTAAAGGACTGGTGAGCGTGTTGTTTTTGGGTAAGATTCAGGTATATCTTGACCAGTGTCTGGGGTTGGACCCTTTGGGGCCTGGAAGAATCTGTGTGGTGTTGGGTGAAATAGGCTTAAAAGCCTCTCACCTGAATTTGGGGGTTGCTGGTCTGGGCTGGGATAGCGGCTGGGGAGTCTGGGTTTGCTTGTGTGGCTTCTGACTGGCCAAAGGGTGGCAGAAGTGCTGTTGTGGCTGGTTGGATTTGCCTCAGTGAGAAGGAAATCCCAGCCTTGGGCTTTAAGTGGCCTGGATTTTAAGCAAAGATACCATGGATTGATTTCTCTAGCTGTGCCCAGAAACCCCATCCTATTACAGCATCGTGTGGCTTTCCTTTCCCCACTTTCAACTACTTTCCATGTGAGCTGCTCTGGCACAGACCCATGACATCTCAGCCAGGCTGATCCTTCACATCAAGAGGGGCCCTCCCTCCTGGTTAGCCCTTCAGCAGCAGATCGTAACCTGCTTTGTCAGCTTGCTAAGGTATCAGGAGCCTGCATTGGAATTGCTTCCCTGATGGATTGATCCTGCTGTCTGTTACACCAGCATCAGTTCTGAGTGGCTCTATAAAACTCTATGGCTGTGTCTATACTTGCATTCCTCTTTCAAAAGGGGCATGAAAATGAGGGAAATAAAAATGTAAATAAGATACAGAATTGCATATCTGACACCTCATTTGCATATTCTTATTTCAAAAGCACTTCTTTTGAAAGCAGAAAACTAGTGTAGACACTGCTCTTTCAAAAGTAAACCTCATCTTCAAAAGAATCCCTCTTCCCATAAAAAAGGGAAGAAGAATTCTTTCACAGATGGGGTTTACTTTCGAAAGAGCAGTGTCTACACTGGTTTTCTTCTTTGAAATAATATGCAAATGAGGTGCAAAATATGTAAATCTGCTCCTCATTTGCATTTTCAATTTCCCTCATTTTCATGCCCCTTTTGAAAGAGGAATGCAAGTGTAGAGACAGGCTATGTGGTTACACTGGGGAAACAAGGAGCAGGTCTGCCTCATAACACCTCATAGAGGTGGATCATTAAAGCACCTGCCGTGTAACACAAAGTGGCTGGGGTCCATGGAAACCATTTGAGTTTCCTACTTTGTGGTACCAGATTGGGGTACAAAAAATCATTTCTATGCCCTGCTATAGTAAGAGATGAGTCTAGATTAACTCTCTTCTTGGAAAATAAGACAGCAGTCAGATCACATGACTACCTCTTTGTTACTGTTCCCTTCTTGGAGCTTGGGTAACAAACAAGAGGAATGAAGTTACTCTTTCATGAGCATAAATTCATTTGAGCTAGTCTTGCTCAAACCTGCTGGGATAACTCCCATGACTGGAATGTTAAAATCAACGGTTATAACCAATTTAGGAATGATCAGGTGGGCAAAAGGAAGGAGAGGCACTTTATGTCAAAAAAGGCATCACCTTCTTTCTAAGTCACTGATAATTGAGCTTTAAGTTATCTTGAATTTCAAGAGATCAATGTTGTAGCAGATAATACGCACGATGAGGTATTAGTTGGTATCTGCTGCAGACCATCAAATCACGTGAAGGAAAAATATAATTCCTTACACACATATCTGTAACATGTGGGGAAAAAAATCTGTGATCCTGGGGGACTTCAATGTAAGTGATACATGATGAAGGGTTCATGCTGTCAGTGCTAAAGCATCCTTGGAATTTCTAAATATTACACATGACAACTTGCCAAGTCAAAAAATGTCATATCCAAAATGGAGAAATTATTAGATCTTGACAGATAAGAACAACTTCATCACAAAACCTAAAAAATAACAATAAAAAAATTGCGACTTATATACAAGTAACCACCTTTATAATGTGCAAAAGAGAATAAAGACCAGACCAGTATCTTATACACTTAGGCCGTGTCTACACTAGCCAAAAACTTTGAAATGGCCATGCAAATGGCCATTTCGAAGTTTACTAATGAAGCTCTGAAATACATATTCAGTGCTTCATTGGCATGTGGGCGGCCGCGGCACTTCGAAATTGACGCGGCTCGTCCAGATGGGGCTGCTTTTCGAAAGGACCCTGGCTACTCTGAAGTCCCCCTATTCCCATGGATTCCTATGGATTCCTTTTCAAAAAGGAGCCCCGTCTGGATGAGCCGCACAGTGGCGAGCCGCTTCAATTTCAAAGTGCCGCAGCCGCCTGCATGCTAATGAAGTGCTGAATATGTATTTCAGCGCTTCATTAGTAAACTTCGAAATGGCCATTTGCATGGCCATTTTGAAGTTTTTGGCTAGTGTAGACATGGCCTTAGGCTGTGGCTACAGTTGGCCAAAACTTCGAAATGGCCATGCTAATGGCCAAATCAAAGAATACTAATGAGGCACTGAACTGAATATTCCGCGCCTTATTAGCATTAGCATGATGCCGGCCATGGCCCTTTCAATGTGCCACTTTCGAACGTGCATGGCTCAGCGCAGCTACATAGGGGGTCCTTTTTGAAAAGGAGGCCCTCTGTAGCTGCGCCGAACCACGCACATTTGAAAGTGGCTCTTTCAAAGCACCGCGACAGGTATCATGCTAATGCTAATGAGGTGATGAATATTCAATTAACTGCCTCATTAGTATTCTTTGATTTGGCCATTAGCATGGCCATTTCAAAATTTTGGCCAAGTGTAGCCACAGCCCCAGTGAATTAAAAGGGCTAATTTCACAAAGCTAATAACAATGAAGCTCCAAATGAGCTGAAAGGAAGAAAATCTGATTAGAAAAATGTGGATGATAATTTGGAATTGTTTGAGAACATTTTAGTAGATGGCCCAAAAGCCACAATTGAGGAGGAAGATGTTATTGATTAAAATAGTAACGTGGTTTGGAGGGGAAGTGAAATCAGGGAAACCAATAGCAAAAAATATAAATTGGAACCTAAGAAATGTAGAAAATAGATAAGGGATGAAAAGGGGTACAAGGAGAAATCTAGAGCCAGCAGAGTTATGCCCGATAACAAGGGTTTTTAAAAGTATATTAGGAACAAGAAGGATCCTGACTGTAGTATTGTTCTGCTATTAGATGAAAATTGTAGAATTATCAATAATTACACAGAAAAAACAGAAGTTTTCAATACATATTTCTGTTCCATATTTAGTGGAAAAACAGTTGATGTCATCACATCGTATGAAAATGCCCTTTCCATCCCATTATTGTCTCAGGAAGATGTTAAAGAGCAGTGACCTAAGTTAGACGTAACTTAAATCGGCTGGTCAAGATAACTTGCATCCAAGAGTTTTTTTAAAAATGCAGACAGTGGAGCTTGCTGGAATGTTAATACCAATTTTCACTATGTTTTGGAATGCCAGGGAAGGTACAAAAGACTGAAAAAAAGCTCAGGTTGAACCAATATTTTTAAAGGATAAACAGATGGCCAGGGTAATTATAGGCTTGTCAGTATGATATTGATCCTGGGCAAGATAATGTAGTGGCTGAATCAGAACTCTATTAATAAAGAATTAATGGAGAGTAATGTAATTACAGACATTCAATAAGGGCTTATGAAAAATAGATCCAGTCAAACTGACTCAATATCTTTTTTGATGAGATTAAAAGTTTGATTAGCAAAAGTAATAGTGTTGTTGTAATATACTTAGATCTCTGTAGGGCATTTGACTTGGTACTGATTGATATGTTGGTTAAAAAACTGGAAGGACATAAAATTAACATGGCACACATTAAACTGATGAAAAGCTGCCTAATTGGTAGGGATCAAGAAGAGTGAATGATCCAATGGAGGTGTCCCAGTGGAGTTATGCATGGATCTGTTCTTGTCCTTATGCTATTTAATATTTTTTTATAAATTATGTGGAAAAAATATAACATCACCACTAATGAAGTGTGACTATGACACAAAAACCGGGGGCCTGGTAGGCAAGGAAGAGCACAGGACTAACACAGTATGAGCTGGCACAAGAAAACAACTTGCATTTTAATACGGCCCAGCATAAATGCATACATCTGGGAATAAAACACGAGGGACTCTTTTCTGGTAAATAGTGACTGAAAAAGATTTGTGGGTCACCGTGGATAATCAGTTGCACCTGAGGTCCCAGTCCTATGGCTGAAAAGACTAATTCTAGCATTGGCTTCATAAATTGGGGAATCTCACGTAGGAGGAGAGAGGTCATTTTACCTCTGTAGGTAGCACTGCTGAATTCCTCTGCCCAGATCTGCTCTGCACAACTCAAGGAAGATGTTGATAAATGGAAGAGGGTTCAGAGAGGGGCCAAGAGACCGATGAAAGGATTAGAAAAAAAAAAGCCCTTCTAGTAGTAATTGCCCCCAGACAGACTTGAACTTGGGCCCTTAGTGCAGGAGCCTCTCCAGTGTGAATGAAAAGCCAGCTGCTGCTTAGCTAAGGCTGTAGAGGGGATTTGTTCTTTTACTGTGTAAATGTGTCACTATATAGGATAGTGAGCCACACTCAGGTGTGTGGGTTACATAGGGATGAATTCAAGGACCCCAGTCTATTTAGATTACCAAAGAGAAGGTTAAGAATTATCTTGATCCTAGATGAACAAATACTTAACTATTGGCTCTTCAGACCACCAGAGAGAGAACACCAGCCAGAGGCTGCAAGCTTAATTCAGGCTGGAAATAAATTGCAATTTGTATCTGTGAGGGTAATTAGCCATGGGACCAGCTTACCCTGGTCCACAAGGGAGTCTCCCTCACTGCCCATTTTAAAACCACCACAGACTGTTTTTTCTAAAAGACCTGGTCCAGGAATGTTTGGGGACCAGTAGTGTACAGAAGGTAAGACTGGATGGTCACAATGCTCCCTTCCTGCCTGGGAATCTATGATCTGGGGAGACCCTAAACCTGGCCTGGTGGTGAGGAGAGGGCAAATAGGATAGTTCCCCTAGGGTCTGGCATTTCAAAGGGGCCTGGATCACAGGCTGCTACTGCTGGAGCTTCAGGCAGCTTTGAAAGGCTGTGGCAGCACTGTGTTGTGTTGTTGCTCCATGTGTGGTTCTGAGGTAGCATGGGGGGGCTGACTGTCCTAAGCTCCACCCTTTCCGTCCTTAGCCCCAGCGGGAGGGCGGCAGGAAGCCAGGTCCTCCTCCCACCTGGCCACAGGCCCATGGTTGCTGTTGAACCAGCCTTTGTGCCCTTCCTATCCCCACTTCAATGGCAGGTTGGGAATATTAGCTTCCAGGCTCTTAGGCTTCCCCATGCTGCCAAATCAGCCTCCTACATCTACTGGGAACATCTTACGCTGCTCTGCCCAGATGTAAACGACAACCTTGGACGCACAGCTGGGAAAGGGTCAGCTCCTACCTACACCTATGTGCTGCCATCTAGCTAGCGATTGCATTTCTAACATGCTGGTCACCTTAGTGTTGAACTGCTGGATTGATACTGTGTGGACTGGCCCTTTCACCATCATCTCTATGATTCTCTCCGCATTTCCCAGCTAGGATGCAGAGGGTGATAAGCTCTGAGCAGCCTGGACCAACAGCAACTGGGAAGTTGTGCCAGATCCCAGTTCCTAGAACTATTACACTGCACCCACACTCCTTGGGGAGAGGATGAAGGCGCGAGTGAGCTGAATGTGACAGGTGTCATTGAAGGCACGACTGGCAGCTGAGGAGGATGGGACAGGAACTGGCACAGGATCGAAGTGGAACCCTGGGTCCAAACACCCCCAAATCTAGATCTGATGTGCCCTGCTTGAGAACCCTTTGTCATCAGAGATGCAGCTGTGCTCATGCCATATACATGAGCTGGCTGGCAGATGCACTAAGGAATAAATAACTCCCCACTGCCCAGCCCCCACTGAGAGCATGTCTTCTGATCTAGGAACCTGGCTGACAACAGTCAGCAACATTTGCATGAAGAGGGCAGGTACATCCATTTCCTTCAGCAATTGTTTCCTTTACCTTAAAGTGACCATGGCAGATGCAGTTCCTGCTGTTTTAGGAGCTACTTAGGAGGCCTCTGTCTTCTGCCGTCTCTCTGCATCCTGCCATCCTCCTCCTGGTGCTGTCTGTGGGCTCTCTTTCATGTTACAGGCATCCCATGGCCTGGCTCGTCCTCCTCTGTAACTCTGCACACTGCAGAGCACAGCAGATGAGGCTGGAACTTTGCTCAGATTTTTACTCGTCAAAACCCTGCAAACCAAACCTTCTGCTGGGCAATGCAGAGGCCACTCAGCCAGAGTTGCAGGGGTCGGCCCTGCAGCAGAGTCCCTGCAGAGGAGCTTCACGTTAGTATAACTCTGGGGGCAGAGGAGATGGGATTTGGATAGGCAAAGTCCTCCAGGAAACCACACAGCTCTAAGCAGGGAGCCCATGTGCTCCCTCCATGCTGGTTCCACTCCACTGATCAGCAAGGAGAAGGTGCAGGACTGTTGGTTACATGCTCACCCCACCCATCCCATCCACTGGGGAAGTCCTGCCCCAGCAGAGGAGCTCACATCTCTGCCATCTTGCATGGCTGCGGTGTGAAAAATGGTGCAGGGGGTGTTGTGCGTGAAGGGGTGCAGGTAAGAAAGGTGACAGCTCTGGAGACCATAATGGGGTATGTTATTTTCAGGGATGTTATAACTAATTTAGGCAGGATGCCCTTGGTGGTGTTAATCACTGGTGTTCTACTGGTGTCAGCAAAGCTTTGATGTGCTACCCCAGACAGGGCTGCTAGCGGGGGGGAGGCGGTTGGGAAGGGGGCAGTTGCCCCAGGACCTGGCATTTCACCGGTGCCTGGAGCTCCAGCTACTGCCACACCACTGCTACTTCAGCAGTGGTGGTGGCTGGAACTCTGGACTCCTTTGAAGTGTCATGGCAGCACTGCTCTGCCACTCCACACAGCTCTGAGGCAGATATGGGGGAGTAGCAGGGGCCAGGCAGCACTAAAAGCTGCCTTTGGCCCCGCCCCTTCTGCTCTTGGGCCGCCCCTTCCTGGGGCACAGAGCCGAGCCCCTTCCCACTTGCTCCTGGGTCCATAGTGGCTGTTGGCGGTGCTGACCCCAGCTGAGGGTCTGCCCCACAGAGCTGACATTTACACAGATGCTGTCTGCTCTCAGCATCTGGAAACTTTTCACAGATTGAAACCAGACACAGAGGTCACTTCCCCAGCCACTGAAATACGAGATGATAATACCTGGCTCTTAGCTAGCACATTTCATCAGCAGATCTCAACTCACTTTACAGAGGTCAATATCATCACTCTCCCTTTCTACAGACGGGGAAACCAAAGCACAGAGCAGTGAAGTGACTTCTGCAAGGTCAGCTGGACAGCCAGAGGCAGAGCCAAATGTATAATCCAGTCCAGTACAATAGGTAATATTGCCTGTCTGCAGCCATGGCTGGGCTGGAACATACTGGCTGTTGAACAGGCCGTAGCAACCCTGTTTGCAGTGTTGTTATAGCAGTGTACAAGCTATCAGTGAGACAAGGAAGGTGACTGAATAGCTTTACAAGCTTCTGAGCTTACACAGAGCTGAACAGGAGCTCTGTGCCACTAGGAAGCTGGTCTGTTTCACCCACAGAAGCTGAGCCAATAAAAGATATTCCCTCACCACCTTGTTGTCTCCCTAGCAACTGTAAACATTTCAGGGTGAGAAGCACCAGATTCTGACCTCATTCACACCAGTGTGTAATTAAATTAGTTCCAGCGACACTAATGGAGTTACCAATGGATAACGCAATCTGACTCTAACTCTGCAGATGGCATCAGTGCATTTATTTTGGCTCTGCTTGTAAGTCCAGTGACCAGAATCTGGGCTGCAGAGAGAACCAGTTTGTCAGTTGAGAACCACAGGAGCAATTAGGGAAGTAAAAAGGAATTGTCTGAGCTGGAACCTGGCTGAACAGCAGATTGAACATTGCTGCTCCTCTGCTTCCAGCATCCTGCATCCCTGTGGCTGTCACAAGCTGCCAGGGTCAGCTGGCTTTCCGTCTCACCTAAAAGAGGGCACCCAGGCAGGGAAACACGTGGGGTGGAGAAGCACGATGACACTTGGACAGGATTGTCTTTAGGGAGAACAAGATGATGCATGGCACTCTGGGGATGCAAAGCAGCTGTTGGATGCCAGGGGGGTTAGGGAAAGGCAGGCCGAACGTAATGGGAATCCAGGCCCAGTGGCTTTTTCCAGTGCTGCCCCAGGAGACAGCACGGCCACTATATAGAGAACTCTTTCCATAGTCTACAGCAGGGCTGGAAGCAGCAGTTGTCAGTTTCCACTAGTGGAGGTGGGTGGCTGAAGTTGGTGCAGATCTGTGTCCAACACCCACTTCTACCGCTGACCCCCTAGGTGATCTGGGCCACGTCACTTAGGGCCAGTGTTCCCTCTAAGACGAGTGCTTGCATTGACCATGCAGGAGAGATTCAAATGCTGCCCAGCTGATTAGGAGAGCATCCACTGCCAGGCTGTCCCTTTCTGTTGGTGGTGCACATTTGCACATGCCTTGGTACACAGAAAAATTTATTCTACACATGCATAGAAAAAATCTGCACACGGGTAGAAGAGATTAGCGAAAACATTGCTTAGGGCACATCTACACTGCACTGGGGGGCCAGGCTGCCACGCCATCTCCACAGCCTTACTGATGTGCCAAACGAAGCAGTGGAGATGGTGCTTTAATGTTGTGCCTGGGGGGTCTAAAACCCACTTTAACCGTTCTTAGTCACAATTCTCCACAGCAATTCTTAGAGCCCTACACATGCCTGTGGACCCAGGCTTGCCCTTAGCTTTTCTGTGGCTCAATTCCCTATCTGTGAAATTAGGGTACTAGCACTTCTGTACTTTATGGGGTCACAGTGTAGATAATGCAGTAAAGGGCAAGGTGGACATAGACTGTGAAGTGCTCCGATAACATGACAATGGGGCCATATAAACACCTCAGCTTGATAGGCTGCTTCTGAACCTGATGTTGAACTATAATGCACTGATGGATTTATACTTCTGGAGCTTTTAGACCTGTAATTTGTTTTTCATAAGTCTGTCTCTGGAATTGCTTATAGGATATTGACAGCAACAGTTTTTCTGTCATGAAAAGATTTGGGAGGTAAAACTTAATCTCCCAGACAATGCAGGGGCTTGGCATCATAGCTATTTATCTCCCAGTTCAAACTGCCTGTCCCAGCACTGGTCCTCCAGCTATAAAGCAGTAAGGGATGACAGCTTTGAATAAACTCGCTTGAAAAATCCCCTGAACTGTACCTCCTCTCCCTTACTCCTGTGTGACTCTGCAGTCAGCTGTGTTACACCCCTGAAAGGCCAGAATGAGTCAGGAGAGAATCAGGCTTCTGAAGTCTCTAAAGCTTCATGTTTGGGCCCCAGGGACTCAGATTTCAGCTGGCTCTGCACAGCGATGCCCATGTGATTCAGGTCACCGCCAGGTGGAAAGAACAATGAGAGAAAGTATCCTTTGAAATCTGTAACAAAGAAAACATTCCCCTTGGCTGCGTTTTGAGGAAGCAGGGAAGCAAGCTGATTTCCTGCTCAGATTCACTGGAGTAATTTACCCCTCTGCACTACTGGTCTGGCCCCCTCTCAGATCAGACATTGCTGGTATTCCCATGTGAAAGGCAGATACACAGAGATGGCCCATGGACTGCAGACTCCGAGCCCAGCTTTGCAGACTGGCGCTTACATTCATGCTCTAGAAAGAGCCATGCAGCCCATGCTTTGAACTTGATTCTTGGGCTCCAAACTTGAGCAAAGTGATTTAGCCAAAGCCAGTGGCACCAGGTCCTAGGCTAGTTTCCTATCCACTCGCCCATCCTTTGTCTTTGTAACCCAGGAGCAACTCCATGGGAGCTGAGAGGGAGGCACTGAGATAAAACATATGGAGGAAAGCTGAGAACCTGCCCCTCAAATTAGTTCCTTAAATGCACCAAAGGTAATTCACTAATGCTGATGAAGGAGGACTGGAGGCCTTGTTCTCACCCACTGTTGCCTTGTAGCTGTGGCCTGTCTTCAGCGATCATCCCCAGTTCCCTCCCTGCACCAACCTGACAGCATTAGCTTCTGTGGTTCTCATTCTGCACTCTCATCCCTGGCAAGGAGTGACTGGGTACCACTCCGGCACAGAGACACCAGCCCCGTCGTGGCAGCTTTAGCTCTGAGCAGCTCCCCCAAAGATGGGTTGATCTAACCATTGATTTCTACTGTGTTCATCATTTGGGCATCTCCCCTCTGCCGCACCTGGAGCTGAAACGTTCTCACAGTGCAATGTACGAGGGACCCTCTGAGGGCAAATCCTAGTTCAGGGATTTGATTTACTAATGTGGCAATCAACACTGCATCCGGCTTCCAAGTGTTTCATTGATGTTTGCCAGTTAGTTCCTTTCTCTTCACTCTCTGATTGCAGATGGCTGCTGTACCAGCTTGGAGTTAGACATGATAAAGTAAAGGGTACCTTACTGGTGGTACTGCTAGCTGGACTGGATGAAAAAGCAAACGGTTTCCAAGCAGCACTGTGAGAAATGGAGCCAATGCCAGGGACAATCACCTGCTGCATAAAGTGGATTGCCAATAAATGACTGCAGACCATGCCTTGTGAAGGTAGATTTGCTTTTGTCGTATATCTTGAGCTGGTTCATGTGGGTCCCTAAGAGGCAGAGACTGAATTTTCCAGCAAACCCTAATATGGAGGGGCTGGGAGATGCCTCAGCAAGCACATAAGGCATGATTCCAAGCCTCATGAGCTAGAACATGGATAAGCACAGGTCAGTAACAAGTCTGAGGCATCTGCAGCATCTGTCCCTTGGGAAAGTCCTTGCTGGTTGTGATCATCTTCATCGTCATCAACAACAACCATGGACTCAGTGCCCATTACTGTCTGATGCCTCTCTTTATTTCCTTCCCTCTTTCCCTCTACAGTGCAGAGTGGTTTAGTCTCTATAGACTAGCTCTGCGCCAATCTACTATATCATCTGTCTCTGTGGGGTCTGCCTCTTCTATTCGAACAGTCCATTATGCCAAATACCAGGGTTTTGATTTTTTTGTTTGTCATTCATTCTGCAGATATGCCTGAATAGATGTAACTTGTGTTGTATAACCTTCTGCAGTAGGTTGTCTTATGGTTGTATCTTCCTATAAAAGTCCTTGTTCGTGACCTTCTGCATCCATCCTATTCTCAAGATCTTTCTATAACAGTTCCTCTCAAATGCTAATATTCTTCTTTTCAAATCTTTCGTTATCATCCACGTCTCACATCCATACAACATGCTGCTGAATGCATGTTTTCAAGATGCTCAGCTTTGTTCCTAAGCTAATTGTTTTGCTATTCCAGACATTATCCATCGCCTTCAAACTCGCTCTTGCTTTTGCTATTCTAGTTGCTATTTTCCTTCTTACAGGCTAGATCATATATTGTTGCACCCCAGATATGTGAACTTCTCTGCATTCTCTAGTTCAATCTCTTCTACACTGATCTTCCTTCCTTATCCTCAAGGACCATTGTTTTTGTTTTATCGATGTTCATAATCAGTCTGTACCATTTATATTTCTCACTTAGCACTGGCACTGTTTTTGCTAGCTTTTCCTCATTTATTACTATGATGCTGTAAATGCAGTCACTGTGAACTCCCCTAGGAACATCCACCAGTCTGAGCGCTCCTTGTCAGGGGCTTATCGTCAGACCCTAACGTGGCTCTTGCCCTCCACCACCCCGCTTCTCCCACCCAAACCAAAGCAGTGTCTCTGCTAGTGAGAGCCAGAGCGCTACTTATCCAACCATGTGGAATTTATTCCCAGCTCTGCTGTATGACCCCCAGCAAATCTCTTAGGGCAAGGCTGTCAGGAGCCTGCATAGTCCACCCTGTGGCTCTAAAATTTGAACCTTGCTACTAACTTTGCTGGGCACTGACCAGCCTGGTTTGTGCTTTTGCTTCTATGACATGCCTTGACTTATCCCCTGTTGCCCAGTAAGTAAGCATTGATGACCCTACCATGTGGGTATATTATATACGGAGATACACATTTCATAGAGCTGGAAGGGACCTCAGGAGGTCATCAAGTCCAGTCCCTTGCCCCTTTTGGCAGGACCAAGCCTTATCCCAGGCAGGGTTGCCCCCCCCATTTGTTTTGCCCAGACTTCATGGCCACCTCAAGGATTGAGCTCACAACCCTGGGTTTAGTAGGCCAATGCTCAGCCAACAAGCTACCCATTCCCCTGGTTACAAGCTGGTGAGCTAGCTGGATGAGCTTCCCCTGCTGCTTGCAGATCTGTTCCAGTGAGGCAGGACTGCCTGGTGGTTAGAATGCTAGTGTGGGACTTTGGAGACCTGCCTTCAGATGCATGGGTGAGTGTGTGGCAGTGGGCAAATCGTTTAGGTCCAGATTCTTGGCAGTTTTCTGGCACCTCACTCCCATCAGGTTGTTTGAACCATCGCCTACACTACAAACTTCTGTCAGTGTCACCGCATTACTTGCAGTGTGAAAAATCCACTCCCCTAAACAACAGAGTTACACTGACCCAACCCCTGGTATAGGCACAGCTTTACTTCAGGCAGCATCTGCATCAGTGGTTCCCAACCTTTTCAGTAACGTGACGCACTTCAATGAGACACACAAGTCCATGGCACGCCCACTTTTTTCACCTGAATTGATTGCTCGTAAGCATGACTTTTATTCATATGTACTGTGGTTACAGTCTTACTAGAGAGGATTACAACATAGTTGTGTGTACAATAAGCTAAACAAGGATCAAATCCTTCAATGTTTCAAATCTACCACAGAATAGACTGCCTTCGACAGGCTGAAAAGAGGCAACTGAATTCACGCCATGCAAGGGGTATGGATTAACCAAATAACAGCTGAAAATTTCCATCCTATTCTCAGGATCTTTCTATAATAACTCCTCTTGAACGCCAATATTCTTCTCTTTGAAACTTTCATTATCACCCACGTCTCACATCCGTACAACATACTGCTGAATACACAAGTTTTCACTCGATTACTTGTGGGGGGTAGGAAGAGGACACCCCAGAGAGTTGGCACCCTTCACTGACAGCCCATTGGAGCTGGGACGTGGCATGTAAACTGTGTTCCAGCTCCAACAGGCTTCCTCCCTCACTCCCTCCCTCCCTCCTTGCCACAGTGTGGAGGTAGGTGGGCTCCTCACCAACTCAGTTGAGCCGGGAAGTAGCATTTCAGCTGCCTCCCAGTGCAAACAGGCTCCTGCAGGTTCAGCATTTCCCCTGCAAAGAGCCACCATGAGGGGAAATTTACCAACCCTGCATCAGCTGGGACTCAGGCAGCCTTTCTGCTTGAGCCTCAGCTGACACAGGGGCCATCAAATTCCTCCTCCTGCCACCACCTCTCTGGTGGCTCTTCAAACCTCTACTATGAGGGGAAATTGACAGAATTTCGTGGCACATTTAGACAGTTTTCATGGCACACAAATGTGTCTCGGTGCATTGTGAAAACCACTGGTCTATATTCGGATTTACAGCTGCACTAGTGCAGCACTGCAGGGGGAGATGACCCTTTGATCCGTTCCCTAGAGCAGATCCTGGCCTTCAGGGTGAACACACTAAAGATCTGGTGCTAACTGAGGGCCACCTCTGGAGCTGAGATGCACAGCTATGCTTGTGACGTCGTCTCAGGTCCTGGAGCCTGGCCAGTGCCTGGGAAGTGTCATCTGCAGGGTCCAGCATAGTAGGAAAGCTTTCAGATGAAGACACTATTGAGGTGATAAGTGCACAGGCAGGGCCTGGAAGGCTCCTGACTTTCACAGGCTGTTTGCTCATGGATTCCTGCGTTCGCATTGCCTGCCGGGGTTTTCATGAAGAAGGGAGTGCTGTGCTACAGAGAGATCCATGCAGCACAGGACACAAACATGCAGCACAAACATCCTGCTTGGGTATATCTCTTCCTCCCCCTCCATCTTGAGGTTTAAAGGACATAACAAACCCTCGCATCAAAGGGCCTGATTCACCCTCCTTCCCCGCACCTTGTGTTGTTCTTTATGTCCAGGGCTGTAGGGGGCGGAATGCCACCACTCAGGTTTGGCAGCACTTCACACCCCAATCCTGGCAAACTCTTGGGTTTGGGATTGTGGCCGTTCAATAGGTCATAGAAGCATACAGTGGGATTGGAGCACAAGACCACCCTCTCAGGCTTGGTCACTGCACAGCCTTCCAAGGCCCTTCTGTTTGGCACCAGTTAGGCAGGCAGCCCTTGCCACCCCACACTGTCCAAGCAGCAGGCATGATTCATGCAGGATTGAATTGCAGCCCCTCCCTGCCCCAGAATCTCCAGCTCCAGGTCTGTCTTCGGGAAGCAGCTACTGCCTTTATAGTGCTGAGCACCATCTGTTGGTTCCTCTGCATTTCCTTAACTCCCAGCTGGCACACCCTTCCCATGCCACTCTGAGCCCTGCCTCGGAATTAACTCCTAAAGTTACCAGTGCAACTGGGCCTCCTGCTATGGGCATAGCTGTGTGGAGTGCAGCTGGGATGCAGGAACCCTTCCTGAGGCTGCCAAGAGCAGGTTAATAGAGACGCATCCCCAGTGTCGGAATGAAATGTGCCTTGGACATCATTCTTTCTACTGAGTCTGATAACCGAGCTCCACCAGCATATGCTGGGCTTCAACTTGATCTGAGAGCCAGAGGGTAGGGTTTGCTGGGAAACCACATTAGAGTGAAGGCTGCGGTGCAAGGCAAAGACAAAAGAAGAAGAAGAAGAAGAAGAAGGAGAAGCTGGACATGAGTCAACAGTGTACCATTATAGCCAAGAAAGCTAATGGCATATTAGGTTGCATCAAGAGAAGCGCTGCCAGTAAATCCAGAGAAGTGATTATTCCTCCTTATTCGGCTTTGGTGAGGCCACATCTGGAGTACTGTGTCCAGTTCTGGGCTCCCAATTATAGGAAGGATGTGGATACACTGGAGAGGGTCCGGCAGAGGGCGACCAAAATAATTAGGGGGCTGGAGCATATGACTTATGAAGAAAGGTTGAGGGAATTGGGACTGTTTAGTCTGCAGAAGAGAAGACTGAGGGGGGACTTGATAACAGCCTTCAACTTACTGAAGGGAGGCTGCAAAGAGGCTGGAGAGAGGCTCTTCACAGTGATCACGGATGGCAGAACACAGAACAATGGTCTCAAGTT
This sequence comes from Carettochelys insculpta, assembly GCF_033958435.1. Lineage (NCBI taxonomy): Eukaryota > Metazoa > Chordata > Testudines > Carettochelyidae > Carettochelys > Carettochelys insculpta. The sequence continues at coordinate 11,135,736 of NC_134164.1, forward strand.
GTGGTTGGAAAGGTCCAGGTTGAGCATTAGGAAAAACTTTTTCACTAGGAGGGTGGTGAAGCATTGGAATGATCTACCCAGGGAAGTAGTGGTGTCTCCATCCCTGGAGGTGTTTAAGTCTCACCTCAACAAAGCCCTGGTGGGACTGATCTGATTGGTTTGGTCCTGCTTAGACCATGGGGCTGGACTGGATGGCTTTTTTTAGGTCTCTTCCAGCTCTATTGTTCTATGATTCTATGAAGAGGGATCCCAGATGGTCTTTAGCCAGGAATTCCTGCTTCTGCTGTGTAACTTCCAGCTGAGCTAGAGCGTGTCTTTTAAAAAGACCTCTCCAGTCCTGATGACCACCAACTCATGGTGCACAGATGCTGTCAAAAAGCCCATTGGATACTAATGGCTTCTGATCTTAATCAGCTGGTTTGAAGTCTGGGAGCCTAGCAGGGAAGGACTCACCAGGTCAGATTCTGAGCCAGGACCTCGACAGTGTAGGTGTGTGGCTGTGCCCTTGGTGTGGTGGGAATTCCTGACCTGAGTTCACGTGTCTCCATATGAGGACGGAGGTGATGCTGCACAACATTCAGTGAACATTTTTTTCAAAAAGGAGAAAGTTAAAATACAAACTCCTTAAAGATGCCTGTGCCTCAAACATAACAGCTCCTTTGGGGTTCTGAGGGAAGGTTTAGTGATCTCCACTCACAGAGCAGTATTAGTATCCATTGATCTGCTGGGCTCTGCTCCCAGGGATGCTGCAGCCAAAGTAGAGGAATGTGGGAAGTGGGCCTGAGTCCATTAGAACCAGGTGGTGCTGCCTGGATCTGGCTGAAAGCTGAAAGGTGTATGGATCTGAGCTGTCTTGCAAATGTTCTGGTTGTTTTGGGAACTGCACCTGCCTGGATCTAACGGAGTAAACACTAGATGGAAATATCTGGTCCACAAGGTGCTTGCCTGACTGTGAAACCTAAACGCCCACCATCCGTCATGCCAAAGGGGAGTTGTTATCTAGGAGTGGTTGGGAGGCCAGGGAAGTGAAAGCAACTTTTATTGCTGTCTTATCTGTTTAATTCTTAAATGCATGTGCATGTGTGTTTGGAGGGAACAATGCTTTGTAGTCTGAGCTAAAGATCGCAATTACTTTAAGCCACTTGTTAAACACTGCAAGGAAAATATAAAATAGCATTAATCAGCTACTATTAGAAATGCAGATAAGACCTAATTAGGGCTTCCTTCTAATTATTTGCATTATAGTATTCCGAGGATGCAGAGATCTGAAACTGAGACAAAGATCAACAGAGATCTGAAACTGTGTGTGCCTGTACAGAATAAGAGATGACTGCTGTTCCCAGGAACATTGTAGAGAGAGTTTAAATGACATGGCCAAGGTTATGCCCATCTCTAAGGCACCTCAGTGCTGCTTCTAGCTAGCTAGTTAGCTAAATCTGAATCCTTATTCTGCTTGAATGTACAATTTACCCTATATGACTGCTAACTGTTAATATTGAAAATTATTATTCGTTATTATTTATTAATAATTCTACATCCCTTCCTCCTCCCTGTCACCCGCCCAGGAATCTGCAGCTGTAATTTTGTTTCCTGTGACACAACCCAGTGGTGGGGAAACACTGAGCCAGCTCCTCTGGTGGTTCTTCCACTTTTGCTCATGTCTTCACCTCTTTCTTGGTGGTCACTCAGTAATGAGTAGCACATCTTCATGTCACCCTCCTATCTGTGAGCCTGTGGACAGCTGATCAGCCCAAGTCTGGAGGCGTAGGTCTCATCACAGAAGGGGAAGGTGTCGGTAGCTCTTGGAGGGGCACAGGGTAAGTTTTGCTGCTCTTTTCTCCTTCTCAACCTCTCCTCATCTTCAACACAGCGGGACCTCTCAAATTGTGCCACCTCCTCATGGATTACCGCTCTCCACTGGGACAAGGTTCTCCCAAGTGTCAACACTGATGCTGCACTTTTGGATGTGGGCCTTCAGCGTGTCCTAAAACCGCTTCCTCTGGCTCCCAAGTCTCCTCTGTCCTTCCTTCAGCTCTGAGGAGATGCCTGTGTATGACTTCTTTTAATGGGGGGCGGGGACTGTTGCACTGCAGCCCACCACATGTTCCATGATCGACAGAAGGCCCAAGTCTGATGGCCTGAGACCCATGATGATTGGAAGTCTCCTGTCTGCTGCAGCCTTCATCTGCTTTCACAGCCGTTGTAGCACGAACCTTGCTATCTTCCACCTGTTCTGGTTCTTTGTCTGGTCCCTCCCACTTGACCTTCCCACCAAGGGTGACCCTGCCAGTAGTACGAAGCTCCCTACGGCATCACTCTTGGGTTCATTGGAACACGCAAGCCCACTCACAGCTCAGATGACAACCCGGAGAGTAACGCTCACGTGATGCTCCCATTGAAGACAATTTGCAATGGCTGAAAATGCAGTGAGCAGCTGAGGACTGGCCAAGTGTATTTATAGGCTTTTCTAACACAGCTGTGTGCTATATGGTTACAGAATCGCCAGGCAAAAATCTATCCAGTCCCAGATTTATTTACCTTAAGATAACTACAGGCACATGATCACAGAGTCATGCCTCCAAAGAGTCTGGAGTGTTTATATATGCTAATTCATGTTTATATATGCTAATAAGTGTTTATGTATGCTAATAACTCCCATTTAGGAACTACAGGAGCTAGAAGACTACTTAGACTCAGCCAGCTGTGGCAGCCATGCTTCAGGAAATCATTCACCGGAAAACCCCTTTACTCCACAGACTCCACAGAGAGTCTGATGCTATTCAGTCTGTTTGCTTTATCCTTGTAACTGGAGGAAAATGTGCAGCCCTAAATCTTTCACAAGCTCCAGTTCAATACCTCCCTCTTCTCAGCAAGGCCGGGGAGGAAGCGACGTGACCCTGGCATGGCACCTGGCATATCTGGAGCATAGAAGGGCTGGGGTGGATGTTATGCTTAAACAAAGCCCATGAGATCTTTTATAGGGGAAAAGGCAGTACACCGCATTTACGGAGAATATAACAATAGTATATGCTTTCCAGTGACACACACACAGAGTCTCGCCAGATGATGTTATAGTTACCAATCCAGAGGATGGATCAATCTAGTGGCCAGCTAGACTGATCACAGAGAGGGAGCAGGGCCTTGTCGCTCACAATCCGATGCTCTCCTGGAGTTGGTGGCAAGACAAACCCAAAGTCCCATGGCAAAGCACCCTGCTTTTATAATTCTTTCCTCCGTTGAGGTTTGCTGTGGCAGTCTGTGACTGGTATGTTATCTTCCGATACCAATGGTTCTCCAAACATCTGCAAAAGGGTCACCCTGTGATCAGTTGTCCTTAGGGGCGCCTGCTCCATGCTTTAGAGTTAGTCTGCCAGTCCAATCACTTCTTGACTGGGGTATGCACTGATGGTCCTTCTCTGATGCCGTGGAGTCTGTCTTCACCCACGCTTCGCCCCTCCTTTCTTGGCCATCTGGCTCTAGGAATAACCTTCACACCTGTATCTCAACATAGACATACCACTTCACACATAAACAGTTCTTACAAAGACTCACAGAAAACCAGAGCACAGGCGTTGTAAACCAAACAATTAGGCTTCAGCCTTCAACATCATCCTATAATCTCATTAACATAGACACAATACCAAACTATCTCTTACTTACTAAATTCACTAAACTCTAAAACAGGAAGCATTTATTCAATTAAAGAACTTAATCAATAAGCGTTACATATGTTACCTTACACTGCTACCTTGTTAAGCTTAAAATTCAAAGAGAATAAAAGAGAATAAAACGTTCAGCTCCAACATATCCCCCTTTTGACCCCTCAAGAATCTTTCTTGAGTGGGCATCTTATCCAATTGTCTCATGACTATATATTGGGAAGCAATCTGAGCTTGTGGTTGTAATTTGACAAGCATTCTTTTTGTCCAGCAAACACATACATATCATTCCGATTTGGCAAATACAGGACAACCACCGGTAGTTAATACAATCATTAATGGGTGAAGCATAAATGACAATATACTTTTAGACTTGGGAGACCAGCCTGTAAAAACATCATACCATTGGTAGGCTGTAAGTTCTTTTTCTGCACCAGTAATTCTAATCATATCCCCATTTTCATGTGTTATTTGAAGGACTCGCTTCCCACATCCTTCTGAATTTCCTGTAGAAACTGTGTGACTTTTGTTGCCAGAAGCAAGTGGTCAGCTAACTCTTCCCAGTTTAAACCAAGAGAGATGGAGAAATTAACTAAAGGAGCAATTACTGTACTTTGGGTTTTCTCTAGTTTAGGAAGTGAATAAGTGTGATTCTTAGTGAATAATATGTTTGCATTAAATTTACACTCATCTACTGGTGGTCGGCTGATGCTGTTATCCTCCCAAAATATTGTTTCCCAGGATATGAGACACATACATTGTCCATTGTACATTACACAGGTCACATTTTCTAGTTCATCCCAGACGCACGTGCCTAGTGAAGTATCCCTACTTACATGGCTCTGTAGTGGGAGGCAGGGAGAGGCATACCCATTTGTGAGGGTCCCACTCTGTACACTCTCATGTGTCCAATAACTCATTCCCTTTCCCAGCCCACTGTCCCAAAATGCAGGGTAACCAGAAGGATCCCATGGCCAATTTTGGTAGTGGACTGACTTTCCATATCTCTGCCTCCACAGATTGTTGATGAGCCATTTTCACAATAATTTCTCCCAATAACAATTCAGGTTTCACTTTGCTAGAGACATACCGTATCCATTCATGTTCGTATGTGTCAAACAAGGACATTTTTTGTTGTTGCAAAAGGTGTTCTAGTACTTTGACATTGCCTGATATTACCCAAAATATCTCATGGTCAAGTCAGGATAAACTAAGAAGTTGCATTTTAGTGCATTCTATAGCTAAGGTAGGCTTATTTCCCAATTCCAGCTGTTCCTTATATACCAGCCAGGTGGTGTTACAAGTGTTGATGGTGTGGCTGGAAGAATTGTTTTCCTGTGTAAAGAGTTTACGCATTACAACACCATTACTTATGTAAGCAAGTTAATGTAGGAATCAGGTTTTAGCTGTTTTCCATACCTTTTCCTTTAGTTTGCCTGACAAAGTATGTTTGAGGGAGGGTGGAGATGCTAGTTACAACACTCATTAGTCTAGGCAGCTGCTGGGCATTTTGGTTTGTGAAGCTGATACTTCATTGTTACTAGCACCAGACCAGATAACACATGGCCTTGAGAGAAAAGCTGTCAGCGGAAGCTTCAAAGCACTTTGGGCAGAATCTTATACCACAGGGTTTTACGTTTTCTGCTTTTCAGGGTTTTGCCTCACCTGAAATGTTGTGAACCCATGTTTATTTTTATGTTCACTTAGCAATATAGACAACTTAACAATGCTATTAATAAGATAAGAGCAAACATAAAATACAAAACCACACTTCATTTTGAGAGAAGATTCATGTTTTAGGTTGTTCTTCAGTAAATATGGGTTTTTCTGTGTTTCTGAAAGACAAAAGAACACATTTCTACCCCCTTTGGGGTGACAGGTTACATCTTAAAGTCCTCCATTTACACATATGCTTATTTCTTTTCAAAGTCTACAAGCTACTTTCTTTGAATTTTCTCCAGACGCTTTAGAGTTAATGACTGACTCTCTCTCTCTCTCTCTCCCTCTAATCACATGCTTGCTCCCTCAAAAATGAAAACTCTATTAGTTCAGATCTCACCATTTGAAGTGTTACTACAGGTATCTGACTTTCCCTTTGACTTTTATTACTTCCCATAGTCCTGCTAATATACCCTTGGGGCTCTCAAACTATAGCTTTCTTTACCTATTGCTTACCTGTGTGGGCTCAATCCTGTTTTCATAGTCAAAACATTTCTCTTTTTAATGGTCACAGACTTTACCTCACTGCCAATATAGCAAGGAGCGTGGGCTCCTTGACTACTGCCCTCACACACAAACCTTTTGTCACGCGGGATGTTTTTAATTACCATTTTGGACATTGCTTAAAGACTTTCCCTTTATTAAAAGACAATCATATACCTTGCACCTTATTATAGGGTCACTCATGTTAAGTGCATATTTTTAAACACCCTTTGCACTACTGTAACTAACTTTACACTGATGTACACCGCTTACATTCTCTTTTACAAATTTGGAGCAGTTAAATTGCAATAGAAACGTCTTAGATTCTTTTAGCAAGTTTTACTGAATTATGGAGATTTAAATTTGATTATTTCTTTGGCTGGCTTATTTACAGATACTCCTTTGGAAAAAGTTTTTTAGAATGACTGCAAAGAAACCAAGAATTGTTCTTTATAGCATTTTACAAATGTAACCAACCAGGCTCAGGTTCCCCAGAAATGAGGCTGCACCCAGAAGGCAAGTGCTATATTTGGTTTATTGAAAGCGTGACACCCGCAATGGGAGCCCCGGAAACAACGCAGTCACCAGGGGGGGAAAACCTGACTCGTTGGAGCTTTGCTCGGGGGAGAGGCTCTATAACAGGCCTCCTAACACTAACTAATAAAGCTTAAACTCATTTACATAAAATTGCTTAAAATTGCCTATGCACTACTCTTACTATCTCTTGTGGCCTACTGCCAGTGTAGCCTTGAAGTTTCGGTGATCATACTTTGTTTTGCAGCTGTTCGCCTTGGCAGGATACTTGTTTTGCAGCTTTTCACCTTGCACAGACTCGTCTGTTTGGAATTCTCCTGAGGGTTCACAGAGGGGTTGGACTGCACTCTTGACCGTCACAATGTCTTCTCGCACCCTACACTCCTCCCCGCAACCCCTTCGTGAATCCCGAGGCTAGTAGGAATCGAGTGAGCTGGTTGATGCTCTTCTGGCAACACAGCATGCACCTGTGGAACAGACTTGACAACAGCATATGAGACCGATATACCCGGCACAAAGGCTTAAGAGCCCAAGGAATAGGATTTGCATCAAACGGGCTGCCCAGCCCCGCAGCGAGCCTAACCAGGAGCAAAGCCAGTTACTTTCCTGGCTTTGTTGGATGTCCTGAGCCAGGGCTTCCAAACGATTTAAATTGGTCTCCACCATGTTACTGACACCGGTGATATTGAAACAACACATACCTTCAAACTCAGAGCACTTTTGTCCATGTCGCAAAAGGAGATAATCTATATCACTCCTTTGTGCACCTCCCCGAGTTCCTGATTGAGGGCTGCAATGAGCTCTGTCCTGTTGGGGTGTACGTAGCAGACCCCTCGGTTACCCAGATGCTTCCTCTCCTCAGGCACGGTATCCAATGGCAGTGCCTCTGCCACTGGCAAGGGGGCTACTGGCGGGTCGATGGCGGGTAGTTCATCCATTAGCTGGGGATCATGCTGAAAAGTAATGGTTCCCAGGAGAAGGGCGTGTGGAGCAGTAAGTGTGGGGGCTCCCAAGCGCATGCGCTGCTGTAAGTAGTGTTTCCACTTGAAGTGACTGGGCCACTCCTGTATGTGCACGCTCAGAGATATCCGTGACCCACCCCATTAAGGGGATCGGGGTCCGTACAGTAACAGGGAGAACGCCCGTGACCCGCTCAGTGTCCTGCAAAGCCCACACCACTGCTAGGATCTGCTTTTCCGGGGGGGGGGGGGGGGGGGGGGGTAATACCCGCTTTCGGCTCCACGGAGGGTTCGTGACCAGAAGCCAATAGGTTCTTTTCACTGGGTTCTTACCTGCTGCCACAGATCCCAGGATGCCACATCGCCGACAGTTGTTACCTTCAGTTCAAACGGTTGGCCCTGCAGCGGTGCAGTGAGGCGGGCGTGTGCCACCACCGCCTCTTTGCAGAGGTCGAAAGCTCATTGGTACTTCTCTGTCTAGTTCCACAGGGTGGCTTTTTGCACAAGCTCCTGTAAAGGACGCATAAGAAAAGCAAGGTGCAGAATAAAAGCACACTAAAAACCGAGGAGGCCCAAAAAAGTTTGCAACTGCTGTTTAGATGAGGGTGTGGGGAATGCCTGGATGGTATGTCGCACTTTCGGTGGAATGCATTTTTCTGTACCCATCCACAGTACACCCAAGTAGACCACACTGGTGGCTGGCCCCTGCATTTTCTTGGGGTTAATAGCCCACCCCCGTTCCTGCAAACCTGTTACGACGGTGTCTAGGGCAGCTTGAACAGTAGGTTCATCTGGTCCCAAGACCATAACGTCGTCAATGTAGTGGTAGCAGGCCATCTGGTTGGGGAGGTCCAGGCGGTCCAGATTGGCCTGCACTAACTTATGGCAGATCGTCAGGGAGTGCTTAAAGCCCTGAGGTAACACGGTAAACGTGTACTGCTTTGTTAGCTGTATGAAGGCAAACTGCTGTTGACTCTTGGGATGAATGTCAGTAGAGAAAAACGCATTGGCCAGGTCTATGACAGCATGCCACGGCAAGGCCGCCACAGTGATGCGCTCCAGGATGGTAACCATGTCCGGAACTACAGCTGTAAGCTCCGGGGTCACCTTATTGAGTTCCCGATAGTCCACTGTCATGCGCCATGATCCATCCGGCTTCTTCAATGGCCAGATGGGGCTGTTGAAGGTGCTCAGCATGGGGCGAATAATATCCACCTGTAGCAATGCAACAATAGTGTCACTAATCTCATGCTCTCCACCAGGAATGCAGTATTGCTTGACTGACACCAGGGTCTGAGGGACCGGCAGGTGCACAGGGTCCCATTTGGGATGTCCCTGCAGTAGGCGTTCCACAGTTCTGATTGCCCGAATGTAGCGGGGGTGCCCAAAGGCAAACAGCCCATACTGCTTATCCGCACACCAGCCACGCAAGATGTCCATTACAATGATGTATTCACCCAAAGGTGCAGCCAGCACTGTCACTCGAAAGGGAGGGGCTTTCCCCAGCATTAGGGTGACCTCCACCGCATAAGCGGTGGTCTCCACTCCTTCGAGGCCTTGCATGACCACCGCACGACCCGCAGTCTGGGTAGAATGCAGAATGGTCACCTCGGCTCCAGTGTCTAACAGAGCTAACACATGCTGTTCCCCTCCCCAGGGCCACTTTATGGTTAACGGGACAAATGGGCGCTGGTCCCCTGCTACCTGTCGCACAGCCACAGCCTGTACCGCAGGGGACCCGCCTCCCCGTCACTTCCTAGGGGGAAGGGTCCAGTCGACGGGGGCGCTGGGCTGTGTCCTCCCCCCCGGGTCCCGTACCTTTTTGTGGTGCCTGGGTCTCGCCCGCCCTCTTGGATTCTTTTAGTAAATCTTGGATTACTCCCTGTATTCCTGCCTCCACTTTGGCACAGTACGGTTTGCCTGGCTTAACTTCAAAGCTGAGAGCTGTTGGCGAATGGATATTAAACCCTTCTCCTAACATATATTTGACTTACCAGACCCCACAAATCCCTGTGGTCCTGCTGGGCTTAACCCTTAGCAGGTAATTCCAAGCACCTCTCACGCATTATTTCTGTATATTGATGTTGCCTCTATAAATTAATTAGTTTACAACATAAAAATTAGCTCTCTGAGGCTATTTAGGTTTTATACAACTTCTGTTCTCTGATATTGGAAGGTGTCCATATCAGAAGGCGTCCCCTCCTTATGGATACACCAGCAAGACAAGCAGACAGACAAACAAAATTACACCAGACTGGTCACATAAGCTAAGAAGCCCCAAACAAAAAGATGAACACAGATTGGTACAGATTCTAACTGCCAGACATTTGTAGCACTAAACCAAAACAGTTCTTGGTTGCTGCAAGGGCAAGTTATCGTATTCCGACACAATCACTTGTTAGAAAGACAATTAATTTAAACTAAACTCAATGACATATACACATATATCACAACATGAATGCTTGCATGACTACACTTTGTACCACAAAGAGTTAATGAGTTGGTGGGTGGGGGGGAAACTTGAACTAGCAGCTTTCAGAGTTGGGCAGTTTCTTCGAGTTCTTATAGTCTGGGCTTTGTCCAAAAAGAAAAACCTGTTTCCTACAGCCCAGATACAACTGCCCCGATATTCCTTACTCCCACAACTTATGTTTGATTTCATTCTCCTGCTGTGACTGCTGCGACCTGATGGGTCGCAAAGCCTAGCTTCTGCTTAGCTATTTAATAACAGATTCACAGTGATAATGACTTGCAGGTGCTCTACCTTGTCCTGTTAGTTTCTTTACCATACCCTGTAGGACTTGTCAAAACAAAAAAAGCAGTCAAGTAGCACTGTTAAGACTAACAAAATAGTTTATTAGGTGAGCTTTCATCTGTTCTGGTATGGCTATGGTCTGAAGAAGTGCGTCTGTGCCACGAAAGCTCACCTAATAATTATTTTGTTAGTCTTTAAAGTGCTACTTGACTGCTTTTTTGTTTTGATAGGATATAGACTAGCACAGCTTTCTCTGTTACTAATCAACCTGTAGGGCTTGGTTTTCTCTCACGATTTTATCCTTTTCCTCTACCTGTTCCAGTAATTGCTTTCCCCTCACTTTCTGTTCCTTTACAGTATTTTTAAGTATATCTAGTTGGCCTTGAATCCTTGTAGTCAATAATCTCAAATTGTCTGCGTCTCTGGAAGCTGCACTGAGCTTTTCACACAGCGTAGTGATTTGTGTATGGTTACTGGCCCACCTAAGGGATGTCTTGTTACAGGCTTCTCACAATAACCAGAGTGCAGCAACATCCTTTTTCAGTGAGCTTGAGGGTTTATAAAGCAATAGGTATGTAAGAAGTCCTGGGATGCCCAGCCCTTGGCCTAGGGCGAGGCAGCCACCACAAGGGTTATAACACCGGCCCGCACTCAGTTGGGGCGGTCAGCAGTTCCCAGTACAATACAATACAGGCCCCAGCCCTCAATCTAGGGTAGGGCAGCAGTTCTCAATAGCAATATGGTACGGGCCCAGCCCTCAGTTCAGGGCAGGGCAGGGCAGCAGTTCACAATAGTGGTACAATCCTGGCCCAGCCCTCAGTCCAGGGCGGGACAGCAGTTCATAATAGTATTACGATTCCAGCCCAGCCCTCAGTCCAGGGCGGGACAGCAGTTCATAATAGTATTACGATTCCAGCCCAGCCCTCAGTCCAGGGCGGGGCAGCAGTTCACAATAACAGTACAATTCCAGCCCAGCCCTCAGCCTGGGGCGGGGCAGCAACACAAGGGGTCTGAGCCCAGGCCCAGCCCTCAGTTTGGGGCGGGGCAACAGCACAAGGGGTTAGCACAGGCCCAGCGCAGGCTGGCCCTGCCAAGGAGGGGGTAGGGGGTCGCAGGCCCTCCCGCTCCACTGCGACCCAGCCCGGGGCCCTGGGGGTTGCTCACTCACGACCACGGCAGTGGGGATCCAGGCTGCAACACACTGCCATGGGTTCGGGAGCGTCGTTCCCTGGGCCACTTCCTACCTTTCCCTCCGCTGGCGGAAGGTCCCAGTCCATCTGGTCGGAGGGTCCCTCTAGGTCGGCCTCCTCCAGGGGCTCCGGTCAGTCGCTCATATCAATGTCATTGGGATAGTCGGGCGGCGGTAGCATGGGGGGCCCGAGGCAATCCTGGGCCTGAGTGCTGTAGGGATCCACCGAGACTCTGGGGCAGACCGCTCCTGGGGCTCCTTCCAAGGCAGGCAGTCTCCGCCGGCGTGAAGGTCCTGGCAGGTCTGGCAAGTCCAGGTAGTCCCCCTGGGGCATCTGGATCCAGGGTTGTTCGGAGCCGCTGGGGGCTTGCTCCTCCGGCCTGGCCGGGCGGCGACAGGCCCTCTGCCCTTGGCGCCGGGGAGCTCATGCAGGTGCATCCTCCCTGCACGGAGGCCCAGACTTTAATGGGTCCTGAGCCCTGCCCTTGGCTCTTCTAGCCCTGGGCCCCGCCCTCTGAGGGGCTGGCCTCTGGTATTCTGCCCCCGGACCCACCCACCAGGGCCTCTGCGCAGCCTCCTCTGCCTCTGAGTCTGCAGGAGGCCATACTGACTCTTCTCAGAGGGGATGAAGTGCAAGCCCCAGGCCTGAGTCAGAAGGTCAGCATAGTGTATTCCAGACACATTAGCACAGATGCAAGCCAACTACTGTAAGGCCAAGTGTACAGTGCAGTGGATGCTCAGGGGAAGGTTTGAGGCACCCGTTCCCCCTACCCCCTCAAGTCACAGGCTTAGAGGGCAGTGTAGACACCCACTCAGAATCCCATTAGAAGTGTACACAGCAGAGCTGATGCCTGCCCTGGCCCAGTGGAAACAGGGAGAGTTTAGCTTTTGACAACAGAGCGGTTTTCAATATCGCTTCTTCTACCGCACACAATACCTCCTCCTGCCATGCTGAGATGAGACTGCCCGCCACCGCATGGGGTGGGAGAGCTTCCAGAGACATCTCCCCCCTCAGGCCTGGTCCCCGTCCCTGTTGCTTCCCCTAATACTGCCATAGGGAGATGTGTCCTTGGAGCCTGCAGTCTCCCATGGCCACTCTGTCTGTTCCAGTCTGTTGGCTTTGCACTGGGAGAGAGGATGTAAGACAGGTGTCAGGCTGCGGGGAGAACATGCAAATCATGCTGTCCAAAGGCCTGCCTGGGGAAGTGGCTGAGCAGGCATTGGGGACAGGAGACGGCTCTCCGCAGGGAGGCCTTTCAAAGATACTTTCTGTCCCAGGCTGAAAGGCACCAATGCGATTATCTGGTCTGACTTCTGGCATAACACAGCCAGGCTATTGTCTACATAACAGAGTTACTTTGAGATAACAGCTGTTACTTTGAAATAACTTTGTGGTTGTCTACACTACACGCATGGTATTTCGAAGTAAAGTTGAAATAGCAGATGCATTATTTCAAAATCAGTAAACCTCTTGGCTATGTCTACAGTACAGAGATCTTTTTAAAGAAGCTGTTCCAGAAGAAGCCTTCCAAAAGAGCTTCTTTTGAAAGAGTGTTCATACACAAAAAAGCAGATCAAAAGTGTGATCTGCTCTTTCAAAAGAGAGTGTCCACACAGACTCTGCTCTTTCGAAGGAACAGGCCAGGGACAGAAAATGAAGACTGTTCTTTCGAAAGAAGAGCCCCATAGGCATCTACACACATTTTCTTTCAAAAGAAGCTTTCGAAAGGGGGCGCTCTTCCTGAAAAAGGAAAGGAAGAGTGATTTTGAAAGGAGCACCACATTCTCTCAATTTACTTTTGAAAAATGCTTTTTGTGTGTAGACATTCCATGTGTATCTATCATCTCTGGAAAATCACGGGAGACAGGAGAGATTCCAGAAGACTGGAAAAGGGCAAAAGTAGTGCCCATCTATAAAAAAGGGGGATAAGAATAACCCAGAAAACTACAGGCCAGTCAGCTTAACTTCTGTGCCAGGAAAGATAATGGAGCAGGTTATTAAAGAAATCATCTGCAAGCACTTGGAAGGTGATAGGGAACAGCCAGCATGGATTTGTAAAGAACAAATCATGTCAAATCAATAAAATAGCTTTCTTTGATAGGATAATGAGCCTTCTGGATAGGGGAGAAGTGGTAGATGTGGTATACCTAGACTCTAGTAAAGCATTTGATATGGTCTCACATGATATTTTTATAAAAAAAACTAGGCAAATACAACTTAGATGAGGCTACTATAAGGTGGGCGCATAACTGCCTGGATAACCGTACTCAGAGAGTAGTTCTTAATGGGTCTCAATCCTGCTGGAAAAGTATAACAAGTGGGGTTCCGCAGGGGTCTGTTTTAGGACTGGTTCTCTTCAATATCTTCATCAACGATTTAGATATTGGCATAGAAAGTATGCTTATTAACTTTGCAGATGATACCAAGCTGGGAGGGGTTGCAACTGCTTTGGAGGATACGGTCATAATTCAAAAGGATCTGGATAACTTGGAGAAATGGTCTGAGGTAAACAGGATGAAGTTTAATAAGGACAAATGCAAAATGCTCCACTTGGGAAGGAACAATCAGTTTCACACATACAGAACGGGGAGAGACTGTCTAGGAATGACTACAGCTGAAAGAGATCTAGGGGTTATAGTGGACCACAAGCTAAATATGAGTCAAGAGTGTGATGCTGTTGCAAAAAAAGCAAACATGATTCTAGGATGCATTAACAGGTGTGTTGTGAACAAGACACAAAAAGTCATTCTCCCGCTCTACTCTGCACTGGTTAGGCCTCAGCTGGAGTATTGTGTCCACTTCTGGGCATTGCAGTTCAAGAAAGATGTGGAGAAATTAGAGAGGGTCCAGAAAAGAGCAACAAGAATGATTAAAGGTCTAGAGAATGTGATCTATGAAGGAAGTCTGAAAAAATTGGGCTTGTTTAGTTTAGAAAAGAGAAGATTGAGGGGAGACATGATAGTGGTTTTCAGGTATCTGAAAGGTTGTCATAAGGAGGAGGGAGAAAACTACTTGGTTTTGCCTCTGAGGAGAGAACAAGAGGCAATGGACTTAAACTGCAGCAAGGGAGGTTTAGGCTGGACAGTAGGAAAAAGTTCCTAACTGTCAGGATCGTCAAACAGTGGAATAAATTGCCAAGGGAGGTTGTGGAATCTCCATCGCTGGAGATATTTAAGAACAGGTTAGATAGATGTCTATCAGGGATGGTTTAGACAGTACTTCGTCCTGCCATTGGAACAGGGGGGCTGGACTCGATGGCCTCTTGAGGTCCCTTCCAGTCCTAATATTCTATTCTATGTGCTCTTTTGAAAGAGCCCCCTTCTTCATCTTTTGAAAGAACTTGCTAGTATAGATGCAACCCTTTGCAGAAGGAATAATGCCTATGTCAAAATAGCTATTTTGAAATAGCACTTTTCCATGACAAGAAGTCCTGTGGCACCTTATAGACTAACATCTATCTTCAAAAAGAACAAGAAGTCCTGAAATGGGCACAAATCAGACACCTGGAATGATAACATACAAAAACCTGTAGGAGAACACTTCAATGTCCCTGGACACTCAGTAACAGATTTAAAAGCAGCCATCCTACAACAAAAAAGCTTCAAGAACAGACTCCAAAGAGAAACTGCAGAGCTGCAATTCATTTGCAAATTTGACACCATCAACCAAGGATTGAACAGAGACTGGGAGTGGCTGGCCAATTACAAAAGCACTTTCTCCGATCTTGATGTCCACATTAGCTGCTGATAATAGGCCACATCCTCCCTGATTGAATTGACCTGATTTCTCCTCTCTTGATGTTCACAACTCCACATGAACTGCTGATAATTGGCCACATCCTCCATGCCTGAACAGACCTTGTCAACTCTGGCCCTCCTCTTGACTGGGATTCCCTCATTTTCATAAGCCCATATATTAAATCCTTCTCTGGAACCCTCCACTCATGCATTGCCCACAAAAGCTTATGCTTGAGAAGATCTGTTAGTGTATAAGGTGCCACAGGACTTCTTGCTGTTTTTGAAGATACACACTAACTCGGCTGCCTCTCTGATACTTTTCCATGAGCGGCACTATTTCGAAATAGCACTATGTGTCTGGGAATGCTATTTCAAAACAGCTGGGTACTATTTCAACATACATTTTGTGCATGCTTGTGTTATTTCAAAATAAGATATTTTGAAACAGCTGTTACGAAATGCCTTATTTTGAAGTAACTCTAGTGTAGACATAACCCCGGAGAACCTCTCCAACATAACTTTTCCTACAGCAGCTTTGATGCCAAACAGCCCCTCTTGATTTAACAATGGACAGGGCTAGAGAATGCCTCACCACCCTGGGTAAGTCGTTCACTGATAAAGTGCTCCCACTATTAAAAGTTTACACCTTCCGAGTCTGAATGTGTTTTGCTTCAGCTGCCAGCCATTGCACCATGTGAGTTCTTTCTCAGCTGGATTGAAGAGCCCAGTGCAAAATGTTTGTGCCCCCTGAGGGAGATATGAACCCTGATTAAATCACCCCTTAACCCTATCTTTGCCGAGCTAAATTGAGCGGGCATTGTTTAGAGTCAGCAGTGGGAAAGGCTGCAGTACAGTTGCAGCCATGCAGCAGCAATGTCACATTTGCATTGACAGTACCAGCCATGCCTCAGCATTCCCTGGGGTATCCTCATGTCTTGTGGCATTGGGTCCACAGAGCAGAGTATGGAAGTGTTAGCCGATGGTCGGGTGAGATACCACCTATGCCCTTATTTTCATCTGAGTCTTTAACTGCTAGAACAGACAGCCTCTTCACAGCGGGCAGCCCGGGCAGGCTGACAAATGCCCCGGGATCCTAACACCCGAGTCTTTAACTGCTAGGACGGAGTCCCTTCACAGTGGGCAGCCAAGAAGGCTGACAGGTGCCCCACAAGTTGTACTGAGAACCCCTACACCTGTGTCTTTAACTGCTAGGACGAGGTCCCTTCGCAGCAGGCAGCCAGGGAGGCTGACAGGTGCCCCAAGAGTCTGCTCCGTGGAGGCAGCACGACTCAGCGCTCAGCTCTCAATACGCCCCACCAGTGACCAGGCTATTGGAACTGAAAAGCAGCTGGGTTCTTTGTTTTGTGTTCGGTTTGCACAGTAACATGACGAGTCAGGTTACTACTTAACCAATTACTTGTTTATTTAACTAAAAGAGTTAAGCTCTTATGGTTACTAGATTACAAGACATATATATATATACTTGGTTGCAAATTTACAAGATTTATACTTTGTTACAAAGATTACAAGGTTTACACTCTGTTCTTTAGTTGTCAATAGCTAGCATGTAACAATTCGTAGATCTTTTATTGAATGTGCACAGAGAAAACAAAAGAAGAGCAATACACTTCATAGGTCTTATTCTCACCCCTGCATTACCAACATGGCATGGCCAGCGTTTCACTCAATCCCTCAGGAAGAAGCAATAAATAACGAGGACGTCGGGAGGCAATGACCCTCCTGATCAGCAGGTAGGGGAAATTGGAGCTCAATTAGAGGGTCTTCCAGGCCCTTCTTTATACCCATTGGGTCATGTACGCTTCTTCCTTATCTAAAAGAGTGCCAATTGAATTAACTCGTCTCAAGACACTGGTTCTCACAGGGCTGGTTCACACCTGTGGGGTGCAGACAATTTTAGGGCATTCTTTCTTTATGGGCTGGAGATTTTTCCTCCATCTGGGATGTTTGTGTAGGCAAATCAACTGATGGCAATTAGCCAAGGGCAGTCCGAGGCCCGGCTATTTATTAGCCCATTGTCTCTTGCTCCGGAGTATTCAAAAGACTGTGGCTGAGATAAGCACATCCGCGCTCTCGGGCATTCCAGGGCTGAGCTGTTAACCCTTTGGTGCTCTGAAGCACCCAGGAGAGACAAGATGGAGTTGAGAAAAGGCAGGGGCTCTATCTGGCTACAGGAAGAGACTCAGGGTCTGGGATGCTCCGGCCATTCCTCACTCCGCCTGAAAACCTGAGGAGCAAATTCCTGCTCATTGTGCACCCCAGCAGCCAGTCCCCACTCATCCTCTGGGCTCAGAAAGTTCCACCTTCCGTGGACCACAGTGATTCAACATGGCAGGGGGGGCAAGAACTTGGCAGTGTGCATCACAGAAGCTGTTACAGGCATGTTCCATGTCTGTGCCTGTAGTCACACTCGCCGATTGAGTCAGAGACATTTACTGGGGTGCTGCATGACCAGCACTGGAAGTACACACAAGCAGATCAACATCATAACATAAGAGGCAACCCACTTAACACTTTGTCTACACTAGCCCAAAAGATTGATCCAGTAGCGATGTGTGAAAACAACCTCAGGAGTCACAGTTGACTCTTGTACTCCTTGCAAGACATGAGGCATAAGGGAGATCAATGCGTCAACCTTCAGTGAGGACAGCCAAAGAAGCTGAGCTCAGATACGTAGATTGTAGCTATGCAATTGCCATAGCTAGAATTGCATATCTGCAGTCAACTTACTTTGCCTAGTTTAGAGAGAGTCTCAGATTAAGATATATCACTGTCTACTTTTGCAGGCACTGCCCACATTAAACATTACAATAGATACCTAATTTAGTGGTATTCCACACCAGGGTTCAGCAGAATAAGTCTAAGGTGTCCATGAAAGGTCATTACCACAGAGCAGTGGTTTCCAATCTCTGGGTCACAGATCCCTGGGATGCTGTGGACTGTGTGTAACATTTCTAAAGGGGCCCATGCCACCTTTCAAAAAATTTTAGGGGTTTGCACACTAAAAAAGCTGAAAATCTCTGAATTAAAAGGTGACCATCCATCCTACTTTTACCAGACCAGCCCCTTATTTAAGCTGTCTCACAAGTGTCCTGATTTTTTTAAGAAAATGGGCAAATTGTCCTGTATTTTGCAGGACTCCTGTTCTTTGGTGGCTTGTTGTCTCAGGACTGCAGCTCCCACTGGCACAGATCTCCTCCACAGGGCAACTGACCCATTCCTCGGTGCCCTGTGCCCTGATGCAGCAGCTCCTGCTGCAGGGGAGCTTCTCCGTGAGGAAACTGCCCCACTCCCTGGCACCCCATGGTGGCAACCCCCACTGCCAGCAAGCTCTGCCCTGGGTTGGCAACCTCATTCCCTGGCATCCCATACATAGGGAAGACAGCTGCTGCTGCTGCTGCCCGGGACCCCTCCATGAGGAGAATGCCTTGTTCCCCCACATCCCCACCTTGAGAAGGCAGCTCCTGCTAGGTGGAAGCTCCTCCGTGGGGTGGCTGTCACGTTCTGTGTGTCCTCCTGTCAGGAGGCTGCAAAGACCCCCATTCTCAGCACCCTCCTGCCAGAAGTTTGCAGAGCCCCCATGCTCCAGTCCCCCCTCATCGAGAGTCTGCAGAGCCCCCATCCCCATTACCTCACCATGAGTCAGCAGCCCCCATCAACAAAAAGCCCTGACCTGGAACAGTAGCCTCCAGTCCAGAGGCCAGTGTCCTGTATTTTCCATAGGCAATGGAGTCACCCTATTGAGATAGCTTATAGATAAGGTGCCAAGGATGGTGTTTGGGAATATTTAGCAGAGTCCCTGGGCTTTTGGAGGGCAAATAAAAACTTGTTGTGTCCTAAAGTCTGCAAATCACTCTTTACATCAGAAGCAAAAGGTGCATTATGGCTTTAACCCTGTGCAGCAGCTGGCCAGAGGCACCAAGTCAGCAGCATCTGCTTCCCACCGCCATTTGCCCGTGAACATCTGAAATCTGGGAGGTGGCTCCCTGCCCAGAACCAGTTCTGCAGGACATACTGAATATTAGGGGGTGGCCATGGAGGCGAACCCATCAAAGCAAACCTGCAGCCACAAGATGTTGTAAAAGACAAAAAAGCCCCACCCCCTCAAAGGATAGGAAAAAGAAACCTGCAAACACTCTGTCCCACTCCTTGCAGTGTGGGAGAGCTGTGTATTAATAACACGTGGTTAATGAAAGCTGTTTCACCTCATCGGTCATCAGCAGATATGTTTGAGTGCTGTGGTGAGAGTGGTATTGATGACCTAGTGGCATTGCAATTTATAATGGACTGGGTAACAGGCATTTAATATGTGAAAGCTGAGGCTGAGCTTCTCTGCCATGCAGAATTTATTTAAGACAATGGTTTCTAGTCTTCATTCATGGTGTGATTATTCTTTCTCCCCTGCCCTACCCCTCACCCAACATGTGTTTCTTGCCTTTGACAGGTCATTGGTAGGAAGCAAACAGAGCTGCCTGGTGCAAGATCCAGTGGTAAGAACTTTACTGTTGGATCATTATTCACCCACACCCAGGTTCTGAGGAAACAAATAACTCAAGTGTGGTGTTCCTCCTGCAGATTTAACACTGTAGATTTTATGACACAAACAGCAAGACTGTGAAAGTCTCACCTCTAAGCATGAAAGAATCAAGATCGAAAGAAAGCATCGCATGTTGTCTACTCACTATCTTGTATTTTCAAAAGTGGTCTGGGCCATATGAAACCAAGTCCTAATGGGCTGGCAACTGAAGATGGGCTCAGGACAGTTGAGTTCCATTTTGTGGCCCTATCTCACAGTTTTCCTATCTGTAAAATCGGGATAATAGTTCTACCATGCTTTGAAATCTACTAATGTAAAGGGCTATGTAAAAGTGAGGTACTGCTATTCTGTGCAGCATCAACACATTAATGTTGTGTACCTTGTGACGTTCCAATTATTTTACACCAGTATAGGCTAAGGTGAGAATTTAATCCAGTATATTGCTGCCAGTAGAAGACCATATGTGGACACTCTTATTCTTATGTAAGAGGGCCTCCTTCTTGGTTTAGCTTATGGAACTATCGAAGGGGTTTTAGCTGAATTAGAAAAAGTCAGTGTTATTCCAGCTATACTGGTAGACTCATGGAATCATGGAAGATAAGGGTTGGAAAGAGCTCAGGAGGTTAGCAAGTCCAATCCCGTGCTGAAAGCAGGACCAATCCCATCAAAATCATTCCAGGCAGGGCTTTGTCAAACTGGGCCTTAAAAACCTCCAAGGATGGAGATTTCACCACCTCCCTAGGTAATGCATTCCAGGGATTCACCACCCTCCTATTGAAGTTGTTTTTCCTAATATCCAACCTAGGGCTCCCACACCTCGACTTGAGACCATTGCTTCTTCTGTCATCTGTCACCACTGGCTCCATCCTCTTTGGAACCCCTTAAGGACTCTATCCATCACTTTTCTCTTCTGCAGGCTAAGTCAGTCTGGTTCCCTCAGCCTCTCCTCATAAGTCATTCACCACAGACACCCTAAACATTTTTGTTGCCCTCTACGGCACAGTCTACAATTTCTCCACCTCCTTTCTGTCCTAGAAGCCCCACAACTGAACGGAATACTCCAGATGAGGCCCAATCAGTGCCAAGTAGAGGGGAATAATCTCATCCCTCGATCTGCTGCCAGTGTTCCTACTAGTGCAGCCCAATATACTGGTAACCATCTTAGCAAGAAGGACACACTGTTGACTGTTCTCATGCACTGTAATCCCCAGGTCCTTCTCTGCAGAACTGCTGCTTAGCCTGTTGGGATTCTTCTGTCCTAAGTGCAAGATTCCTCACTTGTCTTTGTTGAACCTCAATCATATTTTTTGGCCCAGTCCTCCAATTTGTCTTAATCACTCTAGACCCTGTCCCTACCATCCAGCGTATCTACTTCTTCCTCCAATGTAGAGTCATCAGCCAACTTGCTTATGGTGCAATCCAAACCATCATCATATTTGTAATGAAGAGTAACAGAGAGAAAGCCGTGCTAGTCTATATACTATCAAAACAAAAAAGCAGTCAAGCAGCACTTTAAAGACTAACAAAATAATTAGTTAGGTGAGCTTTCGTGGGACTGGTCTGGCTATGGTCTGAAGAAGTGGGTCTGTCCCACGAAAGCTCACCTAATAAATTATTTTGTTAGTCTTTAAAGTGCTACTTGACTGCTTTTTTGTTGTAATGAAGAGGTTGAACAAAACCAGCCCTAGGGTCAACTATTGGGGCACTCTCTTGATACAAGCTGGAAAGTAGATATTGAGTCATTGGCTACTATTTGTACAGCCTGATGTTCTAGACAGCTTTCTATTCACCTTATAGTCTGTTTATCCAATACATTCTTCTTGAACTTGTCAAGAATCCTATGGGGGAGTGTATTAAATGCTTTGGTGACATCAAGGTATATCATGACCACTGTTTTCCCCATATCCAGAGAGACAGTTATCTCATCATAGCAAACAATCATATTGGTCAGGAAGGACTTAACCTTGGTGAATCCATATTGACTGTCCCTGACCACTTTCCTCTCTTCCAAGTGTTTCAAAATGGATTCCTTGAGGACCTGCTCCATTTTTCCAGGCACTGAGGTGAGGCTGACCAGTTTGTAGATCCCTGGATTCTTCTTCTCCCTTTTATTAAAATGGGGAGCTACATTTGCCTTTTTCCAATTATCTGGGACCTCCCATGATCATTACAGGTTTTTAGAGATAATAGCCAATGGCTCAGCAATCACATCAGTCAACTCCCTCAGCACCCTCAGATACATTAGATCTGGCTCCATGCACTTGTGCATGTCCAGCTTTTCTAAATAGTCCTTAACCTATTCTTTCACTAATGAGGGCTGCCCACTTTCTCCCCATACTATGCGGCCCAGTGCATTATTTCAGCTTTTGCCACATCATCTGACACTACATTGCTTCCCCTATTCAGTAAGGTTTCCACACTTTCCCTGACTTTCTTGGTGGAAGCATACAGGGCAGGGGTAGTTCAATGGTTTGAGCATTAGCCTGCTAAAGCCAGGATTGTGAGCTCAGTCCTTGAGGGTGTCATTTAGGGACCTAGGGCAAATAGATTACAGAAAAAATTGTTTAGGGAGGGCAATAGGTCCTGCTGTGAGGGTGGAGGACTGGACTCAATGACCTCAGAAGGTCCCTTCCAATTCTGTGAGAGGAATATCTCTATATACCTATAGAAACCATTCACATCTCTTGTTAGCTGCAACTCCAGTTGCAGTTTGGCCTTCCTGACTACGTCCCTGTATGCTCAAGTAATATTTTTAAATCCTGCCCTACTCTTTTGACTAAGTTCCACTTCTTGGAAGCTTCTCCTTTGTGTTTATGATCACCAAAAATTTCCCTAATCAGTCAATCTTGTTGCCTGCCATATTTGCTGACTCCTTTCCCACTCATATTAGCCTCCCAGGGGATCCTACCCATTAGTTCTCTGAGGGAGTCAACATTTGCTTTTCTGAATTTCAGGGCCTGTATTTTGCTGTTCTCCCTTTCTTCTTTTTATCAGGATCCTGAACACGGCCATCTCATGGTAGAATTATCTGGGTTTAAGTAAATCTTAATTATACATGTTCCCCTGTAGACAAGCTCTCCATTTTCAGCCTCTGCATGCCTAGTTTTATTTTTGGTCAGTGACTTGTTTGTGCACAATCTTGATTATCCCCTGGTACATTTGTGAATGTTTGCTGAATACTCTGTTCTCTTGGCCTATTTGCTTGTTCATTGTTCATAGTGTGTAATTGTTTGTGTGAGTCACATGGTATTATTCCTGCTCCTTGATTGTAGGACTGAACTTTTAAACTCAAGGAAATTAATGGCAAGTCATGATAATTTTATTAAAAAAATGAAGACCAGTTGCCACATAACAACCACTAAGCGACCCCCTGTAAGGACCCATATCTTCTTCACGATCACCCTCCTTTTGCCTTCCTCCTCCTTTGATTTAATCATGCCCAAAAGTTGTACCATAAAATAGCCTGGTGGCTCAGATGTTAGCCAGAGAGTTAGGAGACCTCAGTTCTTGCTTCTACCCTTCCAGAGACTGCTGCCTGTGTAAACATGGGAACATTACCATGTATTTCAGCCCTTATCTCTAAAACAGTAATGGTAAATATATTAACAGTTGCTTAGAGATGCTATGGTGGGGAAAGGTAAGGGATTGTGGGCTCTGTTTTGGTTCTGCAAAAAGTCCCAGAGAATTAGAACTAAGGACATTAACCCCATTAGTTCCAGGACTCACTTGGGCCTAGGTCACTGAATCAGGAAGTTTCCTTATTTATAACAGTCTCAGAGGGGTGGCTGTGTTAGTGTGTACCGTCACAAGTAACAAGTGGTCCTGTAGCACCTTAAAGACTGAAAAATGTATTAAGTAGTAATCTAAAGAAGTGGGTCTTACCAATGAAAGCTAATTACTTTGTTTATAAGACAGACAAATAAGGCTGGAGAGGTAATATCTTCTACTGGACCAACTGGTGTTGGTGTGAGAAATAAGCTTAGGAGCTCCACTTAGCTCTTTTCAAGTCTGGTCCTGTTTGAGGTCATCCCTTCTGGAGCGTGTGTAATGCAGGAGATGTCTTCAGTTTTTCTGAAGTCCTTGAAGACAACAGCTAAGCCTATTTGGAGTGGCAATAGGTGATGAGTCCTCTGGGGATGATGATTTGTGTCTTGTCTTTGCTCATGGTTAAGTTTGACTTCCTTCCTCTTCATGCTGTGGAGTCTCCATTTCAGATGGCAAAATATAGTATCTTCCATTGTGGTTTGCAGTGTTTGCTGTATTGGCCCTTATTTATACATGCATACCTCAATGGAGCAGCCAGCTCAACTACAGGTAGCCAGCTGAGTTAGGGGGCAGCTAGCTCAGCTACAGGCTGCTCAGCTGCAGGGCAACCAGCTCAGTGACAGGATAGATAAGTCAGCTACAAGCAGCTCAGCTGGTTACATGGCACTTGCTATTTCAGGCTATTTAGACAGTGATATTTCATTCCCGATAACCCTCGTAGTTCAAGGGTTATCTGGAACTTCAAAATAGACCCCTTATTCCAAACCTGGGCACCATTTAGACAGCATCCAGTTCAGAATAAGGGAGTCTGAAGTAATTTACAAAATTTGCATAGTGCAAATTTTGTAAATTATTTCTACCCCACCTCATATCATGTGGACATAGCCCTACAGGGCAACCAGCTCAGTTCCAGGATAGACAGGTCAGCTACAGGCAGCTCAGATGCAGGTAGACAGCTCAGTTACAGGATGCAGTGCAGACGACAGCCTCAATGGGCCTATGGGGAATATAGGCGTGTCCCAGAAGGGGTGGAGCCAAAGCAGAAGGAGCAGAGCAAAGGGCAGCCAGCCTTCAGCACTTCCCAGAGTGCACTGTGGCCTCCCCTGCCCTTAGTGGTGCCCGGAGAGCATGGCACAGTGCTCCAGCAGCAATTTAAAGACAGATCCCTGGACCCCTTTGAAGTCCCTGAGCTCTGCCTCCGCCCGTCGGTGGGCTTGACAGGCAGACAGATAGATGGTAGCTTGCAATAGTTCAAAAAAAAGTTCAAGCGTAACTGTCTCCATCTGATATGTCTGAGCACTCCCAGAAATGGAGGGTCTATTTTCACAGTCGGCATGGCTAAGGGATTGTGGTAAGGGGCCAGGGAAAGGTTTGAGATAAATCACATGGACAAACTTTAACCTTGGCAACAAATTACCATTTTCCAAATTATCTGTAGAGCAAAATTCACCAGAAATGTGCCTCAGGGATGATCTTTGAGTCAGGGTAGCGAATGCTTGTGATTTCATCCTGACTTTTGGGATTGTTGGTCTTTCCTTAAAGTCCCAGCTCCTGGAATACTGGAAGTATGTGAGAATGTGAGCTCAACTTTCATTATTTTTTAAAGTAAGCTTCTGGTCATCTCTGTTGTGTAGTGGGAAATGTGACTGTAAAAACTAGAAAACAAATGAAAAGAAATGATGTATATATGATAGATATTATTTTAGTGATTTTGATAGGTAGATAGAATGATAGAGTGATTGTGAGTTATGCTGGACTCCATTGCTAACTGCCAACAGTTTACAGAAAAAAACTATTTTAAAACTGCCTGCAACATCAAAATAGGGGTTGAGAGACGCTCTCTCCAGCCCCTGCGGGGCTCTATGGTCAGTGTGTGCAGCAGCCCTTAGCCCAGGGCTTCTGGCTGCTCCTGCTGCAGCTGGGGATCCATGCTGCATGCACAGGGTCTGCAACCAATTGTCGGCTCTGTGGATCTTGTGCTGTTTAGTGCAAGTGTGTCTGGGAGAGGCCCTTTAAGGGAGCGGCTTGCTGTTGAGTGCGCCCTGTGACCCTGTCTGCAGCTGTTCCTGGCACCCTTATTTTGATGTGGGTCGCTTTGGTGTGTAGACGCTCCCCTGCAGTGCCTACTTCGATGTAGTGCTGCCCAACGTCAACGTTGAACGTCGATGGCACCAGCCCTGGAGGACGTGTAGACGTTATTCATCGAAATAGCTTATTTCGATGCAGCATTCACATGTAGACGTAGCTTAGGAGGGTGGTGGAGCACTGCAAAACGTTGCTTAGAGAGGTGGTGGATTCTCCATCCCTTGACGTTTTTAAATCCCGGCTTGACAAGGTCCTGGCTGGGATGACTTAGTGGGGGTTGATCCTGCTTGAAGCAGGGGGCTGGACTAGATGTCCTCCTGAGGTCCCTTCCAGCCCTATGATTCTATGAAAGAGTAATCTGCTCTGTTGACAGCAGCCAGACTGTCCACCACTCTCTCGACAGAACGGCTGACCAGAAGCTCTGCAAACAGTGCTACCCAGTGAACCAGAAGCCCTGTATATCTGGCCCCAGAGTGTCTACTCAGATGTTTTGTCAACAGATCACTGTTAAGAGAGGCATTATACCTGAACGGGGAGAGGTATAACACTGCTGACAGATGTGCCGGGTTTTGTTGACAAACTGTCGACAGACCATTTTGCGTGTGGATGCTCCCCGTTTTTTCGTGAAAAAGCCCAGTTTTGCCAGGAAAAGTCTTTTGTGTAGACATAGCCTAAGCGTGCACATGTAACCATGCTCAGGTAGATATGAACCTGGGCCCTCTAGAGCTCAGTGCATGAAGCTCTACAGTTTGAGCTAAAAGTCATCTGCCTCTTAGCTAAGGCTACAGAGGAGAGTTGTTTTTTCCTGTGTAAGTGGTCTAGGCTGGCTGGCTGGCATGATGGACAGTGGTCTCAGAACCTCATCTGCTCAACTGTTGTCAAGTTTTTTTAGGCCTTGGGGTGCAGGAGAGTTTTAAGATGGAACCAGAAGGAGGACAATGTAATTTGTATTGCGATAGCATTTAGGAGCCCCAGTCCTGGCCCAGGATCCCATTGTGCAAGTGACTGAGAGATAGCTCCTGCCCAAAGAGCCTATTTCATGCAGCTCTATTTGGAGAGTGGCTATTTTTTGGCTTTGGAACATGCCGTGGGATGATTAGGAATGGTCAGACTAGATCAGAGCAGGGAAGGTTCTCGAAGGACAGGTGCCCCTGATCCACGATAAGCAGCAAACTTCTCCTGGAGTAATTTCCTCCTTACCCCCAAGAATCAGAGGTTGGCTTGTGCCTCATTTCTTGAGGGACTAGATCCCTTTCAAAGCTCTTGTTTCATCTTCTAACACCCATGATTACAATTCCCGATCCCCCTTCTGGAATGCTGCTAACTCCAGCAAACACACCACTCCACTGTGCATTTGTTTGGACTTCTGCTCCTGCAGGAAGCTTGTGGATACAGTTGAATGCTGAGGTCATTGCTCAATGCAGAGACCTTATTGCAGAGTGTTTCCGGGCCCCTCAATGTTTGCTGTGGCAAGGACTGGTGTCTAAGCCTGCAGGAACCCATGCACTTGTGTACAGAATCTGTATTTTCTTGCCTTCTCTTTCCTCCCCCTTACCAGCCCGAGGGGACCCTTGCAGAGCAATGAAGAAGATGCAGTAAAATAAAAAAATCACATACCATCCAACATTGCAAAACTCTGCAACCTCCAAAGTCATCCATGGTGCAGGGTTTGTAAGCCAGAGGGAACAATGATTGCGTGAAAGGGAAGGAGAGTATGTAGCATTTTTTCTGCTTTAGTAATCAGCAAATGTCTCCTGAATTTGCCTCAAATGTCAGCAAAACAGCCTGATCCCCCAGCCTGTGCCTCTGCTCCACTCTCCTGCCACAGCAAACTGCTGGATTGAGCCTCTGGAACAGAGAAACGAACAGAAGACAAATGTTTTTGATATGACACTGGTTCAATCCTCAGAGAGTCTGTAGCCACTGACAAGTTGTTTTGTCTGTAAAACTGTTCAGACTGATTTAAAGGACTCAGGGCTCATGCTCCCGCAACACGACTGCCTGGTAACGGTTGTTATGGCAAACACTGGGCAAGATCATTTATTTGTCAGCGCTAATGAGAGCCAAAAATCTAGTGGGGTTGTTTTTCTCCCTTTGTGTGGAATCCCACTCAAGCTGATGCTGTTTGGTTGGAGTAACTGTGCTGGAAGTGTGATTTCATAGAGAAGAAGCCCACCTTTTTCCCCATTGGTTCTGCATCCTTTTGCTAAGTGCTACCAGGAAAGAAATGCTAGCTTGTTATATAACTGAAGAGCTAAACTCTTTGCTCCTTTTTCATTTAGTTCTTACAAGGCTAGGGTGAAAGTCCATCTGTCTTTGATGGGAATGAGTCTGGAGTTGACATTTGGGCCCAGGTGGGAGCTGAATTGCTCAGCAACTCTCACGATCCGACCCCTTGATTTGAATGACTTGGGAGGGTCAGTTCATTATGTGCAAACTGGTTCTGGTCTTATTCCCTGTTGTTTGCTGGGGTTGTTCCTCAGTTATCTCCTGCCGTCCTGTCTTTTCTTCAGCAAAGTATCATATTTAAGCATCCCTAATCTGGTGCCAATGCAAGTCTGAATGAAGAATAGCACCTGATGTGACGAGTGACTGAGCACAGAACCTGGCCTGAGAAAGACCCTGGCAAGGAGGCTGTGTGAGCCTCCATTGCTGCAGAGAGGAGATATTTTTAAAAGGAGACAAGTTACCATAGAAACTCTGAAGAGGGTCTTTGAAATCAAATGTGGGGAAGGCGGATTTCCTCCCAGTCCTAACAGCTGATCCCTCTTTGGTGCAAAAGGTCCTTTCCCCCATCCCACGGCTGGTGATATTAGCTTGTGAATTGGCGCCATTTATGCTCAGGTGTTGTTGGTGTACAAGCCATTGCATGATCCCTTTGTAGAATTCTAGCGAGTTTCCTTCAACTGGTGCCACAGAGACAAAGATTCCTGAATTTGGGTTCATGCCTGGGGGAAAGGCCTCCTGTGTGTCTGGACTCATGCAGGGGACTATAACAATCATGTAGGCAGACTTCCTGCATAGCACAGACCGATATCTCACCCATACCTTCTGGCCGAGCTAGCCCGTGTCTCTTAGTAATTCCTGACCTGAAGATGACCTCTATGTAAGCTCAAAGGCAGACACTGACTCAGTAAAAGATATTACATCGCCCACTGTGTGTCTCTGAGGAAGAGATGCTTGGTCTCAATGTGAAGATATTATTGATGCAAATAACTTTCAGGACCCTCAGAGGATAGCATGTAGAATAAACATGTCATTATACTAGATGGGAGGACAGTGCAAGGAGTTATCACTTCTCAAGCTGGGGGGAAACGGAGTTTCCATTTTGTGACACATATCAAAGGGGTAGCCGAGTCAGTCTGTATCTTCACAAACAACAAGAATTCCTGTAGCATCTTATAAACTAACAGATATTTTGGAGCAGAAGTTTTTGTGGGCAAAGACCATCTGATGAAGAGGGTCTTTGCCCACGAAAGCTTATACTCCAAAATATCTGTTAGTGTATAAGGTGCCACAGGACTTCTGGTTGTCCATTTTGTGAGACATTTTGAAATCTGGGAACCCTTTCCACTGTGTAACGAAACAAAAACAAACAAAAAAATCTGAATTTCTCACTTAAGTGCTGAAAAATGAATCATTTTGGGTCAACCAAGATGCTTTGCTGTGACAAAATCTCCATGTTTCCTTCTGACCTTGAGGTTTCTCAGCTTTTAGAACTGGGTTTGTATATAAAATTAATGTTTCCTTTCAATACAAAACAATTTAAATCTTCAGGTGTGGAAAGAAGATGAAATGGGGCATTGTAGAGCAGGTGGGGACTGAGATGAAATATGCATGAAACTGACATATTTTTCTGACTGTCTCTGTTTGGACAAACATGGCGAAAACAGGGATAATATCAACAAAGGCTATCCAAGCAGATCTAACTGCATGCCCTTCCACAGCCCAGTGCAAGGCTCAGTTACGACTTACTGCCCTGGGATACAGTTGTACCCCTGGATGCTTGTGTGGTTCCTGGGCAGAGTGGGTGCTGGAAATGCACAAGATGTGTGGTGATGGGTGTGTGTATTTGGGGTCAGTCACTGGGGTTAGTGCTCTGTCTGTCCTGGTGGTACACATGGCAGGAGCTCAGGGTGGGTGTGGCCATAGCTGGAGTGGCTTCATGGCACTCCATGATATTAAAGCAGCCACTAGACTGGGCCATTGCATTGGAGCTAGGTGTACACTGGGCATTCTCTGCTGTCCCTCTGGGCTCACCATGCAGGTGTGAGGGAAGCCTGACCTGCTTCGCTGGTCTCAGCGAGTAGAACAGGAGGTCTGTTTGCCTGTCTCTGGGTTGGTGGGAGGTGGGGGGGGGGCCACACTGCTCATTCACAAAGGGTAGCAAGATGCAGAACTGAGAATCTCACTGGCCAGTGCAGCCATGAAGGTGAAACAGTGCCCTGAGCCCTTGTCTTCACTGTTTGGTGTGGCAGGGAGCTCCCTTCCCAGACAGGCTGAGCCATGAGTCTCTTCTACCCAGCCAGGGATACCCAGAAATGCAGGGCTGGCACCAGGGAGACCCCCGTACCTAACCCAGCAGCTGGGATGTCTCTTCATGGACAGACAAGCTGTATTTTCCCTTTCTGCTACACACAAAGTCCCCTGCTGGGGCAGGCGTGGCTGGTCCCTGGTTGAGATGTTAACACCCAGGTGAGAGGCCTGGGGCAGTGCCTCTCTCAGAGCAATTGGCTCAGGCTCTCTTCAGACTCAGGAAGATGTTAGGGGTGGAGAGGAATCACAGTTGCCAGGGCATTTCCCCCTAAGCAGAAGTCCTTTTGTTTCAATAAGGGAATCAAAAGGCTTGAGGGCTTGGGGCCAAGTCTATGCTTCAATCCTTCCACAACAGTCCTAACTCATGCCCGCTCCACTCTTTCATGCCTTGGGCTTTACACACACACAGAGAATTCCACTGTCCTAATTTGCAGCTGCTCTTTCTTACCCGTCACCATACAGTCACAAGCTACTTTATCCCAGAAACATCTGAGCAGCCTTGGGCCTGTCCTCCAAGCAGTTACATTGGCATGAAGGCAGATGTATTCCAAAGCCACCGTGCACATTCCCAAGTAACTCTCGCCCTATCCATCCTATTTTGGAAACACCATGATGACAGTGGAGATAGAGCTCACAGCCTCCTGCTGAAAAAGCCCAGATCAGACCTTCTAGGCTAAGGGTGGATTTCTAGGGACTGCCAGCAGAGAGCAGTTCTCAGCCCACCCTGTTGTAGACAGTAGTGTGTATGCATATGAGCCAGTCCTGGATACATTCCTCCTGTTCTCACACATTGGAGACTCGTGGGGCAATCTAGGATTTCACAGGTGCTACTCTAGAGCACCAGCTCCCCAGCCATTGCTTCTTCTAGAAGCATGCATTTGTAACCCTTTCGACTGGGGTATTTCCGGGCAGCACTGTGGTATCTTCTGCAAAAGACAGGCTGCCTCCCCAGGGCTGCCTTGCCTTCTTTACTGAGATGGAACTCAGTGTAATTCCCTTCGTTCTTCTACCACACAACTCCTGCTAAGCAAGCACATATTATTCTTCAGGTAAAAGTGACACAATAAAAACATTAAAAAAAAAAGGCTATGTGGTGTGCTGGGTAGCTTACCAGAGATCTGCCACCTTCCCCCAGCTCCAACATGGGCTCTCCAGGAAAGCAGTTTTACAAATCCCACTCCGGGAGTTTCTCATGGATTCAAGTCCATCACCACCTGTGCTCAGAGCCAGAATATAATCCTATGGTGCCAACCAAAGATCTTCTGGCCTTACACTGTTAGTTGGGGCCTTCTGTGGTTCAGTTGCTGGATGAGAAAGAAACCAGTGAGTCAAGGCACCAAAAAATCCTTTCTTTGTCTGCTGGTCCTGGAGAATGCAGTTCGAGCTAATATATGTGAACCTTTCCACTCCCTGATTATAGAATCCATCCTCCATAATATTGCTTATGCCATGTGACACCTCTTATTTGCCTGTATGGTTATGTCCTGTAGGCAGCAGCTCAGACTCAGAAACATTCTCTCCAGGGAAGCTTTAGTAATACTGCCAGTGAATGTTCTGCTACAAAGCCCCCTAAGCATGTGCTTAATTGTAAGTCACCTGAAGGCAACAGGAGTTAAACACTTGCTTACAGTTAATCTCTTGCTTTAGTGGTTTGCTGAATTGGGAATTAAAGGAATTGCATCACAACTAGAATTTATTTTGGGATCAAATTGCAAATAAAGTTGCTTACACAAAACCTGCAAGACGAGTGTCTTCTGGTGATGTCCCCTCATATTACAGCTTCCCATTCTAAACTGTTCCCCTCTGTTGTGCACTGGTGAGGCCACATGTGGAGTACTCCATCAAGTTCTGGGTCCCCCGGTATAGAAAGGATGTGGATGCATTGGAGAGGGTTCAGCGGAGGGCAACAAAAATGATTAGTGGGTTGGAGCACATGACCTATGAGGAGAGGTTGAGCGATTTGGGCTTATTTAGTTTACAGAAGAGAAGAGTGAGGGGAAATTTGATAGCAGCCTTCAACTTTCTGAAAGGGGGCTTTAAAGAAGAGGTAAAGAGACTGTTCTCAATTGTGACAGATGGCAGAACAAGGAGCAATGGTCTGAAGTTACAGAGTGAGAGGTGCAGGTTGGATATTAGGAAAACCTATTTCACCAGGAAGGCAGTGAAGCAGTGGAATGAGTTACTGAAAGATGTGGTGGAATCTCCATCCCTAGAGGTTTTTAAGTCCCAGCCTGGCAAAGCCCTGGCGGGGATGATCTAGTTGGGGTTGGTCCTGCTTTGGGCACGGAGCTGGATTAGATGACCCTTCCAGCCCTGGAATTCTATGATTCTATGATTCTAACCGGGTAAAGATTCAGTTTTGTGGGAGACAGTTAAATCACAGTACATATGAATACCAATAAAGGTTTGCAGGGATTAAAAAATAACCAGCTTGAAAGCTTCTACAACATATAATAAAGAGAGAGCCCCGCATACAGCAGCTCAGCTATTTCAATAACCTTGAAAGCATTGTAGTAGCTGAACGAAAAGAATAGAATTGTTGTGCTGGGTCACTGAGGCTCAGTAATGCTATTTTATTTAAACAAATATGTGTAGGGATTAACTGTGTGCTTTAAAGAACAAAGGCCATCTGTTTGTCCTGTGTTTTTATCTCTGCTTCCAACCAAGAGGCTATGCATGGAAGTCCTCTGTTCTTTGCGTGGGGTAGATCTGAGAGGGGACAGAGGCTTAAGAATGAATTATAAAAGCTCACTTAGCTCAGGAGAGTCAGTTATTCAGCTCCATGTCTTAGGAGACAGGCAGGGTAAAAGACAGGGCAGCTGGATCTTATTTCGCAGCTAGGTAATATCCCAAAGGCTAGGGAACTACATCAGCTGATCTCATGGCTACATAGGGCCACCAACCCTCCACACTGCAAGGATGGTGCCATTTGCCAGGGATCTTGCAATCAGGCTTTCAATAGGGCTTCAGTAGGGCTTTCACCTCACCTCTTGGGGTAATAGTATAAGGGCACATCCACACTGCAATGAAAGACCAACAACATGGCAGGGGATTGCAGGGGCTAAACATTGCAGCATAGACCTTTGGGCTCAGGCTGAAGCTTGGGCTCTGAGACCTCATGAAGAGGGGAGCCCCAGAGGCTGGGCTCCAGGTTGTGCAGGAGCATGTATGCCCGAGTCTGTGGGGGGTCCGTATCATGTATGATCTGGGGTTCGGTGCCACAGATGTTTGATTGGAGGGTAGACACATCATAAAGGCCTCTGGTGTGAGGACATTTGATGGGCCTTTTCTACACCAACCAGTGTCCCAAGAGAAGTCCCACTGATGCCACTGGGAACACCAAGGTAAATGTATGGTCTTGTGATCTCACCTGTAGCTCTTACTCTCCTTCCTTTACCCTCCTTTTCTTTGAGTATTATATGATAAAACTGGGTACAATCCTGCTCCCATTGTGAATGGCAAACAGCTGGATTTCTAGGGATCTCTCATGGATTACACCCCTTGTGTCCAAGTGCCATGCCTGCAGATACTGTGGGCGTGCCTGCACTACAAACACAGGGATGATTACTGCTTCTGCAGACACACCCAAGTAAGCTTTCATCTAGCTAGTTTGGGACCAGAAGTTAGGAAGCCACAGGCTCAGAGTGCTAGACAAGCTTGAATGCCTGGCCTGAAGCCAAGGCTGCTGTAGTTTTGTTGCTTTGATACCCCTGCTGGCGCAATGAATGCTAAAGCAGATATGTCCATACATGTTGCAATCATACAGCCAAATACAGGAGAGACAGACACTTATGGCTGGGTGTTGCTCTGGCTTCATGGGGGGCATTCTCCGTTTAGTTTCAGTAAGACTGCACATTTTAGTAGGCAGTACAGCTGCAAGTAAATGTCTGCAGGAAACAGCCACAGGAATGCTAGGACTTAGCAGTAAGATCTGTGTCTTCTGCATCTTCTATAAGATACATCCCTCCTGCTGGGAGCTAAATCATGAGTCAAGTCTGCCTCAGATCACAAGACTGGCCTAAAAACCACAAGATTTTTCACAATAACTTCTGGTCTTTTTTATTTGTCTTCTGGTGTCACAGCCTTTAAGGTTCAAGTTTCCCAGCTCTTCTCCACAACCATGAGGGCCAGAAAGTTACTCTTTTTAAAAATTAAAGCTAAGATTCTTACCTAATGCCATGACTCCAGGAGCTGGGGCTTTAAGAAAAGTGACAAACGATGCCTTTAGTCATGGTGAGGCTCCCCATAAATCTACTGTTATCATTAATGGTTTTGATTAGGTTTTGACAGCATCTCTCTTGAACTTTAGTTGGCAACACAATGTAAACTTTATTAATTATTCATTTATACTTATTGTTAAGGTGACTGAACCTCAGAATTTCCGTTCCACAGAAAATTCTGCCATTTTTTTCATTTCCTGCCAAATGAAATTTCTGAAAACAATTTTTGATCCATGTCAACTAGAAAGTTTCATCTTGATACAATAAAAACATTTCATTCAGATTTTGATTTTTATGTATTTATTTGATTGCAATTTCAAATAAAATATAAAGTAAGATCAATTAAACATCACACTATCCCATCTGGATCAGGAAGAAGTGGAACATTTCAAAATTTATCAAAACACTCATCTGTAATTTATTAAAATATTAAATTAGTCAAAATGGGCATAGTCCTGTGGAAAGTTTATAAAAAAATGGCCTTTTCTGATGATAAAATATCCATTCAAAATTATGATCAGCTCTATCATCATCATCATCTGACCCTCCAATTCACTGAAATATCATCATACAATGGAAGAAACTGCACAGCCATCCCCACCAAGTGCCACTGAGTGATTTGGGGACTGAAGAGATTATGGGAGGCTATCTCTGGTCTGTTCATTTTTAGTGCTATGGAGGCTGTAAAATACATCTCCACTCCAGTATCTCGGGCACGTTTTACTTGTTAATCATCACATTTAGCTCTCGTGTGGAGTGATCAAACATCAGTGGGCCTCTTTTTAGACACAAGTCTACAGAGTAACAAATTCAAGAGGGGAGCTGGTTTGGGAATTTCTGGTCTCATCTCATTGCACAAGAACAAGGGCTCATTTCTTGTAGGAACTATCCTGTTGCAAGCCAGGTCCTGCCAGCTCTTTAAATACCTGCCTGCTGGCTTTTGCTACTGCTCAGCCAGCTCTTGCTGGAGCTGCACACTAGGATGCTCCCGCTTCCTTTCACTTCTGTATCAAAGGAAATAATTTCTCATCCCCAGGATTAGACTGTGGAGCTCACTGCCACCTGAAGCCTATAAGACTAATAATTTAAAAAAGGGATTGGACTTCTGTATGGGTACCAGCCCTAATTAATGATAAACATGTTGGAAACAGTATTATGCTTCATGTTTCAGGGCTTAAGGCAATCTCTGACTATTCTGGACCATGCCAGGGTCTCATGTGGGGGCAGACTGTCCCACATATGCCTACTGCAAGGTGTTTACTACAGTAGAGTCAGGAAACTGCACTAGGGATTGGAGTTATAGGTAAGCAATTCTTGTGTTCTTAGACATACATCAACTGACGCTCACAGGAGGTAAGCAATTTGCCTGAGGTCATGCAGTAAGACAGTGGTAGTGCTCAGAAATCACGTCTGTCTATCTTACCACTATATAAAATTCTTCTTCTCATCCTGATTCCCATTCCTGGGCCAGCATTAAGAAGCACAAAATTGTTTTCCAATCACGTAAGACAATCACTATAAGCCCAAGTGGAAAATGCCATCGGTTTTGGTATCAGCAATACATTTAATGTTTTAAAATCCAATCAACTTCAGCTGTCATTCTTTAGCATCACTAAGGCAACAGCAGGGCAGGGATGGAAAATGCAGTGTATGGTATCTGACTGTAATAATTTAGTTTACTAAATTAAAAGGAAGTTCATCTTGCACATCTTACTTCGACCAAACTGCACTTGGTCTCAGGTAGGTTTGCCTGAGCCACAGCTACATAAATGCAATAGGAACTGCTTCCATTAACTAACTGTGATCTGCACCATACAGCATGGCAATTCAAGTGTGCAAGACTGCATATCACCTGAGAGCT
Source organism: Carettochelys insculpta (assembly GCF_033958435.1). Lineage (NCBI taxonomy): Eukaryota > Metazoa > Chordata > Testudines > Carettochelyidae > Carettochelys > Carettochelys insculpta. Next base: position 11,171,794 of record NC_134164.1, read on the forward strand.
AAGCAGGAATGGCTTTCCTCAGCCTAGGTGAGACTTTTGAGATCACAAACAGTTCTCCTGTTCTGAATCTAGATGAAAATTTTAAACGGTGAAAACGTCTGCCATCTGAAAATCTCAAAACAATTCCACTTAGATCACTTGAACAGTTATTATTTTAAAATGTCAAAGTATTTCCTTTTGGTTTGGTCCTTTTTCTTTTCTTTTCTTTTCCACTTTAACTGTTTGCCCCACAAATTACCTTGAATTTCAAAACAAAAAGTTATTTCAAATGGAAAAGAAGAACTCTTTCATTCAAAACAATGTTGGCTGTCTCAAACAACTTTGAAACATTAAAAAAAACTAAACACTTTTCAAAATGGGAAATGATTTGAAACCTACCCATTTCCCCGTTTCAGTTTTAATGAATCTGCCTTACTGGATGAAAAAAAATGTTTTGTTGAAAAACACACATCCAGCTTTAAAGTTTATGAAATTACTTCACAAGAAAGACTCCTTCCTCTTCAAGTGCATTGCACACACCTAGTACTGGCTAAAGCCTTTTAAACTCAGCTCCTGTTAAATCTTGGGGAAGAAATCTGTCAAGCTTGTTTGTCTTCTTCTCCTGATTAAATTTTCATTTTCTCTTTCAAGCCCATTCAGATCAGCAGAACAATTTTCTGGCATGTGTTCAATCGAGAAAAACTGATGCTGGATTTCAAATGCTCCCACTTGCAAAGCATGGGCTAGAGATAGAGACAATTTTTATTCCCTGTTTTCCGCGTGTGTTGCTTTGTTCCTTTTTTAGCTAATTTCTCTCTTCCTGGGTATTACAACTCATATTAGAAGGGTCTCTCACAACCTTCTCACTCAATTTCCAGGAGTTGTCTATCAGAACACTCAGGCTATGTGTACACAACACCTTAAGTTCGAAATAAGCTACACAATTTTCACTACACAAATTGCTTAGCTTCTTGTAAGTAGATTTTGAAATAGGCTATATCAGCATGTGATGCTGTCTAAAACATTCTATATGCCAAAATAAGGTGCTATTTCAAGGCATCCCTGTAGTCCTCCTGTGATGAGGGGCACTGGGGTGCTAGAATAACACACCCATTATCTCAAAAGCTATTTTGAGAGACAACAAGAAGTCCTGTGGCATCGTATAGTCTGACATCTGATGAAGCAGGTCTTTGCCTATGAAAGTTTATGCTCCAAATTATCTGTTCGTCTATAAGGTGCCACAGGACTTCTTGTTCTTTCTCAAGATACAGATTAACTTGACTACACCTCTGATACTTGTTTTTAGAGAGTGAGTGCATTTCTTAGATGTGGGCAGCTATTCGGGATTACTGCCATATTCTGAAATATCACTCAGCAGGTAGATATAGCTTTAGTTTGCAACAAGCGGGATGTAATTTTCCTCTGCACTAGCCTACTGCATGCTATTCCATGTGGATCCTGCTGCCACAAATCAAAAATTCCAAACTGTGGTTTGATCCATCCCGTTAGAAATGGGGAGAAAATGAAAGCACACCAGCAATCTGGTACATCTGCTGGCTAAAAAGCAGGCAATAAGGGGAGTTGAACCTATGAGCTTCTGTTCATGGCACCCAGGCTTTAGCCAGCTAGCTATAGTACCTGTTTCAGCATGCCTACTCTCTAGCTCATCACCTTGTCATGATGAGCAGGCTTGCATATTACAAGGAACCCAAGAATGATGCCGTAGAGAGTCTTGTACTCCTGGCAGGGTCACCCATGGCAGCAAGGTGAAATGTGAGGGACCAGATGAAGAATGATCCCAAAAGTACTCAATGGTAGAACAGGTGGAGGATAGCAGAGCTCATGCTACAATGGCTATGAAATTGGATAAAGGTTGCAGTGGACAGGAGACTCCCAATTGTCACGAATCCCATGCCATTGGAGCTCGGGCTCCTATCCATCAAGGATTGTGTGGTGACTGCAGGGCAACTGTCCCCTCATGTTAAAAGAACTCATGTGCAGGCATTTTCCTATGTGGACTGCTCTCCTAATCTTAAACCTTGTGTTGACTGGTGAATGGCAACAGAAGCAGGATTGTGAAATCTGGAAGCTTTTAGACATGGACCAGTATGTAGGTGGTGGATGTGTTTATCAGTCATTCTGTTTCAAGGACTGAGGTGGTAGAACATTCAGTCCACTGTATCCACAACTGAGCAGCCCTTTTTAGGATCTGCTCTGCTCACGCTGCATGGGAAGGGGGCTAGAATAACTGCCCTAAACATAGTCCACATCAACCCCCTGACTGGATAACCATGTCCAGTGGATTCACCTGTACACAGTCAAAATTGAATGATAAACTTTTGTAACTTTGGAACAGGGAATATTCAGACTGAAATGGACCTGACCAAAGTGTTCAACTCAATCAATGGTAGCACCCCACGGACCATCCTCTCCAAGGTCAGTGACCCCAAAAATTCATTAGCATTCTGAGACTGGTTCACAACAACATGACTGCCATACTATTGAGCAACAATGGATCCCAAAGCAACCCCTTTGAGGTAAAAATGGGAATCAGACAAGGCTCCATCATTGCCACAACACTGTTCTGCATCATCACCACGATCCTTCACCTCATTGATGGCAAGCTTCAAGATGGCGTGAAGACTGTGTACAGAATGAACAGGAAGCTTTTCAATCGCAGGAGACTGAAGGCAAAATTGACCTATCAGGGATGACCTATCAGGGATGATATTGTGAGGAGCAAGAGAGTGTCAAAGTTTGACTCAGACTCACAATTTATCAGACCATTCTGTTTTATTAGCAAAGCCACTCTGCTAATACATTTAGAAGTGAGCCCCTCGAGTGGGGCTTGTGTCTCTTAATTTATACAGTTTTTTGGAGAACAAGTTACAGAGAAGTTACAGACAAAAGAAGAAAAAGATTTTAGTCACCACCCTTCGAGATCCCTGAGACCAGTCACATATCTTTAATTACCTGCCACCCTTAACAATCTCCTTTAACAGCTTCCAGTTAACTTAACTAATTGCCCTTTACACCTTCCATTTTGATGCCTGCTTCTTAGACGTGCTGGCTCCATCTTAATTGCTTCTCCATTCAAAAGCTAACTGTCCCTACGTGTGCTCCCTCAGATACTTTGTAACATGTTTTGGCATGCCCTCTCATATACAATGTATCCAGCATGTCCCCTTATACAACGTTATACTTATACAATGTTATACTTCCACAGGAGATTGATGGGAGAAACTCTTCAGGTGACCTTTCACAGTGAGGATGGCTAGGTAAGTCAATTGTGGATAAATTGATTCTAGCTATGTGATTGCCATAGCTAGAATTGTGTATCTGCAATCAACTTACCTGTCTAGCATAGACAAAGCTGTGTAGATAAAGGTGGGAGAATCTAGTTCTTCCTCCCATTGTAAACTGTGCATTGTCTTTTCTTGGGAGCACAACTGTGATCCTTTAAACATATATTCAAAGCAAATCTCGAGGTCTTAACTCAGTGCTTTCTCAGGTAAAATGCTCATTGATTTCAGTGGAAGTCTGGCTGAATGAAAACGACATGGCACTTTCAAGCTGCATTCATTGTTTGTCTTAGCGCCTGTCATTCATGCCTCTTCAGCTATCTGTACTTGGGGTGCAGTGTAGCCACTCAATACCACATGCATCTCATAAAGTGGGTCTTTGCCCATGAAAGCTTATGCTCCAATAAATCTATTAGTCTATAAGGTGCCACAGGACTCCTCATTGTTTTTGTGGATACAGCCTAGCATGGCTACCTCTTTGATACCTACTACCACGGTATCAAGAAACTCAATACACATAAGCCAGTAAGCCCCCTCACAGCCAGGCACCTTACATCCCTGGTGACTCACCAGAGCCAGGACTGAAGCTGCACCTCCAGAGCCCCAAGAGCCACGCTGAGCCCTGAAAGCTGCTTGGCTGCCTTTTAAAACCAGTGCTGCTGCTGGCTCCGTGGGCCAGATTCTGGCCCACTGGTCACGTGCAGAACTCCCCTGTACTAGAGGAACTGACAGCATGCTGGACTGAGCTGGTCAAAGCCCACCCTTGGAACCCTGAAGACAACAGACATGAGCTTACATGGTACCCTTGGCTGCAGAGTGGCACTCATGAGCATGTGGACCCTTTTACACCCCTGAACCGAGCCGTCTCCCTGGCAGCTCTGGAACCGGAGCCCCTTCGATGAAGCAGCTCATTCTCTGGGGACCCTAGGAACTGGTTTCCCACTTGCCACATTGCTTCTTTTCTGGTACCAGTTGCTGCTGAACTCCCTACTGGTATCTCTGTCTCTCCATTCTGGGCAGTCTCCCTCCAGATCTCACTAGCCATGTCTGGTTTGTAGCACTGCACTAATGGGGCACGTGGTAGGGAAATAGCTGTCACCTGCTCATACCCTCTCTCCATGCCAAACAAATAGGGTCCTGTGTGTAAATTCACCCTGCTTCAATGGCCTCAGCCCCTGTGTGTTCTCCAGAGCAGCCATTCTCCACCTTCTCAGGCTCCTGGGCCCCTCTCGAGAGTCTGATTTGTCTGGCATATCCTCACGTTGCACCTCACTTAAAAACGACTTGCTTAGAAAATCAGACATAAAAATAGAGACGTGTCACAGTACACTGTGCCTGAAAAATGGCTGACTGTCTCGTTTTGAAAATGAATCAGTGTGTAAATCTTGTACTTACTCTTCAGGGAAGAGTCTATGGAACAGTATAAACAAGTCATTGTTGGATATTTTAGTTTGGAGTGATTTCTCCAGGGCTTTTGATGTAGCCTGTTGTAAAACTAGGCAAATATCTAGATGATCTGATGTACCCCTTGGGAGAGCTCTGCATTCCTCTGATAGGGAACTACTGCTCCAGAACACCCCAGCCAAGACTAGCTGTTCTGGGCTCCCCTTTAAAAAACTTCAAAGCATCCTGAGGCTGCTTCTGAGCTGACAGCTTGCACTGCTTCCATCACTCTTTTGACCTAGCAGTTTCTAGCACAAATGTAGCATCACAGAAGTTGCTCTGTTCATCTATGTGCCTTAGTGAGGTGGTGTTGATTTCATGGAAGTTGGTGGTTTTATGTATACTTGAGGAACGGAGCCTCAGAAGCATTCAAAATCCCCATCAGGTGTGTATTTGCAGCCATGGGTGCCTACACCTTGGTACATCTGACCCTAGGTCCTTTAGATGAGGCATGAATAGCACTGAGTCAGGAACACTGGAGATACTTATGATCATTTCTCAAGGCAGCAAGAATAATGATCATGCTATCATTAGAAATAAGAAAGAACAATGGAGGTACACATACAGAGCTGGAAGGGATCTCAAAATGTCATTGGGTACAGTCCCCTGACCTCACAATAGGACCTATCACCATCTCTGACAGATTTTTTTTTTAAATCTAACCTGCCTCAGGTCCTTGGAAGGACTACTGAAGGGCTGAACTTACAACCCTGAGGTTTACAAGGCCAATACTGTAATCAGTGAGATATCCCACCCTCCCAAAAAAAATAGGATTCTTTTCCAATCCTCACTGAGGCTTCTCATTCCTTTTCTAAGACAGCATATAATATCTTTTTTAAAGGAGCACTCAAATAGCCAGAGAACAATCCAAATCTCACTGAAGCATCCCAAATGGGCCCTTTGAGAAAAGAAGACAAGGATTTATAGTTGCCAAGCACTCGTTGCAGTAAGTGAGGAGCCTTATGGCACTAGTAACCATGAGATTTATGGCTTCCCATCCATCAGCACAGAAACTCGGTATTGTATAGATTTTTATGGCTGGAAAGCCATCAAGGCAATGCAGCCACATGAAGATTAAGTCTCTAGCATCCTCAATAAAAAATGACAATTTAAGGTTTGTGGTTAAAAGAAAAGATTCCACCACCTTCTGTGGATATACATATAGATCTTGCAAACAAGAGAGCTATGTCTATGTCTAAGGGAGTGAGAGGAAGGCCTGGCAGTCCAGGGGCTAAATAGAGCCTGCTGGCCCAGTTAGCCCCACCCTGATTTAACCTGCAGCCAGTGTCAGGCCTGGAGGCAGGATAAAAGGAAGGAAGCCAGCCCTGTTTGGGGCTGACCTGCAAGGAAGCAGGAGCTGGCTTGGACACCCACAGGGCCTTGACAGAGCTGCCTCTGGGTCGGCCGCAGGAGGACACGGCCTCCACACCCTCCCCCAGGTTCGCAGGGGAAGAATGCCTACAAATCACCCCCTAAGGAGGGGGAAACTAGACTCAAACTAAAGCGACAGACTCTAGTGAGTGGAGTGGAGTGAAGTGGTCCACAGGGATCTAGCCACTAGGCATTCCTGCCAATAGTGGGACCCACCTACACAACACTGGAGAGTTGTGTCAACAAAGTAGGCATTTTGTCAACAGAATCCAGTAGTGTCCACATTCCCAAGGTGTTTCTGTTGACAGAAAACTAGTCTGTGCATTCTGGTGGGCCTTCTGTCAACAGACAGAGCTTCCAGGACACTGGTTAGTCATGTCTGCTGTGCTTCTGGTTGGCCGTTTTGTTGAGAGAGTGGCCAGGCAATCTGACCACTCTTCGCTGACAGAGCAGCTCATTAGTTCTATCCACTTTGAAGTCTGGCCACAATCTGTCAACAGAAGTTTTTTTCAGAATATAGCTTCTGACAGTAACTTCTGTCAACAGATTGCTCTAATGAAGACATTGCAGAGAATGAGGATGTAGAATAGAGTGCACCAAAGCTCATGAGGTGTAATGAGCTCCAAACTTGGGAAAGTTCCACTACTTATAAAAAGGTTCTTCCTTGCATTTGCTCTTCTCTCTTGGCATAAGGAAAGGTCATTCAAGTACTTTGTGTGGAGGTGTCTTTTGCCATGAGATCTGAGTGCCCCCACCCCCGGCTGACTGCTAACACTTGCAGCACATCCACATATGTATGCAGAGGTTGCTGCTGTGAGTTACATCACAATGGCTATGTCTACACTAGCCCAAAACTTTGAAATTGCCATGCAAATGGCCATTTTGAAGTCTATTAATGAAGTGCTGAAATACATATTCAGTGCCTCATTAGCATGCTGGCAGCTGCAGCACTTCGAAATTGACACAGCTCGCCACCGTGCGGCTTGTCCAGACAGGGCTCCTTTTCAAAAGCACCCGGGCAACGTCAAAATCCCCTTATTCCTATTTGCTGGATTTCGAAGTAGCCAGCGTCCTTTCGAAAAGGAGTGCCGTCTGGACGAGCCGCGCGGTGGCGAGCCATGTCAATTTCAAAGGTCCACGGCTGCCACTATGCTAATGAGGCGCTGAATATGTATTTCATCAGTAAACTTCGAAATGGCTATTTGCATGGCAATTTCAAAGTTTTGGGCTAGTGTAGGCATAGCCAATGGAGATGAAAGTTGGGGATGTTATGATCCACAGACTCACTGTGGGACCTGGCTGGGCACTTTTCCTAATTTAACAGCTGCTTCTTCTGAACTCTTTGTAATAGCCGACTGGTAGAGAATAACAAAGGCAGGTCTGACTCCCTCTAACAGAGGGAAGAGACTATAAGGCTGTGTCTAAACTTGCATTCCTCTTTCGAAAGAGGTATGCAAATGAGGTAAATAGAAAATGCAAACGAGGTACAAATTTGTATATCTGACACCTCATTTGCATATTCTGATTTCGAAATAGCTTCTTTCAAAAGAAGAAAACCAGTGTAGCTCTGCTCTTTCAAAAGTAAACCCCACCTTTGAAAGAATCCTTCTTCCCTTTTTTTATGGGAAGAAGAATTCTTTTGAAGATGGTGTTTACTTTCGAAAGAGAAGTGTCTACACTGGTTTTCTTCTTTTGAAAGAAGCTAATTTGAAATAAGAACATGAAAATGAGGTGTCAGATATGCAAATTTGTAACTCATTTGCATTTTCAATTCACCTCATTTGCATACCTCTTTCAAAAGAGGAATGCAAGTGTAGACACAGCCTAAATGATCAGGGGTCTGGATTTGGGTTTATTTAGTTTGCAGGAGAGAAGAGTGAGGGGGGATTTGATAGCAGCCTTCAACGTCCTGAAGTGGGGGTTCTAAAGAAGATGGAGAAAGTGATGGATGGTAGTAGTGATGGATGGCAGAACAAGGAGCTGTGGTATGTAGGTTGTATATTAGGGATAACTGTTTCACTAGGGCCATGTCTACACTAGCACAAATCTTCACAATGGCCAAGCAAATGGCCATTTTGTAGCTTACTAAGGAGGCACTGAAATACATATTCAGCACCTCATTAGTATGCCGGTGGCTGCAGCTCTTTGAAATTGCCATGTTTCGCTGCCACACAGCTCATCCAGCTGGGGTTCCTTTGCAAAAGAACCCCGGGAACCTTGAAATCCCCTTATTCCTATCAGCAGATAGGAATAAGGGGATTTCGAAGTTGGCAGGATACTTTCAAAAAAGACCCCCATCTGGACAAGCCATGTGGCAGCAAAACATGGCAATTTTGAAGAGCTGTGGCCAGTGGCATGCTAATGAGGTGCTGAATATGTATTGCAGCACCTCATTAGTAATCTTCGAAATGGCCATTTGCATGGCCATTTTAAAGATTTGTGCTAGTGTAGATGTAGCCTAGGAGGGTGGTGAAGGACTGGAATGTGTTACCTAGAGAGGTGGTGGAATCTCCATCTCTAGAGTTTTTTTAAGTCTCCACTTGAGAAAGCCCTGGCTGGGATGATTTAGTTGGGGTTGCTCCTGCTTTAGGCAGGGGGCTGGACTTGATGACCTCCTGAGGTCCCTTCCAGCCCTGGGATTCTGTGATTCTATGACGCATACTCGAGGCTTTGCTTACAGGTGGCTGCCCTGACATCTACTCTCATTCCTGTTTTTCCAAACAAATTCCTCTTGGGGTAAACCAATATTTCCATACATAATTATGCCCCAGTATAACTGCCCCAGAGCAACAGACAGCATTCATGAATTATCACAGAGAAGCTCCAAATCCAGCACACATGTTGAAACAAAATTATCTATTTCCCTAAACATGCAACATGACATAGAAAAACTGAGACGACTAGGGAGCAAGATCTGTCGCTCTACGACCTGGTTGAAATCCCTTAATCCAGCCTCACCTCCACCTAGAAAACCCCTTGCAAAACAAATGAGTACACTGACCAAAAAGGATGCAACACCATAAGCAACAGTAACTGTGTGCAACAACATAGCATGTTTGCAGGATTCCATTTAAAAATATGCCATTTTCATTTGGAATGGCTGCAAATTTCTCCTAAATAACAATTCCCTCTGTGGATTAATGCTAGGGCTTTCACTGCAAGATGGATGGTATGGCATTTTGAATTGCATACTTAACAAGTGGGACTCTCTTTGCCTATAAATAATGCTTTGCCTTAATTTTCACTTTGAGGCAGAGCACAAATAACATCTAGGAGTGAAATCTATAGCTGGCAAAAGTTCCAGATAATTCAAACCACTAAATTAAGTTCATGCCTGCCTAAATGTTGCCACTTTCCTCCCCAAAGGAATAAGAACATCTCCTAGGGCTCATTAGAGTAGCAGAGATAACTCACTAGTGTCTGAAAAGGCTCCATGGTTAGTAATCCTAAACTGCTTCAGTTTTGTGACTCTTTTTGGCCATAAATGGAAAATTCCTTCTAGTTCTTTGGAAGACCGAACAAAGGGAACCGCCCATCCCATTTGGACTTGTCACAGTATGGAAAGCAAAGGAAGGGTGAGCTAAAGCTGGTTCTGAAAATAGGAGCAGTATTGCTCTTTTGAAGATTATCAGGAGATTGGCATTTTTGCTCTGTGAGAAATGTTTGTTACCCAATCACATGTGCAACCAGTAACTCCAATCAAATTCAGTACTGCCTGAAAGCTATTCTCTAGGCCTGATTTTGAAACATGACCAGCACCAAAACTCAGGTGAACTGGGGGGGCTGAATTTGCACCAATCTTTGGAGTTCAAGACAGATAGAGATGGCCAGGAACCAGATTTTCTGCAATTTCACTGGATTTTTTTGGTTTTGTTTTTTTGTTTTTTTTTCTTCACACAAGCCAATGACTCCAACTATGAGAAATTTCCCTTAGAACAAAACTTCAAAGAAGGATTCATGTTAGGTTGATTGAAAGGTTTCATTTAGATAAAAATAAAACCATTTTGTTCCAATTTTGATTTAGCAAAAACAAATTTTACAAGTTTTTAACCTCAAAATCAACAAGTTTCATTTAGAAGTCAAAACCAAAAGTTTTTAATTTCTGAAGTGTCCAAACAGGACTTTCAACATCTACATCTGCACTACACAGTTTTGTTGACAAAACACGAGTTTTGTTAACAAAATTCACAACGCGTCCACACTAAAAATGCATTCTACCACCAGTAAATCAACAGAATGTGGCACTTTTGTCAACAGCCTTCTGCCTCTCCCCCCATGAGGCAGAATGTTCTTCTCAGAAGAATCTGTTGATAAAAAGGCCACGTGGATGCTCTGGCAGGCCCTCTGTCAACAGACAGGGCTTCCATGTCACCAGACAGCCCTGTCTGCTCTGCTTCCAGCTGGCTATTCTGTCGAGAGAGGATCTGGGCAGTCCAGCCACTCCCTGTCAACAGAACAGATCATTTTTTCAATCTGCTTTACTGTCTGGCCACAGTTTGTTCACAGAAGTTTTGTTGGAAGATATCTTCTGCCAGTAACGTCTGTCGAACCAACATTATCAAAACACTTGTCAAATTTGGTTATATTTTTCAAAATGTTTAGAATCCAACAAAAATCATGTTTTTCAATCCCAAAACTGTTTTTCCAGCCAGTGAAATGATCCCCAGGTCCCCCCATATAGTGAGTCAGAAGCCCATTTGTTTTGCCCCCTCTTCATCCCAGTTCTTCTATGTTGTGTTGCATGTTTAGGGAAATAGTTTAGTTTCAGCATTCACCCCCTAAAATAAAATTACACACCACTCCTGCTTCATTGATGACATTGGTATAGCCACATGTAATTCAGTGCATATCATTTTGCCTCTTTGCATTTGATTACAGGAAGTGCAGTTGCTCTCTGAAATCTGAAATATTCTTGGTGGCTCAGCATGTCCGAGGGCCCAAGCCTCAGTGTACCCAGTGCAGGATTAGATGATTTCTTTTCCCATAAACTTGAAGGACGCGGCACTGGATAACTGTTATAATTCATACCTCTGACAACAGGCTGTCCAATGCACAGCACTGCAGGAGAGGGAATTACCATTCAGCTACAGGGCAGAATCTATAAGTAATTAGCACTAGTATTATATGCATTTGTGTAGAATTTATTGGATGAGAAATTGCTATTGTGGGCTCATTGCTTTCAACTAGTAAATCTGTAAGTGACATCATTGCAATGATTTTCATGGCAGCCATTGCCAAAGCTGGTGTCACAAATCAACACCACAAATTCTATTGTTCAGTTAGACCCACTTGCTCTTGTTCCTGCTCACCTTTGTCAGTCTCTGGTGCTTCTGTGTGCCTCAGAGGACAGTTGGATGGCTGCCAAGGTGCCTCTTGGAGGCCTCAGGGTGATCTTGTAAGCACCCCCTCGCCTCAGTTTCCTTCTTAGTTTTTCAAATCATCTCAGTCGAGTTTTCAAAGCATATAGCCTTCTCCTTTGACAGGGTTAATTAATTACCAGAAGTCCCTCTCCCACAAAGGAGAATCACAGCAAAACTTTGCTTTTGTCCCTACAGTCCGTAAACTGGGCTCTAGGATCCCTCAGGTATATCTCTCACCTGCTCTTACCTCAACCCCACAAGCTGGGTGCTTCTCTGCCCTGTTTCCTTTCCTGGGATGATCCCAGCTGCACCTTAGAGACTTCAGCAGCCTCAGTCCTCCATCATTACCCAGCCTTCTGACTGCCACTGCCCTCCATTTCCAGCTGCGGTCTCAGAAAGCCAGCAGACCTCTCCCTCTTGCTGCTAGTGGCTTTCAGACCTCTCTGCCCTGGAGACATTTGTGGTGATCCCTGCCTCCCATAGTGACTTCCTGCCTGCACCCATCTGCCCTGACTCAGCAACCCACCTCTACTCCCAGCCCCACCCTCTGCTTGTGCTCCCAGCCTGGCCCCCTCATGCCCAACTCTCATTGGTAACTCCCAGGGTCAGCCCCACCCTCCTTGCTGCACCACACTGGGGCTGGCTAGGGAGAGTGGTGACCAGCTACCCTGTCACAGCCCCCATGGTTCTTCTTTCTAATTGCTTCATCACCTTTAAGCTGTTTCTTCACAACACCCTCTGAGGTGCTTTGTAAGAGGGGAAACTGAGGCACAGAGGGACACGGGACCTATTCCAAAATACCCATGTGATTTAGGAGCTTCAATCCCATTTGAAAACTCAGGGCCAGATTTTCAAAGGGAGTTGGGGGTTTAAATTCCTGTGATAGTCTGGTCTCTGCTTCTCAAAGGACACTGAGGCACCTGAGAAAGTTTTGCCTGATGTACTCTAACTGCAGAAGGCTTGAGCAGTATCAGGACTTGACGCCAGAGCATCCAGGCCTGGGCCTTGACCGCTAGCCTGTTGAACCAGTTTCACTAGTGGATAAACCAGTGTTTTAGCTACTGTGTATATGCTACAGGAGCTAGGAGAGGCCATCTCTTTCCTGAAGGACAGCAGGGCAGAGTGGTGGTCCTGAAACTTCCCGAAGCACTGCGATGGTTCCCTCCTCATGCTCCAAGGGTTTGTGAGTAGGTGGGGCAGTGTTACTGACCTCCTAGACTAGGCAGCTGAGCTGGTGGGGATCAAAAACAGGTGTGCTCCCCACTCCAGAGGGTGCTAGGCTGGCTATACATACTGTCTGTGCCTGGAAGGTCTAGGAAGTACTGTGCGGCGCTGATCCTTGTACACACCAAATAGACCAAATGCCCATCACATCTGGGCCCAGTCCTGCCCTGCCACCTTTGCTCATGAGAGAGTGGCTCTTACTCCCACTTAGGCTGCTTCCACACTCGGTCCCTCCTGTCGGAGGTGGCATGGTAATGAGGAAGTTTGAAGCAGGCTAATGAGGCATTAACGTGCATCTTTAGTGCCTCATTAGCAAAATGGCGGATGCGCAAATTTCAAAGTGCAGACTGGCAGTGTGGATGGGGGCAGCTTTGAAATAAGTTCCCCACTTCAACATTCCCTTACTCCAATCTAGTTTTGTGGGAGTAAGGGAATGTCAAAGTGGAGCACTTATTTCAAAACTGCCCCCATCTCCACCGTCACTCTGCAATTCAAAGTCTGCGCTTTGGAATTCGCATGGCTGCCATTATGCTAAGGTGATGCTGAATATGCATGTTGGTGCCTCATTAGCCTGCTTCAAATTGCCTCATTACCATACCCCCTCTGACGGGAGGTGGCATGTGTAGAAACAGCCATAGCTTTTAATATGGGCAGTTGATAGAATCACAGAATCCTAGGGCTCAGGAAGTCATCAAGTCCAGCCCCCTGCTTAAAGCAGGATCAATCCCAACTAAATCATCCCAGCCAGGGCTTTGTCAAGCCAGGATCTGAGTCGCTCATATACTATAGTAAAGGTAGAGGATAAATAGATGGATAGCAAGGTGCTACCTCCCTGAGCCATGTTAGGCAGGCCTTTTCACATAAACCTCAAAACCTGAGTAGCTAGATTATAAAGAGCCCACCCCATTTTTGTCTGAAGATGGAGAGCTAGCCCCAAGACCCTGGCCTAATTCTCATTTTGAATCATTGTAATCTAGCTCTCTCAAACTCTCCCTGTAGCTGGATATAATAGCCTTTCCTTACTGCCCTGGGCTTCCATATAGTCTCTCATTGACTTTCACTTTTAAGCTGTTGTTAATTTAAAAAGCTCCCCAGCTCACCTCTGAAATAGCCTCCAGAGCCTTGCAGTGCAAGATAAATGGGAATCCATGTAATAGCAATAAATGGCTTGTAAGGCAGTCTTTCAGCTGGTTCCTAGATTTTTTAGTTGCTGGATTGCGGGGTGTTTCAGAGCTCCATCCCTGGATGCCCTTCTGCTAAATCGATGGGGCTGTATATATGTTTCTAGTCATTTAGTTTGTTTTTTTTTTCCAGCGCCCACCAGAAGCTTTTGGTGGGCAACCTAAATTTGTGTTGTTTAAATCTTGTGGTATTCAGAGCTCTGACTCATGATTTTTCAGTGCTGGAGGTTGGCAGAACATCTTAATTAAAGTAATGAGTTTTAAAAACAATCCTCCAGAAATCAAAAGCCAGCATACTTAATAGGGAGTCCTTGGCAAGGATCTTAGCAATAGGGATTGAATCCAGGATATGTGGACGCATGCAAAGTATGTGTCTACACACATATATCCCACCGCTCTTTGCTGCATAAGCTAACAGAACTCTGCCACTTCTAGCAAAGCCTATAGTGGTCTCGGTCTGTATGTGATGCAGCTGCCACCAGAGGAGGACAGAGCCCCACAGCAAGTGGGTGGAGGACTTCCATGCTCTGGAGCTATGTCTGCAGGGGGCGTGACAGAATTACAAGGCATATTCTAGGCAAGGTGGAGGGTCTGGAGACTGGGGGCAGGGAGGTCCCAGGAAGAACAGGGCCTGAGACAGAAAGGGCAGGGTGGGCCCTAGCCTCCGCACGGCAGCCCTTCAGGGCCACCTGGAGCATACTGCCCGCACTCCAGTGGCAGCGGCCAGGAGCCCCAGGCTCTTTTGAATTGCTGGGCCCTCTCACCATTGCTCACTTTGTCTCCCTCATTGGCAGGCCGGTGTGGTGTCTGCATGGAACATTTGTCCCTGGGAACATGGTGATCTCCTTTACTTGATGTTTGTAAACAAAGACTGGGTGCTGTTCCCAAAGATATGCTGAATCTCAACCAGAGGTTACAGGCTTGACACAGAAACTACCGGGCAAGGTTTCCTGGCCTGTGATGTACTGGAGGTCAGACTAGGTGATCTAATGGTTTCTCCTGGCTTCAGTCACTAGGAGTCTATGAAAATGCAGGCAGGATTTATGGGCCGTTGAAATATATATGAGCATTAAGAGCCAGACCTCAGAAGTGGTTTTCTTTAGCAATATAAATGGCATTATCCGCCAGACAAGGGAGTGATTTTTGCCACTTTAGCCAGCTTCAGAGGCTGGTAATGTATGATGAGTGGAACCCCAGTCTGTTTTAGTCACCTCACCGATCAAAGCCATCAGCAATAGCTCCTGTTTAGGGTAGGAAACAGGAACACCATTCTCCAGAGGGAAAAGGCAGGCCTTTATGAAAGAGATTCCTCTCCTTTCCCAGTGACCTCAAAATCAGGAGCTGACTGCCAGGACTGGCTTGGCAATGTTACAGTACTTCGGAGAGCTGTGATAGGTAAGAATGGCTGGATGCTCCAAACAGTGAGTTCCATGTTGCTCATGGCTCATCCATTCTAACAATCTGTCAACATTCCCCATGGAAAATCACAAGTTACTGCTGTTTCCTCTGAAATGCCACTGCTTTGCCTTTCAGGTGTTGTAACTCAGGAGCTTCCCTTTCTCCTTTATCAGCTGAGCTCTGTAGTGGGACTGCATCTTCTGTGATGCATCATGATCTCCTGCCTTGCTGAAGGGAAGGGTCTGTCATGGTAAATGTGTGGCCATGGTAGCATCATAGAATCCTAGGGCTGGAAGGGACCTCAGGAGGTCATCAAGTCCAGCCCCCTGCCTAAAGCCAGATCAACACCAACTAAATCATCCCAGCTAGGAGTTCATTATGCTAGGACTTAAAAACCTCCAGGGATGGAGATTTCACCACCTCTCTAGGTAACACATTGTAGTGCTTCACCACCCTCCTAATGACACAGTTTTTCCTAATATCCAACCTACTCCTCCTGCCCTGTAACTTGAGACAATTGCTCCTTGTTTTGCCATCTGTCACTACTGAGAACAGCATCTCTCTGTACTCTTTAGAGTCCCTCTTCAGGAAACTCATTGAATCGTAGAATTTTAGGTCTGGAAAAGACCTCAGGAGGTCAAGTCCAGCCCTCTGCTTAAAGCAGGATCAAACCCAACTAAATCATCCCAGTCATGACTATGTCAAACTGGGACTTAAAAACCTCTAGGAGTGGAGATTCTTCTTCCTCTCTTGGTAACACATTCCAGTGCTTCACCACCCTGTTGGTGAAATATCCAACTTTCTCCTCTCCTTCTGTAACTCCAGACCACTGCTCCTTGTTCTGCCGTCTGTCACTACTGAGAACAGTTTCTGTCCATGCTCTTTAGAGCCCCCTTTCAGGAAACTGAAGCATACTATCAAATGGCCCCCAGTCTTCTTTTCTGCAAACTAAAAAAGCCCAAATCTATCAGCCTCTCCTCATAGGTCATGTTCCCCAGGCCCTTAATAATTTTCATTTCCCTCTGCTGAATCCACTCTAGTGTATCCACATCCTTTCTATAATGGGGGGCTTGGAACTGGACACAATTGTGTCCAGTTGTGGCCTAACCAGTACAAAGTGGACAGAATAACAACTTCTCTAGATCTGCTGGAAATGCTCCTTCTAATGCACCCAAATATGCCATTAGCCCTTTTGGGTACAAGGGCACACTGGTGACTCATCCAGCCTCTCACCCACTGTAATCCCAGATCCTTTTATACTAGGCTAGTTGGACATTTGGGCTGACCTACTATGGCTGTCCTTACATTCTTATGCCCACTGAATACCAAGCCATGGGCAATATTCCATCTAATCTTTTCCATCTACATGCGGATTTTTCCCTATGAGTGGAATAAATTTTTATGTACATAGAGGCATGTGTGAATGTGCACCGCCAATAGAAGCACAACACCTAGCTGTTGGTAGCTGCTAATCAGCTGGGCAGCATGTGAATTTCTGCCAAGTGGCTGCACGAGCATGCAGGTTACAAGCAACCCTGCCCGTTGGGCAACTGGGAGACAAAGGGACAGATATTCCAAGCTATTCCAAAGTTTAAAGATGCAGATAGGTTTCTTATCTGCTTAGATATTTTAGGGGTTCTTCTGCATCTTAGGGAACCCACATATTGTTGATTGTCTGTCTGATAATAAATGAGTCATGAGGGGCAATTCAGACCCTTAATCAATTGTGTTGAGAGCTGATTATGATATCCCTCCCTATGTAGGTAAAGCGGGGACTTGGCTGTATAAAGGTGTGCCTACAAGGCAAAGTTATTGCGGAATACCGGCCACTATACCAAAATAACTTTGTGAGGGTCTACACAGTAAAACCAATATTTTGAAATAATTTGAAATAGGGGACAGATTATTTTGAATTCTGTCAACCTCATTCTACAAGGAATAACACCTATTCCAAAACAGATATTTTTCCATAGTTGATGTATAGACAGGGAATAGGGGATATTTCAACATAAACTATTCCGGAGTACCTTATTCTGAAATAACTCTGCAGAGTAGACATAGCATATTTCGGATTAGAGTGCTTCCAGGGGCTTTAATTTGAAATAGGATCTATTGTGTGGGGACACGCTATTTTGGAATAAATCTTTCCTATTTTGGGCTTCTCTGTAGTGTGGATGCATTATTCCGGAATAACTTATTTGGGAATAATAACTCTGGAGCAAGCTATTCCAGAATAACTCTAGTGTAGACAGATACTAAATATCATCTTGAAGCAATAAAAACCATGTATAAAACACAAATGGAGAGCCGCTGGGTTCATTGACACCTCCTCAGCTCAGGGATATTTTTAAGTTTCCTGCAAAGATTCCTCCTGCACAGGTCTGCTTGTTGTTCAGTGCTGATCGCAATATACCAGAGTCCAAATGGGTACCTGCAACTGTGTGTCCACAGTGGGGTGTGCTGCACAATGATTGTGCATGGGCCAGTGCCACTATAAATGCTCTGCAGACAGCTGCCCTCCGTCCCTGCTCTTTTTTCCACTGGGCTCTCTCCTGCTGGAGAGAAACCAAAGCTGCAGGGAGGCTTACAGCAGTATACAAGAGAAGAATGTCTGCAGAGAGGCATGGAGCACCTTACAAAGCAGAACACCTATTCCTGCTGCTGGTTTTCTAATTGGAGAAGCTGGCTGTTCTGTGTGGCATGGACTGGCTGGAGCACAGAGGGGAATGGAGGGAGGCTGTACTAAGGAACAGTGCAGTAACCCTGGCTGCAGACCTAAGGTGCAGCCCACAGTTTAATCCCCTACACTCCTTTTTAAAAAGAATTGAGTGGGATTTAACTGGGGCCTCAGCTTTGGACAGTCCTCAGCATAGGGTCAATGTCAGCTTCAGTGAGCAGCAGAGAGTGCCCAGACTTCTGTTAAGGCCCAGCCTCTCACCTTGTGCATCCTCAGTAAAAGTCATGCAGCTGACGAAGTGGGTCTTTGCCCACAAAAGTTTATGCTCCAATAAATCTGTTAGTCTATAAAGTGCCACAGGACTTCTCATTGTTCTTGTGGATATTGACTAATATGGCTACCTCTCTGATCTCTGTAAGCCTGTGTCCCTAAGTTATTAAGGAAACGTGTGTGGTAATTCTAATGTGGTCTTTTAGATATATGCTATTTATAATTGCTGCTTGGGTTTCAAAGATTATCATAGCCGGGGGTGGTAGTGGGGATAAGCTCCCACTATCTATAAAATGCTCCCATGGCATGCGTCTCCAATAGCCTCTGACAACCAAAGTCCAGCTCCTGGCCTTCATGTGTGGCTTAGTTTCTAAGCCTGGAGAAACTGTTTGCACTGACAGGAGAAGAGGCGAAGGCAGGTGACTGGCACCTTAAAACCAGCTGCTTTGGGCAGATGGGGCCTGTCAGCCTGGGAAGGCCGCCCACCTAGGAGAAGGAAACTCTGATTTAAAACCTCCGCTGCCTTGCGGCGATACCTAGTCATGGGAAAGGCTTCGGGAGTAAACCCCAAGGAAAAATCCGGAGATGGAGCCCCTAAGGCAGTTTGAGGTTGTGCTCAATCTCACTCTGGCAGCTCCTGCAACGACATTGGTGCCAAGCTGTACTGGCTTCTGCCTTTCCCTTGGATTACATCAGTGGCGTGGAGAGGGGGAACCTACTGCTGGGCATCAGCTGGTTCTTCAAACTTACTTGCCCAGGCCTGCGCCCTGGAGAGGACACTCCGGCATCGCTTTCTGAGCGGTGACACAACACAGGAAGCAGCAGTTACCGGTATTAAGCCACTGCACTTGATTGGTGTAGAGTGAGGCGCCAGGGGTTGCTTCCGACGGTGGGAGAGATCTTCGGATCTCATTGGGCAGCTACTGCCCGCCTCAAGCTGGGCAGCCCCCAGCCAAGTAGATGCTGCCTCGCCACGGTCCACTTGCTCCACTGGGTGTGTGGGGCTTAGGGAATCACTGACAGGTGGATCGTTAACCTTACACCAGGCAAAACAAACAAGCAACAAAATAATTCAGCCTTCAGGCTGGGCACATGGAATGTAAGGACCATGACTCCGGGCCTTATGGAAGACCTACAGAGGATTAGTAGCCCCCGGAAGAGAGCAATCATTAACAACAAGCTGAGGAGACTGAGGATGGACATCGTGGCCCTCCAGGAAACAAGGCTATCTTCCTCTGGACGTCTCAGGGAGAAGGACTTTTCCTTTTTCTGGCATGGGAAGCCTCCAGAAGAGACCAGGGAACATGGTGTTGGCTTCGCAATCAGAAACAGCCTAGTTGGCTCAGTCATACCACCAAATGTGGGAACTGAGAGAATGCTGAAAATCCAGCTTCAAACACCAGTGGGCATGGTCAACATCTTCAGCATCTATGCACCTAATTTAACTTCTGCCCAGGAAGTTAAGGACAAGTTCTATGATGAACTTAGCATTGCCATCAGTGAGGTACCTTCCCATGAGCCTCTATTCGTCCTTGGCGACATCAACGCCAGAGTTGGCAGCGACTACCACAGCTGGCCATCCTGTCTGGGACAGTTTGGAACAGGGAAGATGAATGAAAATGGACAGTGCCTCCTTGAACTCTGCTCCCAACATGACCTCTGCATAACCAATACCTTCTTCAACGTCAAACCCCAGCACAAAGTTTCGTGGCGACACCCAAGATCGAAACATTGGCACCCGCTTGACCTCGTCCTCACCAAACGCAGCTGTTTAGGTAATGTCAGGGTGACACGTAGCTACCACAGCACAGACTGTGACACTGACCATTTGCTCGTGTGTAGTAAGGTGCACATCCAGCCGCGAAGATTCTTTCGCTCCAAAAAGGAAGGGAGGCCGCGCATTGACACTGGCAAGACTCGTGACCCTTCAAAAGTATGCGAGTTTGTCCAAGCACTTGAAGAGGTCTTGCCCTGCCCAGACGACACTGATATCAGCAAGAGATGGGAACAACTACAGGACACTATCTATAATACTGCGATATCTACCTTTGGGAAGAAGACAGTCAAGTCTGCTGATTGGTTTGAAGCCCACACTGAAGTGCTGACGCCCCTGATTGAGAAGAAGAGACAGGCACTGGCTGCATACACGTCCTCTCCCAGTGAGGTGAACCTGCAGGCGCTCCGGTCTGCTCAGAGTCAAGTGCAGCAGGTTGCTCGGCGGTGTGCCAACGGTTACCAGCTCCAACGCTGCTCCAAGATTCAGCAGGCTGCGGACACTGGTAACATGCGAGGAATGTATGATGGGATCAAGCAGACCATCGGTCCATCACAAAGAAAGACTGCCCCACTTAAGTCAGCCACAGGTGAGGTCTTGAAGGACAGAACCAAGCAGATGGAACGCTGGGAGGAACACTACTCACAGTTGTATGACAGAGAGACCATAGTTACAGAGAGAGCCCTGAATGCCATCGAGCCTCTGCCCACCATGACTGAACTCGATGCTGAGCCCACCTTGGAGGAACTCAGCGATGCGCTAAAAGCACTGTCTCTGGAAAAGCCCCAGGGAAAGATGATATTCCCTCAGAAATCTTCAAATGCGCCAATGGTACCCTAGTTTCAGAGCTGCATGGAATACTTTGCCAATGCTGGAGAGAAGGCAGCGTACCGCAAGATATGAGGGATGCTAACATCATTACTGTCTACAAGAACAAGGGTGACAAAAGCGATTGTTAACAACTATCACGGCATCTCCCTTCTCAGTACCGTGGGGAAACTATTTGCACGTGTTGTTCTGAAGAGGCTCAATGTTCTTGCGGAGAGAGTCTACCCTGAGTCTCAGTGTGGGTTCAGAGCTGAATGGTCCACCATAGACATGGTTTTCTCTGTTAGGCAACTATAAGAAAAGTGCAGGGAGCAGAACAAACCTTTGTATATTGCCTTCATCGACCTGACCAAGGCTTTTGACCTCGTCAGCAGAAAAGGTCTGTTCGCAATTCTGGCTAAGATCAGCTGTCCCCCAACTCTGCTCAGCATTATTAGGGCCTTCCATGAAGGCATGAAGGGGACCGTCGTGTACGACGGATCCACATCTGAACCCTTTGAGATTCTCAGCTGAGTGAAGCAGGGGTGTGTGCTGGCTCCAACACTGTTTGGCATCTTCTTTGCAGTTTTGCTCAAATATGCCTTTGGAACCGCTACAGAGGGCATCTCTCTCCACACGAGAACGGACGGCAACCTCTTCAAACTGTCGAGGCTTAGAGTGAAGAGCAGGGTGCTTACGAAGAGTCTAAGGGTGTTCCTTTTTGTTGATGATGCAGCTATTGCTGCTCACACTCAGCAGGAACTGCAGTCACTCATAATTCGCTTTGCGGATGCATGTATGGAATTAGGCCTCACAATCAGCTTAAAGAAGACCCAGGTGATGGGCCAAAACATGGGTAATGAGCCATCTATCAACGTGCTAGACTACGAACTGGAAGTCATCCATGAGTTCATGTACCTAGGCTCGACGATCTCAGACAACTTGTCACTTGATAGCGAGATCAACAAGCACATTGGAAAAGCCGCCACAGCATTCTCCAGGCTGATGAAGAGAGTATGGGCTAACAATAAGCTCACTGTACACACCAAGGTGCAGGTCTACACAGCCTGTGTTTTGAGCACACTGCTGTATGCCAGTGAAACATGGACTTTGTGCTCAAAACAAGCGCAGTGGCTCAACACGTTCCACATGCGCTGCCTTAGGCTCATACTTGGTATCTCATGGCAGGACAGGGTGCCCAGTAACGCAGTGCTTGAGAGGGCAGGCACCACCTCCATGTTCACCCTTCTCAAAAAGAGGCATACGCGCTGGCTCGGCCATGTCTCACGCATGACGGATGGCGGAATACCGAAGGACCTCCTCTTCGGCGAACTGGCGTCTGGAAAGTGGCTGAAAGAGTGACCTAAATTGCGCTACAAGGACACGTGCAAGCGTGACCTCAGCACTCTCTCTATCAGTGTGAACACCTGGCATTCGCTCGCCTCAGACAGGCATGCCTGGAAACAGGGAGTGAAGGACGCTCTTGTTATGTATGAAACTACCTTGGTGAAGGAAGCGGAAGACAGGAGAGCCCTCAGGAAGATCCATGCCCGTGATACCAGAGCGACATCTGCCTACTGCTGCTCACAGTGTGGAAAGGACTGCCACTCCTGCATTGGATTGCACAGCCACAGAAGATGCTGCTCGAATCAGTCCAACTGGGGTGCAAACCCATGATCCCTCGGGACTGAAGGATGCCTACTACTACTACAATTGCTGCTTGGGAGTTAAACCCAGATTATAACTGGAATAAGTTTCCCGGTGGTTCCCAAGGCACACCAGTAAATGTGTACAGGGGCCAGCCAGATGGAGGCACCGCCATTTTACAGACCTTTAGAAATCTGGGGTGAAAAGGGGATTCCCAACTATCCAACATCACCACTGGGACACTCAGGATCTATATTAAACCCATCAGACCAACAGGCACACAAGTGAGTGTTGCCTGCTCCTGAGTAACCCAGGGAGGAAAGAAAAGAAGTTACATATAGCTTGTAGAATTATTTCAGAGGCGACTTTGGTCCTTGGGGCTTATGATTTTCACTCGCTTTTTCCATACCTCAAGGAGGCAGTCGGGGGTGGAAAAGGGAGCAGATCTGGATGATGGCAATTCAGTTCCTGAGTGGGGAAAAAACAATGAGCAGATTCGGAGCTAGTTACACTTAAAACCTGGCTGTGAAAGGTGACTTCCCATTAGGGTTGTTTGTGGTGGAGGGGTCAGCTAACCCTGATGACTAACAACCATGGGTGGATCAGATAAAAGCTATGAATTAATTGCTCTGGAGATATAAAAAGGTCTGGGGACACACCCTGGTGATTGTAGCCATCTCATCTCAGGGGTGGGTTGTAGGTCATGGATACTTTCACCTCTAGCTCCCAGGAATATGTTTAGCTCAGATCAGTATTTATTATTTGCAATACTCCAGCACCTCTTAGCTCCATTCCTGGGCTAGGCTCAGGTGCTGTACATTCATAGAACAAAAAGCAGGCCCTGCCCCCAAGAGTTTAAATCCTAAATATAAGATAAAAGAAAGAGACTGAGATGGGAGGAGCTAGGAAACAAGGAGATGGTATTGGCCAGAGTAATGGGCAGAGGTCAGTACCCAGCTGACCATTGTCATGCTGTTAATAGCATTCTGGCAAGGGAGAATAGTGTTCACCAGAATACTATTAACAGCAAAGGAGGATCATGCCTGCAGATGCTCAAAGAGACATTGTTGGAAGAAGCTCAAAGGCACTTGTAGGAATATTTAACAAATGGGTGATAGAAGCTGGCATGTGGCTGACCAGAGGAAGCATTTTCCTATCTTGCCTTGCCCAGAAGTCAGTGCTTGGCAGATCCCAGGAAGAGTTTCTATCCTGTCTTGTGTATATATTGTGCCCTGTCTCATGCAGCAGTGGATTTCACGATTCACATGGACAGCCAATTCCTTGTGGACAACTTGTTTTATATTAACTGCCTCATTTCTCCCTCTAGGGGCTATCCCTGAACCATTGGCCAATCAAATTAATTAGCTCCCTGGCTGCGTTAATTAATTGGTTTGTTTTGCTGAGGACAAACAAGGCAGGAGGTTGGGCCTTAATAAAGCCTGGGCATTCTCTGCTGCTCACTGAAGCCGAAATTGATCCTGCGCTGAAGGCAGTGCAAAACCAAGGCCCCAATTAAATCCCACTTAATCTCTTTTAAAAAGGAGTATAGGGGATTAAACTGTGGGCTGCACTGTGGGTTACTGCATTGTTCCTTAGTACAGTATCCCTCTACCCCCAGCCCCCTGCGTTCCAGCCAGTCCACACCACACAGCAAAGCCAGCTTCTCCAATTACAAAACCAGCATCAGGAATAGGAGCTCTGCTCTCTAAGCTCCATTTATCCTGCAGCCAGTCCTCAGTTTTAATTAAGAGCTGGGATAGACGGTTCTGGCTCAGCGAGCTCAGCAAAAACCATTAGCAGGCTGTAGCACCCCAAAGCAGCTGGGACAAACTTCAACACCTGCCCTGAAGTGGTCTGTTTGATCACAGGCTGCGCTGTGCCCACTATAGCAGCTTTAAATCTCCAAATACAGGGAGACCACCATCTTCTTCCCCAAGCCTGGCCAAAAGCCAAACTTTCCTTTCTTTTTCTTCCCAAAGCATCATGGGAGTTGTAGTCTCTTCAGTCAGATTTCACCACAAAGGATCTTCCCAGTAACAGAAGCTCCTATAGACAGAGGGGCCTACATTTGTATGACATGCACCTCATATTCTTCATAGTAATATTATCACAGTGCAATTGTAGCTTAATATTGATGTATTTTTCTACGAGATAGGTCATGAGAGGTGTCATTGGAAAAGTAATGATGAAGCAGGTTTTGCCCACAATAGCTCATGACCTAATAAATTCTTTCAGTGTCTAGAGTGCCACAGGAGTGCTTGTTATTGGTGGATATGAAAAATCCAATTTATATATGTGTATTATTTTTGTACCTGAAGTTATGAACATTGATTGGGGGGTCTGTATTTCAGATGGGCTTACTCTAAGAAAATTTTCATAAGTGTTCTGCTTAAAATATTATTATTTGGTGTTCCATGATCTCAAAAAGTTTAAGAAACTCTGGGTGAAGGTATCATCTGGCTCTAGAAGGCGGACACATGAATACGCATCAGTTTAGTGAACTGGCAAGGGGCCGGTTACATTTTAAAGCTGAAATCTACCTGCCCACTCTGAGAGGGGTTATAGCCAGTGTTGATGGAATCCAGTTGAGACAGCTCCTTTTTACTGAGTCCTGGGAGTGCCAGCTTATTGATTGGAGCACTAAGGACTTTCCAGGCCTTTCTTGCCCCAGAGGGGGAAGGTCAAGACAATGCCCCCTCCACCTTAGGTCCTGCCCCTGCTCCGCCTCTTCTCCAAGCATTCTACCCCAAGCAAGGTGGTCCAGGAGTTCTAGTAGGAGGCCAGGCACCGGCAACCAGAGCTGGGTCCCCCTTCACTCACAAGCAGCAATAGGGGAAGTGGAGTAATGCACCTCCACTCCCCCATCTGCCAGCTGTGCCATTCTGCTTTCAGTGGGTGAGGGCTGTGGTGGTCCTGGAGCTCCCCCTAGTGATGTCACTGGTGGGCGGGGAGTGCAGCCACATTGCTCTGCTCCCCTCAGCTGCTGCCAGGGAGTGCAAGGAGACCTAAGCCTGCTGTGAGTGGCAGACTGCCTGCTTATCCCACAGACCATGAAAAGGCCCTGACCCCTTGCCCCTCCTGCCCATAGTGGTTGGGGGGGGTATGGTGCACCTCCGCCTCCACTCACATGTCACCAGCGTCTCATGTGTTAGGATGTGCAAACTATGTCCCATGGTTGGTAGTTGTGAGAGGAAACTAAAGGTTTTAAATATGCAGCAGGGTGAGGATCTGCAGTCTTAGTTGCCATGGAGCAGAGAACAGATGCTGATTAAAATGGGCTGCAAGAGATCTACAGTCATTTAGCACCAATATATATTCAAGGTATATTTGCTGTCTATACAAGGGGCAGTAAAAAGATATGTCATTACCACATTTGCTGTCCCTCAAAGGTACCAAATCATGTGCGCTGTAGTTTCAAGGAAAAGGATGGCTGTGAAAATTCAGCTGGGGTTTGAGAATCCCAGGCGCGCTTTCCTCGGACACATCTTTGCTGGAGATAGAGTAAATGAAGATATACCTACCTCATAGAACTGGTAGAGACCTTCAGGGGTGTTGAGTCCAGTCCCCTGCATGCACAGCAGGACCTATCACCATCCCTAACGGATTTTTTTAAATGTATTTGCCCCAGTTCCCTAAATGCCCCCCTTAAGGAATGGGCGCACAAGCCTTGGTTTAGCAGCCCAGTGCTCAAACCACTGAGCTATCCTTCCTTCCTTCCTTCCCAAGTATAAGGATCCCACAACTTTATTAAAGCCCTCAGTGACAGCTGTGCAACTCCATTTCCTTTGGATTATGTCCTCAGTGACATCAGTCCCCGCATCTATCTTGATACACACCTTGCTATCTGTCTGTCCCCATAGATACCCACCATCAGCATCCATGCAACCCTCATCATGTAATCGCCAAGCATCTTCAGTGGATTTACACTCCAGTAACCCACAGAAACTTCATCATGAATTTTATTTCTGTTGCACAAAGAAGAGTAAATTCCATGTCCCAGGGTTGTGCTGCAGTTCTGGGCCTTGCAAGGGTAAACAGCCATAAAAACTCATTTGAGTCAGTCATGCCAACTGTTCTGACTCAGATATCCCTGGGGAACTGAGCTGCTGAGTAAGATTAATTTTGCATAGTCATGCGTCAGTGAGGAACGTCAGGTCCAAGAAATGCCAGTTGTACATTAGGGTGAATGCGCCATTCTCCATTTATCCCGATGCTGCTAGAGCTGTGCTGGTCAAGTCACCACCTCCCCTTTGCATTGCTTTCAGAGAGTTCTAGCAGCAACTCAATTTCTTGCGCCACATTGGATCTGATGTCATTAGCTAGGCGTTGGATTCAAACAGGAGCAGAGTCACAAAGGTTTAAAAGGCAAGGAGGTCCTATGGCAAGAAATTCCAGCAAGAGAGACTCTACAGCTCTCTTTAATTAGTTTCTTGAGACAGAGAACTGTAACTGGATTTAAGATTTCATCTCTTTCTGCCTGTGCATCGTCTGGCTTGTTTTCAGAGTAAAGGACAAGAGCAATGTCATGTTCAAGTGGACAGTTAGGAAAGACTTGTTTTATGTGGGCTGTTGAGGACAGCATGGTGAGACTATATCTTGCACATTACTGCCTGTGACCTGCTCCAAACCCCTGAGATTAATGCTAGCCATAAATATGCCGCAGCAGGTATTGCGTTGGGTTACCAAGCAGCACACGTCCCTTAGAAAAGGTAAATAAGTGGCAACCAACTGTGGGTGCCTCATTTTCTCCTTCTCCCAAGTGCCAAACAGCCTCCAGAAGTTATGCCCTAAGCACTCTTGTGTGATTCTCTGAAAAGCCTGCTTACACCTCCTGGGAAAGCCAAGGACTTGTCAGCTCGGGGGCCGGCCTGGGTTTTGCCACTTAGGGAAGACTGGTCAGACACACCAGTAGCCAAAAAAGCATTGCTGGGACAGCATGAAACAAATAGCTTCTGGCCTGTGGATGAACAGGAGGAATGCATGCTTCACACATATGAGCTGTGTCTACACGTGCACACTACTTCGAAGTAGCGGCACTAACTTCGACGTTAGGCGGTGAGACGTCGAAGTCACTAACCTCATGAGGGGATCGGAATAGCGCCCTACTTCGACGTTCAACGTTGAAGTAGGGACCGTGTAGACGATCCGCGTCCCGCAACGTCGAAATTGCCGGGTCCTCCATGGCGGCCATCAGCTAGGGGGTTGAGAGACGCTCTCTCCAGCCCCTCAGCTCACTGGTGGCCACGTGGAGCGGCCCCTTAAAGGTCCCCTCCCCGTCCCTTCCTCTGCAGGAAGCTGAGGGAACGTGCAGGCTGCAGCCTGCACCACCCTCAGCCCCACAGAGCTGCGATGGCTGGCCGGCAGCCCCCCCAGCGCCCCCAGGGGACCCCCCCAAGGGGAGCCAGGGCAGCCAGCCCAGCCAGAAGGGCAGCCAGGCTGGGAAGCGGCAGCGGGGCCCCTCCTGGACGGAGGCCGAGCTGCGGGACCTGCTGGGGCTCTGGAGCGAGGAGGAGGTGCTCCAGGTAATGGGGAGCAAGAGGCGGAATGTGGATGCGTTTGCTCGGCTGGCCGACGGCCTGGCTGCCCGGGGTCACCCTGCCCGCACTCCTGACCACGTCAGGAGTAAGGTCAAGCAGCTGCGGCAGAGTTACTCCCGGGCCCAGGATGCGGCCAGACAATCTGGGGCCGCCCCCGTCACTTGCCCCTTTTACAGGGAGCTCAGGGACATCCTGGGCCCCCGGCACACCTCCTCCCCTCCGGCCACCCTTGACACCTCGGCTGACGAGCCCCAGCAGGCCCTGCAGACGGAGTCCGCCCCGGAGGCAAGCCCCGCACCCCGGGGGCCCCCCCCGGAGGCCACCCCCGGGACATCGCGGCAGGAGGAGGAGGAGGAGGAGGAGGGGGGCTCCTCCTCCACAGAATCTGGCCTGCAGATCCTCCTTCTGCCATCCCGGAGCAGCAGCAGGGCCTCCGCCCCCCGGGGATCTCCAGACTGTGGGAGCGGACCGACAGGTAGGTACTCCCCTCTGGTGGACACCCCTGGGCTTGAGGGGCGGGGGTAAGAGATATGTGTCCAGGGCCCCCCACATGCTCACATGGCCATGGCCCCAAGGACACCAGGGCCATGGCCCTCACAGCACTGCATCCATCAGCCCCTGCCCCCCCACACCCCGCATGACAGTGCCATGCCCCATCCCCGGGCCAGGGGGGAGCGGAAACTCGAGGGGCCCCCGGGAGGAGGGGGTGGGACACCCCGCAGCAGCAGCATGTGATGGAGTGGGGGGAGTGCCAAAGGGAGACTCAGGCTACATATGAGCAACAAGAGCCGAATAGCTCCCAGGGGCAAAGGAGGATCCTGGGGCTACAGCTGGCAGGTGACACCTCTGCCCTGAGCAAACAGGAGGGAGGAGCCGAGCTGGCTTGGACTTGGGGGGCGAGGGCGGGGGCCACAGGTAGAGGCTAGGGGAAGGGAGAGCTGGAAGGCAGCCAGCCTGAGGAGGGGGAAAGCTGCATCCCCGAGGGGCACCCCTTGGGGTCTTCTCCCCACGACGGGTTGGAAGGACTGTCTCTTCCGACAGCTGGTGCTGTCACTCCCGGCAGAAACTGGGCATCTGTGGCCTAAGAAACCTCTCCTGCTCTCAGACTCTGCGGGGTGAAGTGAGAGTCGCTCCCACCAGGGGACAGGGTGCAGGGCAGGGGGACCCCTGAACCCCATCCATCACAGTAGCATCTCCCGGGGACGGGGATGGGGAACCTGCAGCACAGGGCTGGGGGGACAAAGGCCACGGCTCAGGGCCCACACTAACGCCTGTCTCCATTCTTCTTCCCCCCCCTCCTCTCCTGTGTCCTGCACCTGCACCATCAGAAGGACTGGAAGAGAGCGCCGGCGAGGCGTCAGTCGTCCCGGAGAGCCCTCCGGGACCATCGCTCCAGGGCAGCCCCTCGGCCGAGGACCGACTGGCCCCACGGCGGGCTAGACGGCGGACCCCGTGCCACCAACCGCCGACGGCGACGGACCCCCAGCTGCTGGCCATCCACTGTCGGCAGCTGGAGATCGCGGAGCAGCACCTCCAGCTGCAGAAGCGGGCGCTGGCCTGGTGCCAGGAGGCATGGGGGGCCTACATGGACACATTTAACTGCCTAGTGGACTACCTGGCCCCCCATGCCGCGCCGGCCGCAACCTCGCCCGCCCTGCCTGCTCCTGCAGCCCCACCACCAGCTGCTCCGCCCGTCGCCGTCCCGTCCACCGTCGCCCCGCCACCCACCGGCGAGGGCCGGAGCGCCGAGGGACTCCTGGAGCCACCTGACACTCGCCGGCCACCGTACCTTCCGGTCCAGCCCGCTCCCACCCAGCCACGGACCAGGCTGCGAGCGCGGCGGGGCTCCCGGCCGCCAACTCCCGGTGCCGGGCTATAGGGGCGAGGGACCCAGGACGTGGCCCCCCCCTTGTATATAGTTGGACCCTGTTTTTTTCGGCCCCCAGTTTACCCCGTCCCCCCCATGTAAATAGTTCTCCCCTTTATCCTCCCTGGTTTTCTTTTTATTATTGCGGACAGTTGTTTTTTGTATTGTTTTATTTTTGTACATATTGCTTTTGTTCAACA
The DNA here is from genome assembly GCF_033958435.1 of Carettochelys insculpta. Taxonomy (NCBI): domain Eukaryota; kingdom Metazoa; phylum Chordata; order Testudines; family Carettochelyidae; genus Carettochelys; species Carettochelys insculpta. Next base: position 11,201,831 of record NC_134164.1, read on the forward strand.
TTTGTACCTAGTTTTTGGTTTGTGGTTCACATATTTATTTACAGTCAGAAAAAAAAAGCTTCGGAAAGAAAAAAAAAGTTTATGTTCAGCCACAAGTGCATGCTGTCATTTGTCCAGGACAAGTGGGACGGGGGGGCGGTGGGGTGCTCCATGGTGTAGGCGTTGGGACAGGAGTGTGGGGGAGGAAGGGGCGGGCAGTAGGGGGCCTGGGCAGAGTTCACCCCACGGCCTGTTCATCGAAGTGGGCCCGCAGGGCCTCCCGGACCCGGGTCCCCTCGGGGTCCACCTGCCGACTGGGGGCAGCAGGTGGCTGGACGTGTGCCCTGGTGGCCTCCGCAGCCCAGCCCTGGAAAAAGGTCTCCCCCTTGCTCTCGACCAAATTGTGCAGGGCGCAGCAGGCACCCACAATCTGGGGGATGTTGTTTGGGCCCGCATCCAGGCGGGTCAGGAGACATCTCCAGAGTCCCTTCAGGCGGCCAAATAAGCGCTCCACCACCTGGCGCGCACGGTTCAGGCACTCGTTGAAGCGCTCCTGGCTAGCAGAGAGATGGCCCGTGTAGGGGTGCATGAGCCACGGCCGGAGGGGGTAGGCCGCATCTGCGATGACATAGAAGGGCACGGTGGTGTCCCCCAGAGGGATCTCCCACTGGGGGATGTAGGTCCCCGCCTCCAGCTGGCGGCACAGGCCCGAGTTCCGGAAAACCCGGGCGTCGTGGGTGCTGCCAGGCCAGCCCACGTAAAAGTCCTGGAAATGTCCCCAGCTGTCCACCAAGGCCTGGAGGACAACAGAATGGTAGCCCTTTCGATTGAGGTATCGTCCTCCACTGTGATGAGGGGCGCGGATGGGGATGTGAGTCCCATCCAGAGCCCCGAAGCAGTTGGGGAAGCCCAGGGTGGCAAAGGCCGCGATGGTGGCATCTGGGTCCCCCAGCCTCACGAGCCTGTGCAGGAGCATGGCATTGATGGCACGCACAACCTGCAGAGAAAGCACATGGGACAGCACCAATGAGGGGTGAGCAGGGTGTGCGTGGCCCTGCCCTGCCCTGCCCTGCCCTGCCCTGCTCTGGCCCCCCTGCCCTAGCCCCCATGCCCTGCCCTGCCCTGCTCTGGCCCCCCAGCCCTGGCCCCCATGCCCTGCCCTGCCCTGGCCTCCCCTCCCCTGCCCTGCCCTCCCCCCGTGGGTTCGCTTACCTCCATGAAGACAGCCCCGACGGTGGCCTTGCCGACACCAAACTGCTGGCCCACGGATCGGTAGCTGTCTGGAGTGGCCAGCTTCCAGACAGCGATGCCGACCCGTTTCTGCACTGTGAGGGCACGCCGCATGGCGGTGTCCTGGTGCCTGAGTGCGGGGGTGAGCCACTGGCACAGCTCCATAAATGTCTGCCGGCTCATCCTGAAGTTCCTGAGCCAGCGGTTGTCATCCCACTCCCCAAGCACCAGCCGCTCCCACCAGTCGGTGCTGGTGGGGTAGCTCCACAGCCGCCGGCGTGTGAGGCGGGCGGGGTGCTGCAGGGGTAGGGGTTGCGTCCTCCTCCCCTGCGGGCAGCTCCTCCTCTGTGGCAAGCAGGTGCTCAGCTGCCTCCTGCATGGCATGGAGCAGGGCGAGCACTGCTCCTGCAGGGGCGGCTGGGTGGACCTCTGGCTGCTGCTGCTGCTGGGGGTCCATCATGACTGCGTCTCTCGAGGTGTGCGTGCCTATGGCTCTGCAGACCGCGTGCTGTGCAGGCTGTGTGTGTCTGGGAGGGGCCCTTTAAGGGAGCGGCTAGCTATTGCCCCGGAAGTGCTAGTCCGCCCTGTGACCCTGTCTGCAGCTGTTCCTGCCACCCTTATTTCGACATGTGCTACTTTGGCGTGTAGACATTCCCTCGCAGCGCCTATTTCGATGTGGTGCTGCGCAACGTCGACGTTGAACTTCGACGTTGCCAGCCCTGGATGACGTGTAGACGTTATTCATCGAAATAGCCTATTTCTATCTCGCTACATCGAAATAAGCTACTTCGATGTAGGGTTCACATGTAGACGTAGCTCTAGAGATCCACACATGGACTATGCTGTTTATTCCTGGAGGAACCAGATTCAGCTAGTGCCTCCATAAACACAGGCTGTGATTCTCCCCAAGCAGGAAGTAGAGGGCAGGGGGACTTCCCAGAGCAGGTGCAGGCAGGGGAGTTAACAGCCACCTGGGGCCCCTGGCCAAATCTTTGCATGTGTGCGGGGTTGTGGTGGCTCCACACTCCTGGAAGGGCTGGCCTGGGCACAGGGGATGCACCAGCTGTGGTGCCGCAGAGAGAATGTGTCTGCAGCCTCCCAAGGTCTGGCTCTTTCTCCAGTCTCGCATTATACTGCACTGAGTCTCCAGTTATCTGAATGGAACTGGAAGGAAGGACTCTGAGCTTGCTGCCATCCGTGGCCCCGATTATTAGCCTATGTGAGTATGTCATCGGCTCTGGGCAGGGAAGGACTGTAATTCCCAGGTTTCCAGCACCCCCCAATGAGAACAGCCCTTTGCTGCATTCTGAGGGGCAGCACTCACAGCCTCCGTTTTCCTGAAGACTCCACCCAGCCTCCAACGCCTCCTGGGCTGCAGAGTCTTAGCCCTCCAGACAAGTCACGCGGGGAACAACTACACTTCGAAGAAAAAGCTGGGGCATAGAGTCTCAGGGCCAAGGGCAATTCAGCAGGGCTGGGACTGCGGAGCTGCAAACAGCAGCACAGGCATGCTCGCGTGGGCTGGAGCCCAGATCTTGAGAGCCTCCCAGGTTTCCATGCCCTGGCTCTAGCCTCAGCCCAAATGTCACCACTACCATTTTTAGCCCTGCAGCCACAGCCCCATGAGCCTGAGCCAGCTGACATGGGCTCTGAGACACAAGGCTGTGGAATTTGCAGTGTAAACGTACCCATACCTTCCTGTGGTGCTCAAAGTCCAGAATAGGCATGAAGCAAGATAAACTCTTTTCTCCAGGAGACCTGCTAGGTGCTAGCCTGGCCCACCTCCCCAGCTCCCCATAGGGGAGTACACCACAGCTGCACTGGCTGGCTGTAGGCCCTTGACACACAACACACAGTTCACCCATCGACTTCTTTGCCGGGTGACGTTGTGAAGGCCAACAATGTGACAGGGCTCAAGAGAGAATGAGCTGAGTTCATGGATAATAAGCCCGTCAGTGGGTATGAGCCAGGATGGTCGGGGTACATCCCCAAGTCCTGAGTGTCTCTATCTTCCTTTTGCACATGTGGGGGGATGGATCAGTCAATAACCACCTCTTCTGTTTATTCCCTTGGAAGCACTTGGCTTGGTCACGGTCAGAAGACAGGATACTGTTGGGTGATTGGAACATTGGTTTAACCCAGTACAGCTGTTGTTATGAGCTCTTCCTGCCTCACACGTCCTATTATGGATGAGTAACTGAGGCTCATAGAGAAGAAGTTACTTGTCCAGAATCACCCAGGCAGTCAGTGGCAGAGACGTTTCTGAGTCCTGCACTGGCTTCCTAACTACTCAGCGTTTTAATAACTCGCAGGCCCCTATCCTGAAACCAATAGCTAAATCCATATGGCCCTCTGTAAGAGCCAGCTTAAACCCACAGTTTTTCAGCCCCACCCCCCCGCCCCCCGGCCCTTTAACCTCTGGCACAAAACATCCTAAAGTGGAGGGACAATCAGATAGCTCCAATGTGAGACCAGCATCTGCAGCTTTGCCTAAACACCTTGCTAACAATGGGTTAATAAAGGCATAAAGAATAAACCAGCTAGTGTTCCACTGGGGAGGAATGCTGAAGCACAGGCAACTGATGTTAGCTGTTACCATAGCAACTATCTCCAGCTCATATGAATCTGAAACAAGGAGCTTGACTCGGGCAAAGGGTGTAACGAGTTAACCTCAAAAAGCCAAGCTGTCTGGGTAGCCGCAGAATGTCAGTTGCACACGGTTCATGAGTGAGCCAGTGTGACTCAGTGCATGCTAGCGTGTCACGTGTAGACAGACAGACTGCCATCTGGTCAATATGGCTTAGGCAGCAGCCATGCAGGTATCGCCCCAGTGTGCATCAACCTCCACCCCGCCCCACCAGAGATCATAGAATCATAGGGTTGGAAGAGACTTCAGGAGCTCATCAAGTCCAGCCCCCTGCCCAAAGCAGGACCAACCCCAACTAAGTCATCCCAGCCAGGGCTTTGTCAAGCTGGGACGTAAAAACCTCTAGGGATGGAAAGTCCACCACCTCTCTAGGGTTGTGTGTACATGACAGCCTAAAATCTAAATAAGCTACACTGTATCCCGAAAGAGCTTCCGCCATGTAGACATAGCCTAGGTAACCTACTCCAGTGCTTGACTGCTCCCCTAGTGAAACATAATAGTTTTTCATAATATCCAAACTAAACTCTCTCAATGCAGCTTTAGACCATTGCTCCTTGTTCTGCCATCTGTCACCACTGAGAACAAGTTCTCTCCAGCCTTTTTATAACCCCCCCTTCAAATCCTCCCCCGCCTTCTCTTCTGCAGACTAAATACTCCTAAATCCCTCAACCTCTCCTCGTAAATCATATACTCCAGCCACCTCATCACTTTTGTTGTCTTCTGCCAGACTCTTTCCAATATGTCAACATCCTTTTGTAGTGGCGGGGGTGGGGGGGAGAATTTGACACAATATTCCAGATGTGGCCTCACCACTGTCAAATAAACAGGAATAATCAAGTCCCTAGGTCAGCCCTGGGGGAAGAACTGATTCTCTGGACTCACTCATTGGCCTTTTTGCTGGGACCACCATTAAAATTGGCCAAGTTAAGATGGCGATTTTGATATCATGGACTTCCTTCATCTATCTGGACAACTTTAGTCCATTTCCCATGGCCACTGTACTGCCCCATTTCAGGACCAATCGGAAGCATCTTCAGCAACTCTAGGAGATATTTACACCCCACATTTGAATCCCATCCCACCCCTGGTCTTTTCCCACTCAAATGCACATTTTGAAATTTGCTCTGCAATTGGATGACTGGCAGCTTCAAACCAAAGAGAGTAACGAAGGACAAGATGGTTCATAATGCCTGTTCCAGTCTGTGGACGAACATGGCATAGTGGAGCCAACAAAAAGGAGACCAAACCCAAATTACTACAAAAAGTCCATGTCCACTTTCAGAAGCCCTGCAGCCCACACCCAGCCAGCAGAGCCTTGCTCACTTATTGCTCTAGGCAGCAGTTGAAATCTGCTCATAAGACACTTCCAAGCCTTGAGTCAGAGCTACCAAATATCAGAGACACAAAATCTCTAGACCTTAGATCAGACTAGTGCCCTGGAGCTAAGGGGGCCTGCAAGCCTTCTCAGCCCCCTTTCTCTGTTTCTTTCTCCTCTTTAGATATAGCCACACCCCATGTGGGGGGGGGGAGGGTACTTCTTAATTACACCCCGCTGTTTAGGGTGAGAGCACCAGACGTCACTTAGGCCATGTCTACGCTAGCAAGTCCTTTTGGAAAATCAGGCCCTATTCCAAAAGAACAAGCAGAGCTCCCACACGCAAAATGAGCTCTTTCAAATTCCGTCAGACAGAACGCGGCCCTTTTTCTGGAGGCCCTCGTCCTCTCCCAAGTGAGGAAGAACACTTTTTCTGAAAGATTCTTTCAGAAACAAAAGCACATATAGATGCTCTGGGGGGCCCTTCCTATGAAAGAGCAGTCCTCGTGATGGTGAATTTTTCAACCCCTGCCCATTCTTTCAAAAGAGCCGGGGCTGTGTGGATGCTCTCTGTCAAAAGAGCAGGTTGCTCTTTTGATCCGCTTTTTTGTGTGTGAGCATGCTCTTTGGAAATTTGATCTTCTGAAAGATCACAGTAGTGCACACACAGCCTCAAAGAGCTGGTAGGACCCTGCCCCCTCCCACACATGCACAGTAGAATCAGATGAAATGGGTGCCAGTCATGTGAAAGGTTGGTTGATCTAGTGCAGTGGTTCTTAACCTGGAGTGCACACATCCCCCTTGGGGTGCGTGATGCCCTTTCTCGAGGTGTGAGACATGCCAGGTTTTTTTTACAAGGTAAATCATCGAAAACACATATTAAGCACAGGCACATAAGTAACAACTTTGTTTCATCAAACCTATGTACTTATTAACATTATACATTTTTAACGATTGCTGTAATATACAAACAAAAACATTATTTTCAAAGTTTTAAGCTAATTGTAGTAAAATTGTCTTACTACAAAATACAGTCTACTGCCAAGTTGCAGGGTATTTCTTGACCCATGCGCAGATGATGATGTGGCTGTGCAGAAGCTTTGAATTCAGTTAGTATGTCAGGTACAGTTTACTTCCACAGCAAAACTCTGCAACATCTATGGGTAGTACTCGTGTATTTTTGTATGCCTACTGTACTATTATTTGTGGTTCATAAACACCTAAAACTGTTTTACATACACACAGTCGGGGCACAGACTATCCAATAAGTTCTTAGACTGCATTGGAGACAATTTTTTATTCCAAAAAGTTGAAAAAGCCACCAGGGGAGAAACTGTTCTGGATTTGATTTTAACAAATAAGGAGGACTTGGTCGAGAATTTGAATGTGGGAGGCTGCTTGGGTGAAAGTGATCATGAAATCATATAATTCACAATTCTAAGGACTGGTAGGAGGGAAAACAGCAAAATAGAGATGATGGATTTCAGGAAGGCAGATTTTGGTAAACTCAGAGAGCTGGTAGGTAAGATCCCATGGGAGGAAAGACTGAGGGGAAAAACAACTGAGGAGAGTTGGCAGTTTTTCAAAGAGACATTTTTAAGGGCCCAAAAACAAGCTATTCCCCTATGTAGGAAAGATAGTAAATATGGGCAAAGACCGCCTTGGCTTAACAAGGAGATCCTGCATGATCTCAAACTAAAAAAGGAATCCTATAAAAAGTGGAAACTAGGACAAATTACAAAGGATGAACATAGGCAAATAACACAGGAATGCAGGAGTAAAATTAGAAAGGCTAAGGCACAAAATGAGCTCCAACTAGCTACAGGCATAAAGGGTAACAAGAAGGCCTTTTACAAATATATTAGAAACAAGGGGAAGACCAAGGACAGGGTAGGGCCGTTGCTCAGTGAGGAGGGAGAAACAGTAACGGGGAACTTGGAAATGGCAGAGATGCTTTATGACTTCTTTGTTTCGGTCTTCACAGAGAAGTCTGAAGGAATGCCTGACATAGTGAATGCTGGTGAAAAAGGGGTAGAGTTAGTTTTTGAAATAAAAAAAGAACAAGTTAAAAACCATTTGGAAAAATTAGATGTCTGCAAGTCACCAGGGCCTGATGAAATGCATCCTAGAATCCTCAAGGAGCTAACAGAAGAGGTAGCTGAGCCGTTAGCTCTCATTTTTGGAAAGTCATGGGAGACAGGAGAGATTCCAGAAGACTGGAAGAGGGCAAATATAGTGCCCATCTACAAAAAGGGGAACAAGAGCAACCCAGGAAATTACAGGCCAGTCAGCTTAACTTCTGTGCCAGGAAAGGTAATGGAGCAGGTAGTTAAGGAGTCATCTGCAAGCACTTGGAAGGTAGTAAAGTGATAGGGAACAGCCAGCATGGTTTTGTAAAAAACAAATCATGTCAAACCAACCTGATAGCTTTTTTTGACACGATAACTAGACTCGTAGATAAGGGAGAAGCAGTAGATGTGGCATACCTAGACTTTAGTAAAGCATTTGATACAGTCTCGCATAATATTCTTATCGACAAACTAGGCAAGTCCAACTTAAATGGGGCTGCAATAAGGTGGGTGCATAACTGGCTGGCTAATCGTGCCCAGAGAGTAGTTGTTAATGGTGCTCAATCCCGCTGGAAAAGCATAACAAGTGGGGTTCCGCAGGGGTCTGTTTTGGGACCAGTTCTGTTCAATATCTTCATTAATGATTTGGATATTGGCATAGAAAGTATGCTTATTAAGTTTGCAGATGGTACCAAGCTGGGAGGGGTTGCAACTACCTTGGAGGATAGGGTCATAATTCAGAATGATCTAGATAAATTGGAGAAATGGTCTGTGTAGCCAGACAGCCAGCCCCCTCTCAGACCAGCATTGCTGGGAACACAAGGGAGCCAAAACAACAGGGCACTTAACATAAATTCCAGCACACCATTTGAAGCTGTGAGAAGCACAGGTGTGCTGCTACAATGTGCCTCTGGGAACATATACAACGATTAGGCTCACAGCAGACAGAGAAGCTGTGACAGACATGGCTCTTAGCCCCTACTAAATAACGTGATGCACACACACCCACATCCTAGGTGGGAAAATATTTACCCTAATAAAAGAATGTTCAGTAGTCGAAACTTATTGTTTCTCTCCCTTGCAAGTGTAAACTACTCTTGCGAGAGCTGGCGTCACCCAGACAGACCAGCCCCAATTTGGCATAAGAAAGGAGAAAGAGAATAAAGGAGTACAGAGGTATAAGTATGGGACCTACAGCACCATGATTTTTGAGTGCTTTTCACTATCTATCTGCTGGTCAGATAAGTGACAGCCTCCCAAGGCTTCTGCAGCTAAGAGGGTCCCTGAGCCTTGTCCCTTATTCGTCTTTCCGCGGAACTGAGTGACTGATCCTGGCTTGGCACCGCTGGAATCGAGAGATGCAAGGAGGGTAAGAAGCACCCACACCTGATCTCCTATCTTTAGTGTACACATATTTTGAAATAGAGCTCTATACTTTGTTTTCTTTCTTTGGGATTGTAGCTTCAGCTTTGTAACTTGTTTGTGTGTGTAACATCTATACATTTAAATAAGTAGGCACTAGCAATTTTGTAACCACATGATTAGAATCTAGTTTAATAAATTTTGGTAACCATTTGTGCATAAGCCTGACTTGTTTCTCTGGTTTACTGTAAAGCAGCCAACACAATTAAAGAACCTCAGCCGTTTTGGCTATAAAGCCTGGCCATTAGGTGAGAGTACTAAGAGCCTAGCGTTGAGTTGTGCCACCTCCACGGGGCAAACTCTTGGGGCGCCTGTCAGTCAATCCTGACTGCCCACTGCGAAGGGGCTCTGAGCTCTAGCAGTTAAAGTCACGGGTGTGGAAAGGCTCTTAGTGCTGCCATTGGGGCACCTGTCAGTCAGTGTTGACTGCCCACTGCGAAGGGGCTCTGAGCTCTAGCAGTTAAAGTCACGGGTGGTTAGGACCTTGGGGCATCCGTCAGCCTAGCCCGGGCTGCCCGCCGCGAAGGGACAGTGCATCCTAGCGGTTAAAGTCACGGATGGTATAAAACGGGCATAGCTGGCACCTCACCAAACATCCTTGGCCATTGGCTAACAGTCTGAAGTAAACAGGATGAAGTTTAATAAAGATAAATGTAAGGTGCTGCACTTAGGAAGGAATAATCTGTTTCACACATACAAAATGGGAAAAGACTGTCTAGGAAGGAGTACAACAGAAAGGGATCCAGGGGTTCTAGTAGATCACAAGTTAAATATGAGTCAACAGTGTGATGCTGTTGCAAAAAAAGCAAACATGATTCTGGGATGCATTAGCAGGTGTGTTAGCAGACTCGAGAAATCATTCTACCGCTCTACTCTGTGCTGGTTAGGCCTCAGCTGGAATATTGTGTCCAGTTCTGGGCACCCCAATTCAAGAAAGATGTAGAGAAATTAGAGAAGGTCCAGAGAAGAGCAACTAGAATAATAAAAGGTCTGGAGAACATGACTTATGAAGAAAGGCTGAAAGAATTGGGCTTGTTTCGCTTGGAAAAGAGAAGATTGAGGGGGGACGTGATAGCAGTTTTCAGATATCTTAAAGGGTGTCATAAGGAGGAGGCAGAAAACTTGTTCTTCTTGGCCTCTGAGGAGAGAACAAGAGTCAATGGACTTAAGCTGCAGCAAGGGAAGTTTAGATTGGACATTAGGAAAAAGTTCCTAACTGTCAGGGTGGTCAAGTACTGGAATAAGTTGCCAAGGGAGGTTGTGGAATCTCCCTCGCTGGAGATATTTAGGAACAGATTAGATAGATGTCTGTCAGGGATGGTGTAGATAGTGGTCGGTCCTGCCGTCAGGGCAGGGGACTGGACTCGATGGCCTCTCGAGGCCCTTTCCGATCCTAGTGTTCTATGATTCTATGATACATTTAATATGCACTCAAAAGTGTCTTGGCCCCTCCATCTCCACTTTTGATAAGGGGTGCAAGAACATATTTTGAGAAACAAAGGGGTGCAAGCTGCAGTAAAGGTTAAGAACCACTGATCTAGTGTATCCCAGAGCCAGGTCTGGTGAGTGGGGGACAGGTTTCATTGGATTTTGATCCAGAAAGTGAGTCTGTTACGACAGGGGAAAACAACCATTCAGTGGGCTGCTGATTTTGCTGTTTGCCCTTGGATAGGATGACCAACCATCCTGTATTTGGTGGGACGATTCTGTATTTGGGATGCCAAAAAGGCATCCTGACTTATTTCTTAAAAGGGACAGATTGTCCTGTATTTAGGCCCTTGGGGGCTAGGGGTGGGGGCAGAAGTGTCCGTGGCTACTGCTCCCCAGGGCTCCAGGCCAGGAGTGACCACAGACACTGCTTCCCTGGGGCTGGGTGTTGGGGGCAGGGAGCACCGGTTCCCTGGGGCTTGGTGCAGTTGGGAGAAGCCGTCCTACTCCCCCCCCATCGCTCCCTGTCCCATACTTGGGATGGGGAGATGTGGGTGCCCTACCCATGGAAAATTCAACTGCAGCAAAACTTTCGGCAGAAATTTCTGATTTGACATAAAAAATGGAAATTGTTCCCCTCACAACTCCCCCTGAGGCAGGGCAGGTTGATAATCCCTGTTTTACAGATGAGGATCTAAGGCCTGGAGAAATGAAGAATCTTGACCAAGCTGACACAAGAAGTCTGTGTCAGAACCCGGAATTGAACAAATGTCTCTCAAGAGCAGGTTAAGTTTGAACTGCTAGAGGTAAAGTTCTCTCTTTTCAAGGACCCACAATTAATCTCCTAAATTAGAGAGAGACCCGGGCATGAGGGGCTAAGGGCCAGCTTCTCAGTTTCCTGTCTTTTCTCATGTCAGGAGGTTCTAGCAATGAAGGGCCCTCTTGCACCATGCTGCCACGCTGACTCAGAGGGGAGACCCAGCCCTAGAGGTGTACACAGTTGACTGGAGTTTAGTGCTTCTGAGCACGGAAGCAATGTGTAATCTCTAGGTTGTTCTTGAGCAAGTTGCAGAGCCACGAGGAGGTTAAAGAGAAGAAGAAAGAGATTCTTTAAAAAGCACATGCAGTAGCCACCAGCTGCTTCCCCTCCAGCCTGATTGATTTCTCTATTTCTCTACATCAGTGGTTTGTTCCTGGGAAGCTCACCCCAATAGATTATTCACCATCTTTAGTGCCTGACATCCCACCTCCATACACTGATGCTGTTTGTTGTAGTAGAAATACTTTATTGGCTCCCTGACGGTTCATTTTGCCCTTTAATATAGTTCCCAATCACGGAGATTTACAGGAGAGGAGGCAGCCTTGCATGTTACATTTTAATCAAAATATTTTGCTGAAGGAACACTGCTTCTCCCCCGCCACATGCCCACATGTGCTGAATGATCCATCACAGCCCGAGACATTATTCTTGGATCCCCACAAGGGGGATGGGTTTCAGAATGATCATTATCAAAATTCTGTTCAGCCAGTGGCTTGGGAAGGCTTTGATTTCACCATGGGCCATGTTAGCCTCTTTCACATTTGGCGCTGGCGAGGCCACATCTGGAGTATTGCATCCCCCAGTGTAGAAAGGATGTTGATGCACTGGAGAGGGTCCAGTGGAGGGCAACAAAAATGATTAAGGGGCTGGAGCACATGACCCATGAGGAGAGGCTGAGGGATTTGGGCTTACTTCGTTGGCAGAAGAGAAGACTGAGGGGTGATTTGATAGCAGCCTTCAACTTCCTGAATGGGCTCTCTAAAGAGGATGGAGAGAGGCTGGTCTCAGTAGAGATGGATGGCAGATCAAGGATTTATTTAGGGTTGATTCTGCTTTGGACAGGGGGCTAGAGTCGGTGACCTCCTGAGGTCTCTTCCATATGATACCATATAAGGCCTCAGTGACATTTGAACTCCCACACTTTAGTTTACAAGGCACATCTCTGAGCAACAGCGTGCCCCAACAACATGCTCCTTTTATTCTGTCCATGTTTTCAAATGCATGACACCAATGCTTCACTACAGAGGTGTCACCAACAATGTTCCATCTAGCCTCTTCATCCATGCGCGGAATACATTTTATGTGCACTGAGACGTGCAAATGTGTACCACAAGTAAAAACTTAAAAAAAAAATGTAGCAGTGGACACTCTGCTAATCAGCTGAGTGGCATTTGAATCTCTTCTGAGTGGCTGCACAAATGCACAGCTTACAAAAAAACCCTAACTCCCAAACAGCCATCACATCATGGCAACTTTAGGTCACTACATGCCATAGGTTTTCTTTTAAAGTGGAGAGTTGCAAAGCTTGGGCCAGGCTTTGGCCAGGTGACAGACTTATGGTTCTGGGGTATATATTTGTGAATGAGGACATTCTTTGGGCATGTGAATTTCAAACGGAAAGGTCCTTGTAAAGGTTGATGTTCACTTTGCTGTGATGGGGTGGGGGGGAAGAGGGGGCACATTTATTAAAGAACAAGAAACTAGGCCAAGATGTTTCATGCACATCCTGATGCATAAAAGGTAGGAGTAGAGAAGAGTAGGCAGACAATGTCAGAGTGTGCTGTCAGTAGATTTGTGAGTTAGTCCTCCTTCTGTTGTGCTTCCAGCTAATTTCCTGCTATGTACAGTTGGCTAAACTTCAGAAAGTCCACAGTTTCTTTCTTTCATCGGATGTATGACATCCACTCACCATAGTATCTTTAAAGCAAACTTCAGCCAAGGATTTTCATGTCAAAACTGATACAAAATTAAAGGTTTCCTTTACTTCTGATGCAGAAAGAGGTGAAATGGCAAAGTTTCAACTGAGCTTGCTTTGAGGTTTTGAACTCATTTGAACACTGCCTTCGAAGTCAAGCTCAGTGGTCATGAATCCAAAGAAACCAACTTAAAAGAACTCAGTGAAGAGGAAGGACTTGGTTTCACACAGGCAAATGTTAATGAGAGGGAAGGTTAAACTTTCGTGAACCTCTGTGGGTCGCATGCATAGATTTGTGTGCCTTGGAACAGGCAAGAATATTAATGAACAGAGGAATGATTCATTAACAGTCTTTAAGTTGCATGTCACATGGCATCTTTCACTCAGTAGGCTCAGAGCCCCTTGCAGAGCAGGGCTGTGATCTGCACCCCTGATGTGCAGCTGGGGAAATGAGGCACATAACTTATCTAATGTCTTAGAGTCATAGGTACACACAGGGCTGCTACTGCTGCAGAACTCATACTCTTCCAGCATGGTTTGTGGATTCATCATCCCTTCCTATAGGCTCCATGTGGGTTGGTGTGATATAGTGCCTCTCCTCACTTCCATTCCCCACCCCATAATGCTAACATTATACAGTATAGTATTATAGACTACTAATATGATTCCCTTAATTTACATTAATCACCCTTGTGCATAGCCTAGGCAAATTCATGGACAGAACTGTGTCTTGTTCCACAGTTAGTGAAAGAAGCTGTCTTCAGTAGTCTTGGGTCCTTCTATGTAAGTGGGCAGAACTAAGGATATACAGGCAACCTTACTTTCTTTGTAGGCTAAGTGGGGTGGGGAAAAAAGGCTCAAAGAAGGGTTGAGGGCAGATATTCTTTCTCCTGCTCATGTATTATTTTTAATTCCATCCTATGCTTCTTGCCCTAATGTAACACAATTTATTAGCCAGGCAGTCATATGGATTGGAAGTAATCCTTTTGAAGTCAATGCGGTCACTCTGGATTTACATTATTATAAATAAAGTCAGAATCTCTTCCTGTCTACTTCATACAAAAAGAACTCCTTACATTAATAGATGTTAACTTCATATAGTGAGGCACTCCATGGATTCGCCAAAGGCAAATCATGCCTGGCCAACCTGATTGCCTTCTATGATGGCTTTGTGGCTATGGGAAAGAGGGTGGATGTGATATACCTGGACTTTAAGAAAACTTTTGATATGGTCTTTCACAGTATTCTTGCCAGCAAGTTAAAGCACTATGGATTGGATAAATAGACTGTAAGGTGGATAGAAAAATGGGTAGATTGTCCAGCTCAACAGGTTGTGATCAATGGCTCGATGTCTGGTTGGTGATCAGTATCAAGCGTTGTACCCCAAGAGTTGGTCCTGGGGCTGGTTTTGTTCAACATTTTCATTAATGACCTGGACAAGGAGAGGGGGTCAGGTAGATACATTGGACGGTAGAGATAGAGTCCAGAGTGACCTAGACAAACTGGGGGATTGCGCCAAAAGAAATCTGATGAGGTTTAACAAGGACAAGTGCAGAGTCTGGCACGTAGGACACAAGAATTAGGACAAAAGTCCTCTAAACTGGGGACTGATGGGCTAAGCAGCAGTTCTGCAGAAAAGGACCTGGATATTACAGTAGATGAGAAGCTGGATATGAGTCAACAGTGTGCCCTTGTAGCCAGGAAGGCTAACAGCATATTGGGCTTCATTAGTCGGAGCATTGCCAGCAGATCTAAGGAAGTGATTATTCCCCTTTATTTGGTACTGGTGAGACCACATCTGGAATATTGTGTCCAGTACTGCCTCCCCGATTACAAAAAAAGATGTGGATGTATTGGAGAGAGTCCAGCAGAGGGCAAAAAAAGTAATTAGGGTGTTGGAGGACATGATTTAAGAGGAGAGGCTGAGGGATTGATGCTTATTTATTTTACAGAAGAGTGAGGGTGGATTTGATAGCAGCCTTCAACTACCTGAATGAGGTTACAAAGAGGATGGAGATTACAGATGACAGAAAGAGGAGCAATGGTTTTAAGCTGCAGTGGGGGAAGTCTAGGTTGGCTATTAGGAAAAACTATTTCACTACGAGAGTGGTGAAGCACTGGAATATGTTACCTAGATAGGTGGTAAAAATCTCCGTCCCTAGAGGTTTTTCAAATCCCAGCATAACAAAGCCCTGACTGGGATGATTTAGCTCGGACTAGTCCTGCTTTGGGCAGAGGGCTGGACTTTATGACCTGAGGTCTCTTCCAACCCAATGATACAAAGTCAGAAAATAAGTATACGGCTGACTTTATTGACAAACCTTTAGCTAATTTTCCTGTGGAAGGACATGAGACCAGCATGTTGCAATTTTTTTTTCCTTGGTGAAAACTTTTCTCATTAAATAATTCAAATTCAGGGTGACTGACCATTTTTGAATTCATCTTGCTTTCAACAAATTGTTTTAGATGAAAATAAAAACAGTTCTGAAAATGTCTCATTCTGGTGTTTTTGAAGTCCACCTGCCAGGAGCACCTGGCACCTCATAGCGTAAGACCTCTTAAGTTAACTTGGTCTTCACCCTTTGTAAAGCAAGACACAACCCCAGCCTGAATTTGTCTAAGCTACATACAGCTACACAGGTCTTTGGCCAGTTCACTAATAGGTTGCATTAAGAAATCCTTTGAACCTGCACAAAATATATTTTTATAATTCTTATCTCTTGGGCACATCTCAACTGGCTTCCTTAGCAGCCTAGTATCAGGCACACTTGTCCCAGAGGGAATAGATAGCCTCTCCTGTCAAGTTTTACATTTTGTTGCTGAAGTACAATCGCCCCCTTCCCAGATCTGGGGTAGTGCTGCCGGATGTGATCACATTTGTTTTGTATAGAGTGATGGCAGTTGTATTGTGTTTGCCCTTCATGGGTTTTAAAGCCATGTAACATTCGGACTCACCGATTATGAAATCCCCTGAAGAATGTTGTCACCAGCTGTCCAGATACACACTGGCTTATTGAAACAAAAAAGCAGTAAAGTAGCACTTTAAAGACTAACAAAATAATTTTATTAGGTGAGCTTTCATGTGACAGACCCACGTCTTTAGACCATAGCCATACCAGAACAGACTCACTATTTAAGGCACAAAGAACCAAAAATAGTAATCAAGGTTGACAAATCAGAAAAAAAATTATCAAGGTGAGCAAATCAACGAGTAGAGGGGTTGGGGAGGGGGGGAGTCAAAAATTAGATTAAGCCAAGTTTATTTACTGTTTACAAATTTATTTATTTACTGGCTTATTGCTTACTTATATTCATGACAACCATCCTCATTTCCTAACACAAGAGGGCTTGAATAGAGAACTTTCAACACATGCAGCTTTCACTTGAGCTAAACAGTCAACCCTGTCTACCTGGTTGTACTCATTCAAACTTTGGATCAGCATAACACGTCATTCACACCACCTGGTAGGTAATCATAGAACCCTAGAATCCTAGGGCTGAAAAGATGTCAAGAGGTCATCAAGTCCAGCCCCCTGCCAAAAGCAGGACCAATTCAGCTAAATCATCCCAGCAAGGACTTTGTCAAATCAGGACTTCAAAACCTGCAGGGCTGGAGATTCCACCACCTCTCTAGGTAATGCATTCCAACGCTTCACCACCCTCCTAGGGAAATAGCTTTTCCTACTATCCAACCTAGACCTCCCCGCACTGCAACTAGAGACCATTACACCTTGCTCTGCTATCCGTCACTATTGAGAACAGCCTCTCTCTCTATTCTTTGGAACCCCACTTCAGGAATTAGAAGGCTGCTATCAAATCACCATGACTCTTCTCATCTGCAACCTAAATAAGCCCAAATCCCTCAGTCTCTCTCATAAGTCACGTTGTTTTACGCACAGCAAATGGAACAAAATTATTCTTAAGCAATATCCAAGAAACAGGTCACCTCTGTTGGGGGCTGGTCAGTGAGCAGAAGCACTGGATAATGGAAAAATGGAGAAATATTGCAGGGGAAAGCCTACAAGCAAAGTTACTGTGAGAAGAGAGCCAGTTCATGCTGAGTTATCTATATACAACAGGCAGCTCATCAGCATTGTCTTATTAAGCAATAGGAAAGGATCCATGTTCACTGTGGTTTATTACATTTTGATATATGAACTCTGTCAATAAACTCAGAACCAAACATTTTTTATTTCCTCCTCTCCTGCTTCTCTGGTGCTTGTATTATTCTGCTCCAGCCAAAATCAATAGAAATACCTTTGCTTCATTCATGCAATTTCAAATCTAACTCTGATGTTATGAAGGTCTCATGACATCAGCAACTTTTGTATATTAGAGGGCTTATTTTAAAATGAGCTTTGGGATTTATAAGGATTTCAATCAGATAGAGATTTGGGGCTCATACAGGTGGGATTTATCTTTGGGAAACACAGAAGACACACACTGAAAGATACACATTGAAGGCTAGATGGCCAGTTATGAGTGGGGTGGCTAGGTAGCTTGGTGAACCTTCAGAGGTGTTAAAATAAGCAACAAAAACTTTGGCTGCTTCTCTGAATACGGCAAGAATTTCTCATACTGCTGGTCAGGAATTATTCTACAGACTTTTTCCCCATTGCAAAATGGTGATTTATCAAATCTTCTGATGGCTGGTCAAAACTGGAGGGCAAAACTGGCTCTAGAATACCCCATTGATTAGCATACACTCATAGTATGTAGAAGACCCCTGATCTGCCTGCATCTCTTGCTGGCCCAATACATTTTTAAATACATCCCTGTCTCTGCCTTATCATGGGTGTGTGCCCTAGTCACCAGGCTATTTGGTTACTTTGTTAATTTGGGGTCTCTCTCTCTCTCTTTCTTTCATTCTTTTGCAGTTTCCCCCCCTAAAAGGTCCTGGCTTCATTCTGATGTAAAACAAAAACAAATTCCCAAATTTCAGCATTTCTCATGCCTTGTTCTCCACTCACCACTATTTCTGGAACTCTGCTGGGACTTCTTTCCTTCCTTCCTTGGCTGACTAGGATGTAAATTGACACGTGATCTGTTTTTCCATTCCCCTTTGTGTCCTCCTGGATGACCTCAAGGTAGGAGGAACTGAGAAGGCAATTGGCCGAAGAGTGAAGACCTGTTTCTGGTAAGAAGGGAGACTTCATTCTGGCAACTTGCCAGAGTCCCAGAAAAGCAAAAATCTCTGACAGCCCAACTTTTTAACTCCGCTTTCACATTGCTCTAGCCCCATGTCCATGATGTTCCTATCCCATCCCTAACTCCCAGTAACCAGCCTGGAGCCATGTGAGTCTTACGCAGTGGTGGGCAAAATCAGCCCTGGGGGCTGGATCTGGACCATCAAACATTTCTCTCTGGTCTACCCATCTTACTAGCAGAGCATGGATACTGGCGGTAAAGCCAGCAACAAGTGTTTGGCTGCCCCGCCCCCACTTTGTTCCATCTGCAGCAGAGCTGCTCCTAGGATTCTTCTGCTAGCTGTGCAGAGAGGTAGGGGGTGAAGGGGCGAGGATAGTGATGAAGTTGGGGTGTTTCCCATCTCTGGAGATGGGGGTTTGGGGAGAGGGAGACACACAGCAGAGCTGCTCTAGTCTGAAGCATGGATGAGGAGTGACTCATTCAGGAGTTCAGAGCAGTGGGGGAGAAAACAGAGCAGGACAGATTTCCTTTAAAACAACACGGGGTGGCTTCTTTCAGAAACTTAACCCAGCAGCAGTCAGCACACACACTCTGTGTCACTATCACATTCACCCAGTGTGTGCCACACAGTCACCCTCACATCTACACTGCAGCACACAATCTGTATCACTGTCTGTCTCTCACACGCAAAGTGGTTCTTCTTCATACTCATACCCTCTCTTTGTCTTTCTCCATAGCCCTGCCCCTTCTGGAGGGCCCAGAACCACCCATGACCAGTACCAAAATTCGTAGAGGGTCCCCTCTGTGAAAATTATTGCCCACCCTCATTCTTCTGGGAATCCCATTAGCTATGAGAGAACATAAAGTATCCTCAAGGAAATGGGCATGCATAGATTTGTCACCATTCTGGGCTGTTAGATCAGCTCTGGTCTATGTCCAGCAGGACAGAAATACAGTGCACATCATCCAGAGAGGGATTGCAGAGAATTTACAGGAAGCTGCTCCTCTGGGGCTGTTTCATCTGCGGGGGCAGCAGGGAGGCATAGGCTAAACTCTGAGAGCTCATTGTAAAAACAATTGGATTTTTATTTTACAAGAAGAAAAACCCTTTATTTAAGCTGGACTGTGGATAACTTGGGAACGGCGATTACATTCACTGCAGCGTTTCCAAATAAGACCAGCTGCTTCTCAGTTTGCTTTGCCGGTTACTGTTCCCTCCATTTTGTACTGCACTCTCTTGCCTTCAGCAGATTATATTGGAACTGGGAAGGGAAAATATTTCGAAATGAAATGATCCTGGGTTTCCCATTGATATACTGAGAGAATGTTCTGACAACAATGAGGGCATTAATCTACCTAGACAGAGAGAGAAACTGATAGATCAACAGATTGATAGTGAGCCCATGCTCTCATAGCATTGTTATTGTTTCTAATATTACTATGTTAATTTTTATATGTTACCTATAGCTTCCTGGACTGGCTACTAATTGCATTCCTGGCTCAGGGGATCAGATAAGAAATCTGTGGTTGGCTATAAAAGGGCTTTTGAGGCTGGGGGCCTGTTAGCCGGTGGCCGGGTAATGTGCGGTGAGATACTCCCCTGGGTCCTAAACAACCCAGTTTTTTACTGTTAGAGCAGGGAGCTCCTAGCACTCTCAGCTATGGCCAGGCTGTGGTAACCAAATGGTTAAAGTTCTTTTTGTTGTGCTGGCTGTGTTGGAGTGACAAAAGGGTTCACAGCAGTCAGGCTTAGATCTTAACTGGTTACAAGTTTATTACGTTACAGTTATAAGCGTGTGGTTACAAAAGACTATTGTCTACTTCTTATATCCTAGCAAAGTACAGGTGTTAACAAGTTACGTTACAATCCAATACAAAGACATCTGTTACCATCTAACACAATGATATCTTGATACAACAACATCTAGTTACAGAGCTCTAATTCTTTAGCTGTGCACAAAAAGAAAGGAGACCTAGCATGGGTATATCTTACCCTCTCTGCGTCTCTCGATACCAGCGTAGCCAAGCCGGATAGGTCACTCAATTCCACGGAAAGACGAATACGAGGTTGGGACCTCAGGAAGCAATCACCTGACCCGACCAGCAGGTAGTTGGTGGAATGCACTCAAAGTTAGAGTTCTGCTGGACCCACCTTTTATACCCCTTTTGGGTTACGTATTCTCTTTGTTATCTAAGGTGCCTGATCATACTGGTCTGTCTTTTGTGACGCCAGTTTGTTACAAGGGCAATTCTTACTTAATTTGCACTTGTAAGACAGGAGATAAGCAATTTAGGAGTACAGGACATTCTTTTTGTGTGGGCGGGGACTTCCTCTTCTGGGATGGCTGTGTGCGTGCATCATATTCATCAATGCCAGCTGGAGTGATTTCCTGAGGGTCCCCCCACCTCTTGTTGACAATTTGGCCTGTTAGCCCTTTTATCTGTACTTTCTGTTTCTCAGGGTCACGATGAGCTACCACATCTGGGCCTCAATGAGGGCATCAAAGACTGTGCTGTCAGCAGCCATTTCCGTGCCCTGTGTGCTTCTCAGTGCGTGGGGGGGAGCAGCGCGCAAGCTGGCTTGTAAGAGGGAGACTTTGTGTGGCTACAGGGCCTTGTGGTCCTACCAGACTGAACTCAAGGCAAGGAGCAGTGAAGCAGGGTCCTCCAGACCTGCCTAGAAAGGCTCCAATGGAAGCAGCCAATCATTTGTTGGACCAGAAAGAGACTGATTTTGAAGGGGTGACTTGGTTATAGAGCTGGGACAATAAGGTCCAAGAAAGGCAGCATCTCTGGGGAGAACCTGCTCCTTACCAGGGTAGGCATGTATTTAAAGCTAGCCCAGAAGGGGCTAAGACCTGAGCCTGGAGACAGCTAACTGGCACAGGAACAGGCCCAGCTGAATCTTTTACCTTGAAAGGGACTTAATCATTCACCTATTAGCGGGGTGACTTAAGCACATGGCTGAGCCAATGAAAACCTGCGTGACATGGGCAGTATTTAAGAGCAAACATGGGGAGCAGAGAAAGGAAAGAGGACAGGATTGTACCGAGCCAGCAGAATACATGCACAATCACAGGATGGTTGCATGCAGGATGGCTACAGCAACTAAAGTCAAAGCAGGTCATTTATGCATATTCCCAAGTACTGAATCAATGCTAGTAACAAATCTTTTAGCCTTTTCCAATCCCACCCCCCACAACACTTCCCTTGTTCAGGCTGGTTTGGCCCTCTATAAGCCACCCAACATCAGAAAGGACTAAAACTATAGGAAGTGACAGCCCTGAGCTAAGGAAAAGAATCAAAGAATCACCGGATCCTAGGGCTTGAAGAGATCTCAACAGGTCATTGAGTCCAGCTCCCTGTCCAAAGCAAACCCTAACTAAATCATCTCAGCCAGGGCTTTGTCATGCTGGAACTTAAAAACCTCTAACTATGGAGATTTCACCAGCTGTCTCGGTAGCGCATCCCAGTGCCTCACCACGGTCCTAGAGAAACAATTTATCCTAATATCCAGCCTAGACCTCCCTCACTGTAACTTGAGACCATTGCTCCTTGTTCTGCCATGCCTCACTACTGAGAACAGCCCCTGTCCATCCTCTTTAGAGCTTCCCTTCAGGAAGTTGAAGGCTGCTATCAAATCACCCCTCACTTTTCTCTTCTGCGAACTAAAGAAGCGCAAATCCCTCAGCCTCGCCTCATAGATCATGGGCTCCAGTCCCCTCATCATTTGGATTGCCCACTGCTGGACCTGCTCCTATGCATCCATATCCTTGCTAAACTGTGAGCCCAGAACTGGACGCAATACTTCAAATGAGGCCTGACCAATGCCGAATAAAGGTGAATAATCACTTCTCTAGATCTGCTGGAAATGCTCCTCCAAATGCGCCCTAATATGTTGTTACCCTTCTTGGCTACAAGGACACATTATTGACTCATACCCAGCCTCCCATCCACTGTTGTACCCAGAACATACATTGTGTCCCAAAGCTAACCACCCCAGGACAGTGACCAATAGAGAAAGGCTTTGCTATGATTCTGAAGTAGTTTGCACCTTCCAGCATCTCCAGGTGAAAGATGATTGACTTCCTGGCAAGTTACACATGTGAGTAAGCATTTTGCTGCTTTAAAGACCTGTTTTGCCTGTCTGAATATAACTTTGCTTTATGAAATCTGGCTGTCACTGGTTAACCCCATCATTGCCTTAAGAGAAGTAGACGGCAGGGGAGGAACTGAAGTCTGATCTGCTGAGATGGTCAGAGTGAATTGCAGGTGTCCACCACCTAGGTCTCTGGTCTGGTAGCAGAGGACTGTAGGCTTCTGCCCCAAGTAAGCTGAAGGCTGGAGGACTGAGCCCTGAATGGCTTGCCCTGCAAGGGGCTGTGAGAGGAACAGAGGTGCAAATTATTTGGGAAGTGTGATAGATGGACAGTTGGACTATTTACGTGGCTAGTTAGACTGATAGATACTGGAGCAGGATGGAGTGGAAAACCAGGGTGTATTGCTAGTTGCATGGGCAGAGCTGTGTGGGGAATCCAGGACTGGATAATTGAGGAAACTGCAGCATGGCACTAAGATGCATCTGATGGGGTCTTGAAGCCCAGAACTGGAGTAGGGATGGGCTCTGCAGATCAGGATCAAGGCCCACTAGCGGAGCTTGAATAAATGTCTGTGTCCCCTGTCCAGCTCTGTGACTTTCATTTCCATGAATATCCGACTCATGCCAAAACTTCTGGGAAGGGAGCAGAGGTTATAAAGGCAATACCTCTGTCTTTTGTTTATCAGAGTCTTCTACTGTCTGTGATGTATACATTCCTCACATCCAACACTGCATCGTAACTCAGAGGAATAATCCACTATTCATAGGACTGGGCTTTGTGGGGTTGTTTGTGTAGCTGACACCAGCTCAGGAAGCACCAGAAGCCCCGTCTGCAGCCCAGTGGTCAGAGCCACCCCTCCACACACCAGTGAAGTTGAACATGTTCTCTTTTTGTTTATGGTGCAATTTTTTTTCTCACCAGGAAATCCTAGCAGGGAGTTTCCAGACTGCTTAGTTGTTAATATTTGATTACGCCTTTGGTGTAAAGAACATTCATTGACTTAATTTCAACAACAGTATAACCCTCAAAGAGAAGGATTAGTCAGATAAATGGAGTGCAATAGCTTGGCAGGCACAGATGATTATTTATTCCTAGTTCGCCATATTATGGGGCATCTTGGGCACTGGTGGTAGGCTTGATAGATGTAGTCCTGTCAGTGCCTGGATACTAGAGAGAGAAGGTTGATGATGTAATATTTTTGGAAGCAAGCTCCCTGCAGACCAGGGCATACCATCTCAAAGCCAGACTAGGCCCTGTCAGAACAATGGGTGGAAAACATGAGGCTATAACTCCACTGCTACAACAAACAACACTTCCCACAACCCACCTGGGTCCTACACATGCCTGTCACAAAATGGCGTGTATGTCATTCAGTGCACTAAGTGCCCCTATAACAATTATGTGGATGAAAACAGACCACCCCTGCACTCTCAGATGAGCTCATGCAAGAAAATGATATAAGACAAGAGCATTGTATTCCACATGGGCAAACACTGTCAGAAGGTAATCGCTCCACAGCTGCCTTATCAGTCTTCCTCCTCAAAGGGCACCTGCACCACACTTTCAAAAGATGAGCCTATGAGCTTAAAATCATAACGCTACTAGACACTAAAATTCATGGACTGAATAGATACATTGGATTTACAACTTATTAAAACAACTGGCAACCCACTAAGCCCCCCCCCCCCCCCCGCAATTATTTTCCTAGGAATGCCAATGTATAAAGATGCCACTTGATCTTGAATGGTGGCTTTGAATATGTGCTAACTACTTATGTTAAACAATGTGGTATGTTTCCCAGGCCTGTTGTAGAACTCTGCAGGGCTTGGGAGCTTGTCTATCTCATAAGTAGATATTAGTCCAGTCAAAGATGTACCCTCACCCATCTTGTTGGTGTTTTGGCTCCTGCCTGTGGTTCCTCTGTGGTAGTGCAGGATCACCATGGTGTTTTGGGACAGCTCACTCTGTCTCCCACTGGCTTGGTCTCAGATGCCTCTCATCATGGCATCTGAGCCCCAGATTCTCCTGGGGATCACCACCATAATTCCTAGGGGAGGTGTGCTCACCTCTCCATCAGGGATCTTAAAAACTTGAATTCATTGGTGTGATATCATGCTGCTCACTTGCCCTCCAGCGGGGCTGTTGCCAATGGAAGCTGACCTCTGTCAGTTCCATGAGCTACTCGAAGGTGAGTATCTATGTATATCTATGGTATACAACCATAGATGCTGAAGGGCAAGGAATTCCATGGGATACCTTTTATTCCATCAGGGCGTCCTCAGCTGAGGTAATGGGTCTTCAGTGAGATGCTGCAAGGAAAGAGAAGGAAGAGGCACCTTTCATGAACACATACATGAGCAACTTGAGATGGAGCTGATATCCATAGAAGGCAACTGGAGTCTGTAGTACCCAGAGGTACTGAGACTTCATCTGGGGTGAGTGAAGTCTCTGCTCTATAGCCTTGCTTGAGAGGTGGATGGCCTTTAGCTCATTTGGTAGAGTGCAGGCTTTTAGACCCTATGCTCACAGGTTCTATCCCTGGGGGCCAGCAACCTGTGTCTGTCAGTGTTACAAGTCCATCTCTAACCTTGAGTGAATGTTGGATCTGGGGACCATAGAGTAATGCTGCAACTCATGGACAAAGAAAGGATGAGGGGCCCAGCCTCAGAGGAGTAGGGGCTTTCTTAGGTTAATTCAGGGGTGGCTAGCTTGTCATGCTCTGGCTGTCCCAAACTTCTTTCTGCTAGATCTAAAACTCAAGGAAAGAAGGTGGATCAGTTGATAATTGCCTTGTTCTATTCTTCACCTCTAAAGCATTCAGCATTGCTCTCTTCTGGAAAACAGGATACTGAGATAGAGGGGCCATTGGTCATAAGAACATAAGAAAGGCCATTACTGGGTCAGACCAAAGGTCCACCTAGCCCAGCAGTCTATCTGCTGACTGTGGCCAGTGCCAGGTGCCCCATAGGGGCTGGAGCAAAGGCAAAGTGACTTGTTTCCTGACATCTGTCTCCAGCCTTTGACAAACAGAGGCCAGAAACACCATTCCTACCCTTGGCTAATAGACTTTTATGGACCTAACGTCCATGAATTCATCTAGCTCTTCTTTGATCTCTCTTATAATCCTGGCCTTCACAGCCTCCTCTGGCAAGGAGTTCTACAGGTTGACTGTGCACTGTGTGAAAAAATAACTTTCTTTGGTAGTTTTAAACCTGCTACCAATTAATTTCATTTGGTGTCCTCTAGTTCTTACATTATGGGAATATATAAATAACATTTCTTTATTCACCATCTCCGCACCATTTATGTTTTTACATACCTCTGTTTTACCCCCGACTCAATCTCCTTTTTTTCTGACCCAGTATGGCCACTGGTATGATTTAGAATAAAAACAACTTTTGAAATATTGGCCTTTTGCTCTGGAACAGAAAATCTGTTTTCCAGCCAGCGCTGTTGTTTGTCTTACCTGACTGCGAAACCTTTTCCCATTTCCCCACAGTTCTCAGAATCGGGCTTTAACCCAACTCATTTCTCATATTTCTGCTAGTGTAATTCCTTACTCAGTTTGCATGGCAGGGAACAGGAGGGCCTTTTGAAAGTGGTAGAGCTCAGTCAATTAGCAGGCTCATTTTAGCTCTTTGACCTAAAACAAAGACTCAAAAGCTCTGGTTCACCAACTGATGGGAAGTTGGAAGCCAACCAGACTGTTCTTGTCTCTCTTGGTCATGACACATAAATACAAACATTGTTTTATGTCCTACAAGTATAATAACCATGTCAGATGAGTGATTATTGCTTTTACAGTGTTTGCTATGGAATTACAGACTAGCTACATGACTATAAAGTTGTGTACGCATCCTGGGAAATGAAGGACTGTAACCCAAATAATGATGCAATTGTTATAAAACCCACAGCAAAGACCGGGCAACTTGTTTCTTCTTCCATTTCCTATATTCATGTTGGTTCCAATGTCCCCCCAGTTGGATATTTCTTTATTCAAGGACTTGGAAACAGATGAGAAACATTGTCATTTGAATAGCACTGAGGGTGAGTAGGAGACGATTACAGCTGGGTGACATAATGTCAGGTCAGTACTTTGGGGTTAGGCACTCCTCTCAGTAACTGGGTCTTTGTTAGCAATCATTGCAGAGTAAAAACAATGAGAAGTCCTGTGTCACCGTATAGACTACTGTATTTTGGAGCATAAGCTTTCATGGGCAAAGACCTGCTTTATCAGATTCATCAAAGTTTATGCTCTAAAATATCTGTTAGTCTGCAAGATGCCACAGGACTTCTTGTTGTTATTGCAGTAGGCCATGGAGACTGGGCTTTGATCTCACTGTCACAAGAGGTCTCAGAAAGCATGTGCAGGGACTGGTGGAAAACAGGACAGTTTGTTCAGATACTGCCCAAGAGTTTTCAATTCTAAAGATAGCTAAGAGAGATGTTGAGTCTGCAGGGCTGTCACACAGATTTCTGCTGGCCCCCTAAAGTCACTCAGGAACCAAAATTGAAATGTACTTGAGACAGTGTAAGAGGATGGAAACCACAACCCTCCACCTCTGTGTCTCAGAGAATAGGCTGTTCTGTTCCGAAATGGAGCTTCCAATAAGGGTGGCTTTTAAGTACTCAAACAGCTGTGCTGGCCGTTCATGATAAGAGTAGTCATGCGTCTCTGTGCTGCTACATCATAGTAAGGAGCACCAGTCATTTCAGTGTTTCCCTCCTCCATTGCGAAGGGAATAAAGACAGGTTATGGTGTAGTAGCAGTAAAGTTGTGGACTGGCAGTGAGCAAGCTAATGTCTGCATAGAGCTATATTTCCATATTCTGTTAAGTGCCATCATATTAGGTTTAATACTCTATAAAACGATCCTATCTCTTGCAGACTCATTACAGACAGCATATTATAGCAGAAATTTATGTATATCATTAAACATTTAGTTATAATCATGAACATTGTTATTAAAGACTGATGTTATGTTTGATATTGCAAAAGTTAATAAACAATAATGCTAGAAGGGAGTGGAAGTTTTTCTTTCAGTGGAAATGACTCAATTTCACAGATTCTGAAACTGAATCACTCCAGCTAGAAATTTCGCATGAAATGGAATTGCAAAAAGAAGAAAAAATGTTTCAGATTGGGATTATCAAACTGGTGTGTTTGAATAAAATAAAAACATTTAATTCCCATTTTGACTTTTCAAAACTTTAGCATAAATATTTTACACACAAAAAAGCATGTTGTATTGTAAAATCACCTTGAAATAAAGCCATTAAAAAGTGTCACTCATTTTTTTATCAAAGCAAAATGATCTAAATCAGGGTTTCCCAAACTTTATACTGTTGTGATCGGTTTCTTTTTCTCAGTACCTCTTTTACGGCCCAAAAATATAAATGCATATAAAAAAGAATGAAAAATTAATAAATTTCACAGCTTATTATTCATTCTTGATAGTAATAGTACATAGTAATAATTTGTGTATTTTTTAAGAGCCAGTATTTTTTTTTCCAATGACCAGTAGTGGATTGCGAACCACATTTTGGGAAATGCTGATCTAAATCACTATGTTCCCAAACATGGCCCTTTCATGAAAACAACATTGTCAAAAATCATATTTTCAGTCAAATAATTCCAACTAGCTTTAATAAACAATTTCAAAAAGGATGCAAAGAAATGGGAAGAAAAAAAAAGAAACCAGGGATTCAGAGTCAGGACTTCTGGATTCTCTTCCTGGCTTGTTATAGGATCTTTAAATGCTTCTGCTCTTTTTAAGCATCTGTGAAATGGATTAATACCCCCAGCTATTGAGGCGCACAGATGCTGTATTGTAGAGGTGAGGCAGGTACCTAGATGTAGCGCGTATTCTGTAGATGGTGGGCTTACTGAATTGCAGTTGAATTGATTACATTAATGCTGCTGCTATTTATGTTATATTGTAAATAGTGTATTACGTTACCTGTGTATGATTTAACTAAAAATAATACACAAAAGATAGACAACTAGGTAGCAAGGCTTAATTAAGGATTGTTCGCGAGGCCACTATGTCAATGGATCATGTGGCAGACGCTCACAAACACATACATACTGAAATTTGTACACTAAATTCTGCCAGCTTCCTTTACTGCCACCCATGTCTCAGTAAATACTGAATAGCAGAAAGCATGCGAGGGAGCCCTGCTAAACCTGTCTTCATTGTGAGTACAGAATATACTGCAGATGATTTAGTATGCTTGGAAGTACAGGTTGACCCACTCTAATCCTCAGGACCTGAGCGGTACAGGATGAGAAAATTTTCCAGATCACAGAAGGTCAGTATTTTCTAGCAGTATTGCCAACACATCCACTGCTTACTGGGCTCTTAGAAGCCTTTTAGGTGTAAATTACAGCTAAATAGCACAGAACACTGAGAGCCAAAACTGCTGGCTGTAAACAAACTATAGGGGACTGCAGGAAACTTGGCCATGCCCATGTTGTCTGGATAACTAACATCATGCTGGATTATGGATGTTGCTGCATGAGAGAGTTCCAGATTAGAGAGGTTCAACCTGTATAGTCTTAAAGCAATTAATGCCAAGCATCCCTTTGTCAAATAAAGGAATGGTGCAACTTCTGTGATTCATTTCCTTCACTTCCCTGGGATTGTTGATGTATTTCCTGGCTACTGAGCTTTGGGCAGAATGAGGCTTGTCAGTTAGTGAAACCAAGTGATGAAGGTTATGACAGAAATATCTGCACCAACATGGGCTGGCTGAGTGCTCAGAACAAAGGGTTATCACTATGAACAACAGCAGGGAAAGATGGCTTGAAGGAAAAATGTCACTGAAAGGAAAGGTCAGAGATTAAAAAACGGCCCTATATGTGAAAGCAGTGAATCATACTCTAGACAGAGTGGCCTGCTCTGGCTGCAGGGAGGCTTTGGTTTACAGGGGCTATGAATTAGAATTTTCAGTCACTTTTACATTAATTATTGTTGTTAGGGCAGTGACCAGGAGTCACAGGTGTGAGACAGGGACCCCACATGCTAAGTGCTTTACAGACACAGAACAAAAAGGCAGGCCAGGTTCCAAAGGCTGTCAGTCCTAGAGAGAACAGTGGGAGACAAGCAAACTAAAAAGTACAAGGAAACACCACAAGTTACCCAGATAATCTCTCTCACCCAGTTTTAGGTGTACTAGGGCCTTGAAATCAAACTGTGTAAGGTCTTAGCAGGCCTATTAAGTACAGGCCCAATCTTCCCGTCAGATAGTTTGCTACAGTGGGTCTTAGATGAGCCATCAGTAGTACCCTGGTTGGGGAAAGAGGCATTCTGAGGAGTAAAGGGACTTCAAAGTGCCCACGGTTATGCTTCGAAGTTGCTGTGGGGAGAATTAGTCTAATGAAGTGCTGCATATCCACCACAGCACTTCATTAGTAATGTTCTGCTGCCCTGATACCATGCTCCCTTCAAAGATGGGGTCAAGTGTAGACACAGCCTAGGAGACGCTACTGGGCCAAAGACAACCACATGGTAGCTGACTGTCCAGTAGCCTCCATAGCAATCCCTATAGTACTCTCTACCCTTGAGCCCTGTGTATTCATTACACCTCATAGTGTTACCTTTGACCAAGGAGGCAGACCTTTGACCAAGGAGGCAAAAACGGCCCCTGTGTTTACACCAGCATGCCTCTTTCAAAAGAGGCATGCAAATGAGGAAATAAAATGCAAATGCGGTACAGATGTACATATTTGGCACCTTATTTATGTATTCTTTCAAAAGAGCTTCTTTTGAAAGAAAAAAGTGCTGTAGATGCAGCTCTTTTGAAATAATTATCTTCGAAATAATCCTTCTTCCCAAAAAATAATGAGAAGTGAAATGAATAATGAAAGTGGCTGTTACTTTCAAAAAGGCATTTCTTCTTCAGCCCAGAACAAAGAAGTCATTGAGCATCTCTGCTATTTCCAAGTTTTCCATTACTGTTTCTCCCTCCTCACTGAGCAATGGACCTATCCTATCCTTGGTCTTCCTCTTGCTTTTAATGTATTTATATATAGTCTTCTTGTTTCCCTTTATGCCTGTAGCTAATTTGAGCGCATTTTGTGCCTTTGGCTTTCTACTATTGCCCCTGCATTCCCGTATTGTTTGCCTATATTCATCCTTTGTAATTTGTCCTAGTTTCCATTTTTATATGATTCATTTTTTATTTTGAGCTCACGTAAGATTTCCTGTTTAAGCCAAACTGGCCTTTTGCCATATTTTCTATCTTTCCTACGCAGCGGGATAGCTTGCTTTTGGGCCCTTAATAATGTCCCTTTGAAAAACTACCAACTCTCCTCCGTTATTTTTCCCCCTCAGTCTTGCTTTTAATGGGACCTACCTACCAGCTCTCTGAGTTTACCAAAATCTGCCTTCCTGAAATCCGTTGTCTCTTTTTTGCTGTTTTCCCTCCTACCCTGCCTTAAAATTGTGAATGCTATAATTTCATGATCACTTTCACCCAAGCTGCCTTCCACTTTCAGATTCTCAATCAATTCCTTCCTATTTGTTAAAATCAAATGTAGGACAGCTTCCCTCCACTACATTTTTCAACCTTTTGAAATAAAAAGTTGTCTCCAAAGCAGTCCAAGAATTTATTGGATAGTCTGTGTGTTGCTGTGTTAGTTTCCCAACATATATCTGAAGAGTTGAAGTCCCTCCATCACCACAAAATCCCGGGTCCTGGATGATTTTGTTAGTTGTTTAAGAAAAGCCTCATCCACCTCTTTCACCTGGGTAGGCGGCATGTAGTAGAGTCCTAGAAGGACATCACCCTTGGTTTTTTTATGCCTTTTAGCTTAATCCAGAGGCTCTCAACACATCCATTTCCTATGTCCATCTCCACCTCAGTCCAAGTATGTACAATACAAAATGTTTCATTTTATTTGTGACCTCCCCTTTCTTTTTAGCATGATGTTGTTTTGAAGTGAAAAACAAACCAAAAAAATCACTTCAAAACGTTGGAAAAGGATGTTTTGAAAATTTCAAAGCTTGTTGCAAATTCCCTGATTTATTTAGTCAAAAATCTATCGGTAAATCATGGTTTGCAAATGCTGAAAAGTATTTTTCTGGAGAATTTTTGAGCACCTAACCTAGGTGACAAACCGATTTATTTAGTCAAAAATCTATCGGTAAATCATGATTTGCAAATGCTGAAAAGTATTTTTCTGGAGAATTTTTGATCACCTAACCTAGGTGACAAACCCTACAGTCCCTGGCCAGTCTAAACAAGCATCTAAATTCACTGGGGCTATGTTTATATTATAGCACTCTGTCGACAGAAGTCACTGTTGGACGAGATTTCCTGACAAAACTTCTGTTGATAGAGAGCAGCCACACACAAAAGCCCATTGGATGAATACTGCACTCTGTTACAGAGCAGCTGGATTGCCTGGCCGCTTTCTTGACAAAACAGATACCCAGTAGCACAGCAATCAGGTATGCCCATTGTCCTGGACACCATCATGTCTGTCAAGAGACGGGGCCCCCAAAACGTCCACGCAGCCTTTTTTGTTGACAGAATCTGTCACCTCTTGGCAGAGAAGCAGAACGCTGCCAGCGAAAGTGCTGAGTTTTGTTGATTAACTGTCGATAAAAATATATTTTGTGTGTGGATGCTCCACCAGTTTTGTTGACGAAGCCGTGGTTTTGTCGGCAAAACTCACTAGTGTAACTGTAGCCTGGAAATTTTGACCAGGTTCCAAGACGCCTCCTTTTCCTTACTCCTTTGCGTGGGAGATACATGGTTAGGGATAGAGAAGCAGGTGTGTGTTTTTATATATACAGAGCCATGCAGCTATACAGGAAATGGAAGATTCTTTCTCAAAATACTAGGACAAATAGTGAGCATCTGTCAAAGACACCCAATTCCCAATGAGTAACAGTCCAAATATTTGTGTGAGAACATCATTTGATTAGGGCATCCACACAGAAATATGGGTTCTCTTCAAATTACAGTTATTCAGCCATGCAGTTAAGCCTCTGAGAATAGCATTTTGTAGTAAATTTATGTATCAAGGGGGACAAGTTCACAATAATTACAGGAGAACCATCATTAAGTTAATGTACCAGAGTCTACAAAATGTTTGCATGAATTTTGTGGTTAAAAAGGCAATAATAAGTAATTCAGGCATAAAGTTAAGCTTTTGGAGTCAGGATTTAGTGGTTATTACAGGGTCAAACACATTAGACGTATATTGTAACTACATAATAATGCCACAAAGCCAATTTATTTGATCTAAAAGGCATTTATCTTTTATCTTTAAGGACCTGATTCAGCAAAGCAGTTAAGCACATGCTTGGCTTTAAGCATGGTTTTGTGCCCATCCTCCATTACCCAACAACATAAGATTTATTGAGCCACTGTGTTGGCTCAAGGCCTATATATTCAAAATAGGTTTTTAATGTGTGATTTCTTATACCCACAGGCCTTGTGTTGCTGTTCTGCATACGGGGAATAACCTCACCTTATCAATTTGGAATGGACTCAGATATTATTTAAAAGTAGTTTTAATTGTGGGAGTCAGGGAAGAAAGGGGGAAAGCTCCAGAGGGTGTAATGCAATAAGAAAATATGCAATGATGTGCCCTTTGTAATTTAAAAATAATTGTCAGAACCAATATTCAGGAACAGATTGATTCAACAAACCTTCTGAAATACAAAATGCTCAACTTAAATACAAACCAGAAATTATCACAATGGGGGATGAAATAAGAAAAAGCTCTTCAAATGTCTTGGGTGTTTCTCAGAATCAGACAAAAGAGAATTATTACCATATGATTCTAATTACAATCAAGCAGTAACACACACATACTTCTTTTTTAAATATAATGGAGCATATTAGAAGCTAGGCAAGGCATAAGGTTCTTACCAAAAAGGGTAACAGGAATTCTGTCAAAAAAGTATTAGAGAATACTGAATAATTATTCATGTCCGCTACTTCTTTGTTAATAAAGGCATTTTTCTGATTTTCCAAAAGATCACGTCCACACACAAAAAAGCGGTTTGGATGATCGAGCTGCTCTTTCAACAGAGAGCATCTACATAGCCCCTAGTCGTTCAATAAAACGGGTCAGGAATTGAAAATCTGGTGCTATGAGGACTGCTCTTTTGAAAAAAAAAAAAGGAAAAAAAAGGGGCCATGTGGAGCATCTACACGTACTTTTTTTTCAAAAGAAGATTTTGAAAAGAGGTGCTCTTCCTGATCCGCGAGTGGAAGTGGACTTCCAGAAAAAGAAATATGTCCTTTCGATTTAATTTTGAAAGAAACCTTCTTGTGTTTAGAAAGATGCTCCACTGGATATTTTGAAACAGCCCCCTTCTTTTGCAACGTATTTTGAAAGAACTTGCTGGGTGGGGGAAGGAGGAGCTGGTCAGGGGGCCGCTGGGAGGTGATTGGGGAGAGCTGGCTGTATATAAGTGCTAAACACCTGCTAATTCTTTTTCTGTGGGTGCTCCATAGAGGTGGCACCTATGCTCAGGTTTTTAAAAACCTGAGCTCCAATGGGCCTGGGGCTCCTAACACAGGCACTCCGGCTTCCTTCATAAGGCATGGGCTCCGTAGGTTAAGTCTGGCACATATCAAAAGTTATTTCTTTGTATTGGCTTTAAATCTGCTGCTGGTCATGGTCACAGAATGTCCCCTGCTTCCTGTATTATGAGATATGGTAAATACGAATATGCTGGTCTGTACCATTCATTATTTGGTATACTTCTAGCATGTCACTCTCTTTCATCTGCCGTCTCAAGAAAACAGTCTCTGACTCATCAATCTCTTTTGGCCTCAAATCGTTTAAATTGCACATCCCCAAGGCCTTTCTATTTCCTTGGTGAGATGGCGTGAAATACAAATACAGCGCTAAGTGCATCAGAAATAGAACGACAGTGCTAAATGCATCAGAAAAGAGCATGGATGGGGACTTCGTGTTATGTAAGGTGTTTGGGCCTCCATGAAGTCCACGGAGGATTTCTCTGTTGGCGTTGATTATTCAGCAATATGCCCGATGTTATGGTGGTGGGCAGCTGTATGGTGGGCAGCTGTATGGTGATGGGCAGCCCTAAGAATATAGAATCATGGACTTGTGGGACAAGAAGGGACCTTGAAAAGTCATCTAATCCAGTCCACTTCATTCATGGCAGAAGTAAGGATTAGCTTTAACATCCCTGACAGGTGTTTGTCTAACCTATTGAAAATCTCCATTGATAGATATTCCAACACTTTGCAAGGCAATTTATCTGGTACTTCACCACCCTGAGGTGTCCCTGGGCGTGCTGTTAGCTCACATGGGGCCCAAGAGCTGAGTAGATGTATGAGTTCGAGTGGAGGCAGTTACTTACTCTGTTAGCCTTTCTTTGCTTTAATAAAAACACTAATTTTGTGGCTTTTAATGGTTTAGGAGGCTAATAGTGGAAATACTCATTTTCAGGTTAGTTATACATCTAGCATGTACGGACATGTAAATACATTTACCAGCCATCATCTGCCCATGATGGTCACACTGGTATGATCTAGCTTAGTGTTTCTTAAACTATGTTCCATGAACAACTCGCAGGTGTGCCACAAGTGTTTGGAAAAATAATTCAAAGTTTTACCCTAAAACTGTATTTCCTGTTGTTTAAACACAATACAATGTTGCTACTTCATTGTTGTGATACCTGATTCAATTGCTTCCTTTTGGTTTTGCTGCATATGTTTGGTTTTTTTGGTCTGACAATTATTTGAAAAAGATCTTCATTGATGTTCCACATAAAAATATTATTGTTTGCTGTCCTTTGATCTCAAAAAGTTTAACAGTGATCTAGTTTTATACTGTCTCCTCCTTATAATGTTCTTTACCCCTCTTCTAATGTCACTGCTCCTGGCTGGAAGCTGATCAGGTTCCTGTGATGCCATGAGGATCATTTGCAAAAATTACTCCAAAGTTATAGTTCCTTCCCAATGGATAGTTGTTGCCCTTAACCTCACCCCTTCAGTCATGACAACGTTTGGTATCATCCCAGTGAATCTATCAGCCCAGCTCAGGGCCACATATTTATCGTGCCAAAAACCGTTTACAAGCTTAGTCTTATTCTTTGGATTTGAACAGTCTTTGCTACCGCTGTGAACAGTGGTTGAAGTGAATGTATCAAGTAGTCTGCATTCAGAGTCTCATTACAACACTAAAACACATGGCCAGTGATTCTTTCTAGGGTGCAAGCCTTGTGGCTGAAATACACTGAAAATGAAATGGAGGAGAGGTACAGGCAGCATCAGCTGGAACATGCTGATGCGTTTTAAGATGGAGAGACCATCCACCCATGACCCAGCCATTGATGAAACTATCCACCCATAATTAGTGGACCATCCATCCTTTTGTGTGTAACGTAAAAGTCATCATGAGCCCATAGGGGATGAAACTCTTATTGTTGTTTGTTATATATTAAGGGCTGACTATAGCTTGGTGCTATCAGAAAACCACAGAGACAGAGATGGTGGCATGGCAGGTTTCAGAGGAAATGTAATAAAGAGGCTATAGATAGCAGTTGAACTGACCTGATGACTGAGGATCAGGAGCAGAAAGTCATGTGCATTTGTCATTGTGTGTCTCTCTGCTTCTCATTCAGCTCGAGTAGTCTCTGTGAGCCCCAGAGACAGGCCCTCGGCATTTTCGTCTCCTTGGCTACGTCTACACGTGAAGCCAACATCGAAATAGCTTATTTCGAAATAGGCTATTTCGATGAATAACGTCTACATACATGTCCTCCAGGGATGGCAACGTCCATGTTCAACTTCGACGTTGCGCGGCACCACATCGAAATAGGCGCTGCGAGGGTACGTCTACACGCCAAAGTAGCACACATCGAAATAAGGGTGCCAGGCACAGCTGCAGACAGGGTCACAGGGTGGACTCAACAGTAAGCCGCTCCCTTAAAGGGCCCCTCCCAGACACAGTTGCACTAAACAACACAAGATACACAGAGCCGACAACTGGTTGCAGACCCTGTGCCTGCAGCATAGATCCCCAGCTGCGGCAGCAGCAGCCAGAAGCCCTGGGCTAAGGGCTGCTGCCCACGGTGACCATAGAGCCCCGCAGGGGCTGGAGAGAGAGCATCTCTCAACCCCCCAGCTGATGGCCGCCATGGAGGACCCAGTAATTTCGACGTTGCGGGACGCGGATCGTCTACACGGTCCCTACTTCGATGTTGAACGTCGAAGTAGGGCGCTATTCCGATCCCCTCATGAGGTTAACGACTTCGACGTCTCGCTGCCTAACGTCGAAGTTAACTTCAAAATAGCGCCCGACTCGTGTAGCCGCGACGGGCGCTATTTCGAAGTTAGTGCCACTACGTCGAAGTAGCGTGCACGTGTAGACACATCTCTTTAGGCTTAAGCAGAACTTGAATTTTAAATTTACATTCTGTTCCTGCTTCCCTTCCTTACAGGGCATCACAAGGATCAATGAATTAATGTCTGGGTGCTGCTTAGATGCTGTGATGTTAACGAACTGAACTGAACTTCCACTCTTCTAGGGAATTCACATTCTAATTAGCATCTTTGCCCTGCTCTTCTCTGCTGAGCTTAGACCCAGAGCAATCCAGTAGCCACAGTGCTCATTTTGAGCGGCTGGAATTGTCACAGTTCATTTGCTTGGCTCCCCAATGTCCTGTAATTGATTTATCCTCCATGCTGAGCGATAAGCAAACCCTGACCACTCCTTATGCACGAGTCTTTTTGCAGTTGATGGCATCTCTTGGTCATCTTTGTTCCTGCTTGTGGCTCTAGAAAGTCCCACACAACTGATGCAATTCAGAGACGTACAGCTCAGCATGGCTGACTCATCTGTCTTAGCAGCAGAAGTGCTCGACAGCTCGTTGCATGTGCCTGTTTGCAGATATTGTCACTGGATCAAGATGCAGTGGGTAAACATTTAACCTGAGCAATTTCCAGTTTGCTTCTGTCTTCCCTACACAGCCTGAGGTGGAAGTTACACTCAATTATAATCCTCTGAGGCGTTCGTTGGAAGGCACTTTCTTCTGAGAAGAAAGGACGTAATAATGAACCCTCTGACAAGTCAGTCAGATGCAAAGGGGTGCCTTACACTACGTGGATGATGACTGTGGACTCACTTGACTGCAAAGAAGAGACATAATAGGTTTGACCTGCCAGATGCTGATCCCAATTACACCAGTGTAAATTCAGAGTCACTCCATGGGCACCAACGGGTCTGCAGCAGCAAATTTTCATTTTAGGAAACAGTTGTATGGAATCCATAAATGCCCATCCTTCCACTAGCACTGTGCTGCAAAGAGATGACCCTCAACTCAGACCATGATTCTAGACACCACTGTACCTTGACACTGGTTGAGTCCCATCTAAGATTGCTAGACCCTCACTGCCACTACAGAAGAACTGAACACCCTGGACCTGGAGATGTTAAATCCATCTGTGCCTGCTGCAAGCAGCTCCAGATTGCATATTGTGTGCTAGTTGCAGAAGGGTGTGCATTTCAGCGGTGCTAGGTGGATGCAAGGGAGAGAGACACTTGGCCCGTGCTATTGTCAGTTCAAACAAGCCAACTGAAAACAGAGCTTCCTCATTTCTGTTAGTTCTGGGCTGGTTGGCGCTAGCATAGGACCACAGATCCACCAATTGTGTGGGAACATGGGTCAGGAACCTTTCCAAGGTACAGCGCTGAAATTTGACCTTTTGACCTCTATGTATGGTCTGAGTGCCAGTGACACTTTTAAAGTCATTAATAGTCCCACTTAAAACACCTTCATTTATAAGCAAATGAGGCATAGAGCTGCATGGGGGGGGGGGCGGGGGCTGACCTCCCACCTCACGTGCAGATGAAATTCGGCTTGTGTACCACTCTTGGCACCCATTCCACTGTCCACCACTGCCCTGAAGTGTGACTGCGTGGAAAATATCTAGGATGGTCCAGTGCTCAGAGACTAGGAATTATGACCCGTAGTTTCAAGCCTCAGCTGCATCATGGACTTCCTATGTGACCCTGGGGAAGTGGTCATTAGGTACCTTAGAGGAACTGGGCCTTTGACTCCCTGTGCCTCACTTTCCCACCTGTACATTGGGGATAAGAACATTGCCCTACGACGCAGGACTGTTGCAAGTAGACCAGCTCCTCTTCCCTGATGATGGAGGGCCAGTGTTGTGCTCCAGTAAAAGATCCTGGATAATTTCTCTTGAAGAAGGCAATTAGCCAGCCCACCCTTCCTTGCCAGTCCAGTAACAGCAACGTAGAGGGTATTGTGAACTAACCAGATTCACTTAGCCAGACTTCTGTTTAGCCTGTGTGTGACATATTCATCCTTCACTTTCATTAACCAAGATGGGGAGGGGAGAAAGATAAAAATCAATGGCGATAATAAAGTGCAGCTTTCTCAGCCGAGGGGACTGAAAATAATTCCGCAATAAAGCAAGCCTCTAAAGAGATGTTAATTACAGCACTGCCTCCGAGGGCTGGTTCCCTCGAATCAATCAGGTGATTTAGCATACGATCCACGCATCAGCCTTGTCTGTAACAATGGTCTTCTTCTGGAATTTAATTGGCTTTCCTGCCAGGCTGCAGCCCTGTTTCACACGGGATAGGTCGTTTCCTGTGAGAGAGGTCTGGGAGCTGGGGCTGGGGGAAGAGTGGCGCTAATAGAATCTTTTTTTAACTTGGCAGAGACCAGCTCAGCTCTGAGCAGTACCGACACCGCTGCTGTGGGACTTTGTGATACTGCTGTGTCCGGAGAATGCTAGTGGGTTTTGTCAGAGGGACATCTACACTGCAGCTCTGGGCTTACGAGTGCCTGTTGGGGGGGGGGGGAAAGCAAGAGAACGATGCCCTTAAGTGGCTTAGCTTTGGAGACAGCTGGTCTGGACTGGGGCTGTGGGAGATCAGGGCAGCCATGGGCAGTGAGTATAATAGGCCAAGGGAGGCTGAGTCCCCTGACTCAATGCCCAATCCATGGTCTATCCTGAGACCTCACTAGGGTTGCCAACAAACTTGCTGGGCCCTTGGACAAGTTGGGTGGGGCCTCTCCCGTGCGGTCTGGAGTGTTCCTCCTGGTGCTTTGCAGTGTGCCATACAAGACTCCAGCAGTGATTTAAGCAGCCTAGCCAGGAGCCCTGGACCCCTTTAAATCACCAGGCCCCAAGGCAATTGTCCCATTTGCCCCACCCCATCGGCAGGCCCAGGCACATCCTTTTTCCCTTTCTCCATCAATGAATATTTGATAAAGATCTTGTAGTTTTGGTCTCTGTCGGTAGGATCAGACCAAACGCGATTGTACTGAAGGGCTCGACTGTAAACAATGGATCTACTTGCGTGTGCACGATGGAAGCTAGAAGTGTGTAGGTAAGTATAGCAATCAGTGGGTTTCTGGTAGAGTGTGGTACCTATCAGCCCAGCCTCGATTTGTACTGTAGTGGCCAGGAAAGGTATCTTTCGCATGGAGTAATCGAGGCACAAGTTGATGCAGATTCTTAGAGTGTCTGTGGAATTCTTCTAGGTTCTCTATACCATGGGTCCAAATCATAAAGATATCATCAATGTATCTTAAGTAGAGGAAGGGTAATAGGGGATGAGAGCTGAGGAATTGTGGATCCAGGTCAGCCATAAATACCTTAGCATATTGTGGGGCCACGCTGGTGCCCACAGCAGTTCCACTAATCTGGAGGTATAAATTGTCCCCAGATCAGAAATGATTGTGGATGAAGACAAATTTACAGAGGTCAGACACCAGACCGGCTCTGGTGATGTCAGGGATGGTATTCCTGATTGCTTGTAATCCTTCTTTATATGGAATATTAGTGTACAGAGCCTCTACATCCATGGTGACAAGGAAGATGTTGTCAGGAACTTTTCCGATGATTTGTAATTTCCTCAGGAAGTAAGTGGTATTGCGGAGATAGCTGGGAGTGTTGGTGGCATAGAGTTTGAGGAGAAAGTCCACATAACTGGATAGTCTGGTGGTTCCAGGGTTTGTGGATTTTGGGAATAAAATAGACTAACCCATGATGGGGCTGTGATGGTGTGTCTGAGTGAATAATGTCCCGAGTAGCATCAGGGAGTTCTTAAGTAGTTGCAATTTCCTTTGGGGTTCCATAGTGGGATCAGAAAAGACAGAGCTGTAAAGTGTTGTGTTGGAGAGTGGTTTGGCTGCCTCTTGTTCACAATGGCTTTATCTTTGGTTATTGAGCCAAACTCAGAAAATAATGCACTAAGACTCTGCTGATATGTTTGGACTATATTTAGAAATAATCGGATAAGATACAAATTACTGAAGGCCCATCACTCTTATGGTCTTGGCATACACAATGAGAAATCTTTACTGTATATTTTAGAAATGTACATTGATCTGTCTGTCCGTCTGCGAACCCTTTTATTCAATAACTCCTAAACGAAAAGAGCTGGGACCACCACATTTGGTAAGCAGCTTCCTCTTCCCACATCTTGAGGTAATGTCGGGGTTGGTTATGCCAGGATAATGGGATGTTCCTGGAATCTGATTGTTTCTCATTCACTAGAAAGAGGGGGATCTGACTGCAGGGACGGTAATGAACAGGAAGGCAGCAAACACAGGGAGACAGGTGTATTACAGATTGACCACCATCGGGGGTGGGGAGGGGAAAGCACCACTGCAATTATAAATGTGTGGCCACCTGCGGCTAGAACTCTATGGCTATATCTTCACCAGCCAAAAACTTCAACTTTGCCATACAGATGGCCATTTTGAAGTTTACTAATGAAGCACTGAAATACATATTCAGTGCCTCATTAGCATGCGGCAGCCATGGTACTTAGAAACTGATGCGGCTTGCCGCCATGCGGCTTGTCCAGATGGGGCTCTTTTTTTGAAGGACCCCGGCTACTTTGAGATCCCCTTATTCCCCCTCTGTTCATTGGAATAAGGGGATTTCGACGTATCTGGGGTCCTTTCAAAAAAGAGCCCTGGCTGGCAGAGCCTCGTGGTAGCGAGGCGCATCAATTTCAAAGTGCCACGGTCGCCCGCATGCCAATGAGGTGCGGATTACGTATTTCAGCTCTTCATTAGTAAACTACGAAATGGCCATTTGCATGGCAATTTCGAAGTTTTTGGCTAGTGTAGACACGGCCTGTATGTCACACTGTTCATGGGTAAGTGGCCCTCAGCCCCAAAGATGTAGCCCATACCACTTTCCCAGTGCTTGATAAGGGATGGGGGGAACTAGCCAGTTGCCCTGTCACTGTGGACCCTCGGAGAGCAGACACCAGCTGGGACAGCCCATGTGGCCATGGCCCCAGTGGCGGAACTGCTGGCAGGCTAGCGTGAGCACCCGCCAACCGGCGCAGTCCACAGCATCATCCCCCCTCACAAGGCACCACCAGCAAAGCAGCTCTGACCTTGCACACCACCATGCTTCCCAACCCCTTGCCCTGATGTCTCCCTGCCTTGAGCCCCACCACATTTTCCCACTCCATGCCCTGAGCCCTCCAGAAGCTCCCAAGCGACATGAATTAAGTCCTCTAGTTAGATTAAAAAATTTAAAACACTCTTGCTGGATGGTTGCAACGTAATTACTTTATTTCATACAGTTCTTGTCAGAACAGCAAAACAAAGAGACAAAAGAGGCTGCTTCCTCAACAAAGCCACACAATTCGCCCCATCTAACTTTAGGTTTCTCTTAACTCCACGTAACTCTGGCCTGACACAGCAGAGCACCCAGATCACATGCTTCCCTAAAGAGCTGCCTGACCTGCCAGCAGAACCAGGAAGACAAATGGTAATTTAAAGGGACAGCTTGCAACTTTACCAGTTTTTCTATTGTTCCCAGGCCGAGCAAACAAAAAAGCTACCTATACTTTCAGCACTGAAAGTACCTGCATTTTCACTGGCCTGGTGGAAAAACCCTGTTATTGTGCAAAGAATACGTGAATGCACATGCATGTCCTTTGCCTTCTTATTAAGTACAATGGAGTCCTCTACTTATTGCAAGGTGGTTATTGAGCAGTTCTTCTCCTTTCCATTTCTCCCCGAAGTTGGTATTCCAAAATGACCCTACACAGGCCATGAATATCCATTGGACATTAGACACTAGGGAATGAACCTGTCAGATCTCTCCTTTCCTCCTGGGTGACACATCTCTTCAGAGGACAAAGGCCATAAACCTCTGCCTGAATACATCTCCCTGGGCATGTGCAGGTCTTGCCAACATAATTAAAGAAATGCCACACTCAAGGCCAGGCAGAGGAAGGAAAGTGCTTTCAATGAATGACAATTGGAAGTGAAAGAAGTGCCCAGAGAAACATTGTTTTCGCTTAGTTCTCAATGGGGTTCTTTGGTTTCGGTGTTTGATGTCTCTTAATGCCAGGGCAAGTAGAGCTACTGCTAGATATTTCACTTGTGACTAGGATATCACACCAGACACACTGTTTGAAAAGCTAAACCTGTCCCTCTGAGCAACACGTGCTGGCCAATAAAAGAGATTCCGTGAGAGTTTTCAGGGAATTTAAGGCCTGATGGGCCCACTGGAATGTCTAATTGGGCCACTTGTCATTCACAGGCCACCACGTTTAACAAAACTCTCCACTTTTTAAAATCAGTTATTTCAATTAAACTGAAAGAAGTCAGTCCTCGGGAGTTGAAATTATGTGCCACAGATGGAGTATAGTAGTGATTGAGGCTCTGACATCACTGTCCTTTAAGAATGAGAGTCTTCATGATAGCTAGGGATCTGTGCTCCTTTCAAGGCAATGGCCAAGGACGCATTACCCTAAACAAGGATAAAGCTCGTCTGTGGGAGCAAGAGCTTTCTCGGTGGCCGGTCCCAGACAATGGAACAAACTCCCATGAGAGTTACAGACCTTCCACTCCAAGTACCAGTGGCACATCAGCCACCTGATTCCTCCAGTACTAACACAGCAGAATAGAATTTTATTAAAATGCCCAAAGGCCATAGCCCATGTATACAACTCTCCTGGAGGAGACAGGGTGAGCGAGAATGAACTTTAGGTGACGGCCTTTAGTTGCAGTGCACAATACTCACCTGGAAGATGTTCTGATACCTCAGTGGTGGGGGGAGGTACAAGATTAAAGTCAAACACTGAGGGCTTTGTTCTATTGTCGTCACCAACACTGCCATCAGGAACTTAGGCTTGCACTGTACTAGGCAAGTAAGTCGAACGCAGACACACAATTCTAACTACAGCAATTGCATAGAGGCAATCTACTTATCTGCAAATGATTTACTTGGCTGGCCTACCTTAGGAAGGTTGAAGGGAGGGATAACTGGAAGTACAGGGGTTGAGTGTTGACCCTGATAGGTCGATTTCAAACATCTCTACCAAGTGCATGAAATCGAACCCTGGAAGCTCAACTCTGTAGGCATGGCTTTACTGACGTTTAGGGTAGAGGATATCATCATGATGGCATAGTCTTACCTCCTGAACGTTACAGGTAACAGAACTTGACCCACTCCCATAATAGATCCAGAACCTTGGTTGAGTTACTGACATCCCCAGTTTGTGATTTAAAGACTTTAAGTTACAGAGAAGCCACTGGTTATATGCTTTTAAATCTTTTGGTGGCCTATGCTCCATGCTGCACAGGAGGGTCAAAACACAAAGGGCTCCTTCCTCTTGTGCTATGTGCTGCGCAAAAACATGCCCTCACTCCCCTAAAGTGCTGATCATTTATCATGTTCACTAGCTGAAATAATTTTGCTAAGCAGCTGCATTTTCTACGTGTGACAAAAATCATTTTAGAAAAAGCTTAATTCTGTGCCAAAAATGCATGTTTGCCAGCTTATTTATATTTCAATCGATAACATTTATCTACTGAGGTTTAATTAAATGCAGAAAAAAGACACACAAAAATAAAATAAAATAGTCAAGACAGCTTAGCTTAGTGGTCACCACAAAGGTCCTTTCTTAAGAGCGGTTACATATTTGATGGCCTCCAGAGCAAAGGTTAAAAAAATGTTGGCCTGCTTTTCAGGGCAACTGAACTACCCAATTCACGTTTTTTTCCCTTATCACTTGGCCAATCTCAGCCCCCCCCGCCCCGCTCCCCAGTTACATGCTTCATGGGCACACTTAAAAACCTAACCCAACAGCTTTATTTCCATATGGCCTCTTCTTTGATCTCCCCCGCCCCCCATACAAAAAAAAGGACAAAAAAAAAGGAGTTTGTCAAGGAGACGCAGGCAAGTAGACTGATGTGGATGCATGAACAAAAGCTCTGCAGATGCTCACTTGGTTTATATAGTAAATACTCTTCAGCCTCTCCTCCACATCTTTTTCATTTGCTTCCTCTCAATCTTAACATGGAATATCGTCTTGAATCCTTTATAGTAAGCGTTACATTGATTATAGCCAGTAGCGGAAACCATACCATGTGATCTGTGTAACTCTCAGTTGTGTAACAAAAAGAGCAACCCCCAATCCTTCAAAACATGTCAGGATGTCTCCCTAATGGTATTATCTTTAATATGATGCAAAATTAAAAAAAAAAAACCCTAAATAATGTCATTCTTTTCATTTGCCTTCTGACCTTTTACGTTTGCAAAAGGGTTGTGG
The DNA here is from genome assembly GCF_033958435.1 of Carettochelys insculpta. Taxonomy (NCBI): domain Eukaryota; kingdom Metazoa; phylum Chordata; order Testudines; family Carettochelyidae; genus Carettochelys; species Carettochelys insculpta. The sequence goes on from NC_134164.1 coordinate 11,246,464, forward strand.
GATCAAACAGTTATCTGGAACCATTTAGCTTCCAATGCTCTCCTTTGCTATACTGTTTGAAATGAAAGCTGAGCTTTTTCACATAATCAGACGACCCCAAAAGCTGGAGCCTTAAAAAATACCAAACTGGAGACTTACAACACAATCATGAGAACTGTAATGGCTTAGTCCGTAAGAACTTGCATTTTGAATTGTGACTGAGAACCTACCTAAAGGGTGAAAGAATTCTGGGAAAAAGTTGAATAATTCCAATTCTTTTTTTTCTTTTTTTAAGGAAATTGGTTTGCTGACTGAGCGTTCTGTGAGTAGGAAATAAAAGACATTTGTTAAATAAATGATATAACAAATCATGCACTCAACTCTAATGGTTGAAATTCATCACGAGGCAGAAAATTAACACAAAACCTAGGGGTCCCATAAACCCCATTTTGAGGGTCACGTCAATGCTTCATTCATCTCTTCCTGGCCTCAGCACAGAGCAATTTTGCTATTATGACTATATAACTTCCAATGTCTTTTTTAATTCACCTGTGGTATTCTGCAAATCAACACGATGACATTAAGCAATGATCTGTTTGATAGAGAAATAACTCTAGGCAGTGACTGTAGTAATCACAACAAAAGTGCTGTTAAGTCGCATCATTTTGTACATATTAATGTGCTGAAACTTGCGTTAAAATTCAAAATCCAGATGAATGGCAATGGAACTGGTTTGGACACTCCTCCATCAAAATTTGATGTTGGCAAAGGAAAAACTGGAACCGAACTATTTTACGAGATTCAATAGTCCAGTGAGCAAGCTTTGCAGTTCCTCTCAGCTTCATATGCTGGGGGTCTGTGGAGATTTTACAGAGCAGCAGTGCAAATGAGTTTCAATGCAGCCACTCCTCATTCCAGTGACATCCTAGTTAGGGGCACCCGGGCGTGGGGGGGGGGGGCGGGGGCGCGGTAGGGCGGGATTGGTTTAGAGCAGGGGCTGCTGGCGCCTGTCACTGGGAGACAGGCTTGGGTTACATACATGTTGGGTGTGCCGTGGAATTATGATGAGTGCTGAAGGTAGGAAAGGCTGCTGAGCCTTGTATTAGAATGTTTGTGCTGACACAAATTTGAAATGGTTGGTTTGGCTTTTGATCCTTCTGAGAAATGGATTTTCAGTGAAACAGAGGAACGTTTTCTATTAAAAGCCCGCTTTTGCATATATCAACAGTCAACGTCTTCTACCATTCTGTTGGCCAATTACCCAGTTTTGTGAAAATTTTTGTAACGCTTCACAATCTGCTTAGGACTTAACCTAAAAGAAGTAGTACAGTTTGGACCGCTCTGATATGGTGCCCTCAGAACCTGAACGATGCAGGATGAGAAAACTTGCTGGACCACAAAGTCAATATTGGCAAGCACACTACCAGCATTTGCACTGTTGACTTGGCTCTTGGGGTGAATTGCCGCTAAATAACAGCAGGGACCACAGAGAGACAGAACTGGTGTCTGTGAACAAACTTGATGGGACAATGGCTGGACCTACACAGCTAAACATATCAGGCTGGAGACAAAGCGGCTTTTTGCCAGCATGGGCAAATCCACATTCCGGCTTCAGTGCTCATACCCTCCTCTGCTCAGGGAGATCTAATTCTGCTATGCTAATAAGCCACACGACAACGCTAATGAGCAGTGATTTGCAACTATGAGGCTTCTCATTAGCATGGAGCTGCCAGGAGAACCGCTCCGTGTAGACCCAGTCGATGAGAAAATTGGCCCCCACCAATGCTGTATGGTTGTCTCGCACGTTGGTGGATGAAACAGTTCAGAACTAGAGAGGTTCAACCTTTAGTTTTGTACCATCTGCAAATCTTGCTGCCTCACTGTTCCGCCCTTCGCCCCTTTCCAGGGCACTCAGTTGCATGGTGCTGTCTATGCTGAGCATGACTATTTATGAATATATCAAACAGCAGGGATGTTGATCCAGTAAAAGATGTTCCCTCTCCCACTTTCTTCTCTTACATCCTGGGACCCAATATGGCTCTAGCAACATTGCAAACAACAACGGAAACAATGGAACAGAGTTGCTCTCCACTGAAGATAACTTGGTAGCTGACAAGAAAATAATCTCTATGGTCACTGAGTTTTTAACCTTGCTGTAGGCTTGGAAGGAAAAACGGGATGAGGCGACTAGGTAGGTGTGAGCCCAGCACAAAGATCTGCAGCTTAATATTAGCGGAGAAATACCAAAGTACTGTTTAATAAGATTTTTAACAATTGATTTGGAGTATAGGCTTTTAAAGGATTCCAGGGAGAATTGTTTCTAATTGAGATATATTTTCTTTAATGGCTCCTAGCAGGAATTCCAGTGCTACTACCCTTCATGACAGAGAACATCATGTAGCTTGTAAAATCAATCATATTGTGGCCAATTAAAAAAAAAACCCCACTCATGACAATAATTGCTGCTTTTGATTGAAATTAGAATTTCTGATTCCTAGTAAATCCTGGGAGGAAATAGATGTGAGGGCCTCTCTTGTTCCCATGGCAAAACAAACAGAGATATGGGACCCGAGAATAGGAGCGACACACATTCATAGCAAACATTGCAGAGTAATTAAACCCCGCCCCCCCACCCCCACCCCCAGCTCCCGGCTGGTCTCATAATACAGCAACCGAGGGCAATATTCTTTTCAAACTACTGAAATCTTCCTTTCTGATGCCGAGAGTGCCATTATCTGACTCTTATCAAAGAGGAAGTGGCAATCTGAACAATTAACAAATTAAATCCTCACAATCCCCACTGATAGAAGGTGTCCGGGGTAGCCATTTTATCTGCAGATTCACAGACCCTCTCCTCTGTCTTGGAGGTCACTTGATAAAAAAAAGGGTGTATTCAGTTCACGCTCCTAGCTGTGAGTCTTTGAGCCTCACATATTATCAGAGAAGGAGAAGTGCTGATAGCTGGTGGAGGGGATTGAGGCAGTGTTTGACCCTCTTTTCACTATCTCCACCACTCATCTGCACTGCAGTGGGACAGCCTAAACTGTGCCACTCCCTCACATATTTCCACTCTCCACTGGGGATGGTTCTGGGCAAGTTTCTCCCACACGTCAACACTGATGCTGTAATTTTTCATGTGTGCCTTCAGCAGAGCCCTATCTCTGCATCTTAGGTTTTGACGACTTTGTATTGGACAAATCTCACATCCATACTAGAGCACAGTCTTTACATTTCTTTTGAAGATACAGTCTTCTGTTCTCCTTCTCTGGGGCACCTGGCATTTGTGTAGCCACGCAGCTGAAGTTCTGAGCAGGTCTCTCATGCAGGCAGGAAGTAGGCCTCCCTTGTGTACTAACAGGATCGAGATCGAGGGATCCCGATAAAGAAATGAAACGGGAAAAAATGCAAACCAATATGATCAGTTGGCTTCCACCTCTGAGATCCCCAAGGGAAGATGAAGAAGTCAGTCCTGTTGAAAATACAACTAAATGGAGATCCAGAGATAGCTGATTGCTCTTGCACATAGGTGAAGGAATATAACTTTTGTTCTCTGACCTCTAGGAAATCTGTCTGAAATGTAACTGAGCAAACAACTCAAACTGTGCAGAACACAGGCCAGCAACCTGACTGTAGTCAGGGGAAATAGGGGATGGTTAAAGGAAGCTGCTTGGTCCTTAACCCAGTTCAGCTACATACCAGCAGACCCTTCCAGTCCCCAAGGCCCTGCTTGTCATGCTCCAGCTGTAGGCCAGGTATAACGGCTGGGGAAGCCTACCAATTGGGGTTGACCAGTGGGGGAGGGCGGAACTTCTGTGGAAGCCCAGGAGCCACTATTGCTCCAGGGGCAGCCATGGCAACCATCCAAGTAACAGCATCAGCAGCCACCCAAGAAGAGGCACTGACAGTGGTGGCAGCCGCCTCTGGAGGAGCAGTCCACAGCAGAAGTGATGCGCAGAAGCATGGGCTGAGCAGGGACAGCGCACTGCACTGGGCGCGGGGTATGAGGTACACCAGGATGGGGAAAGCAGGAAGCTTATCAACACCCAGTGGCTTTTTTGTTTAAAAAAAAAATAGGAGCTGTTTCTGAGCCATCTCCCCACTCCTCATCAACCAGTCACTCCCATGGCTGGCTCTACCAAGTTGCCAGCACTTAGTACCAGCAAGTACCAGGATGAATAAAGCTCTGTCAGTGCTTGACTTTTTATTTCCACTACACACCATTTGATGGTATGTAATTTACCTATGAAACCTTGTGCCATTATAAATCCATTAGTCTCTTAGGTACATCTATACCACCTGGTAGACCGACCCAGTTATGGGCAACCTTCTACGGTTCAATTTCACGCTCCTAGTGGACAGCTAGATAAGACAATGCCAGCTAGGCAATTACCACAGCTAGACCTGCGCCTCCACGTTTAACTTTAAGGGATAGTGCAGACGTGCTCTTAGGTGCTACCGGACTCCTTTTTGTGTTTAAAGGTATGGAATAACACAGTTAGCGCTCTGAAACTTTTTAGGTGCCTAAGATTAACCCGGTACTAAAATACTTTGCTCAAGGCAGGGCAAAAAAACTTAGTGCCTTACAATTTCAATCGTTAAGAGAGTGACTTGCAGTAACTAAGCAGAAGTATTGTGAGGCCTAATTCATGAATTACCATGCAGTGCCTACATATACTTTGCCATGTTCTGTAGAGTAAGTGTAAGTTTTGAGACCTGCTTCTCACCCACAGAGCAATGTGTATAATTCCATACATTAAATTTAATACATAGACACCATATAAAAGGCCCCTCCACACCACTTGGCCTAGTTAACATGCTCTCTGCATTTTTTCCTTGCACTCATCAGCATGAAGGAACCATGACTCATTCTGCTATTGCTTTTCCATAGGAAAAGGCAGGCTTATTCTGAGAAGCCATTGCTGGGCTAGACATGGTGTGCCATTGCTGGGCTAGACATGGTGTGGATGGACAGATTGAAATACCGTGGTACACTCAGAAGTGCATAAGTGACAGAGGCACATGTCTACTATGGAGTCATTATGGAAGCAGCCAGGGTGGGACAGCCTGGACAAGAGCTAAGCAGTCAGGGTTTTAAAATCAGTCATTAAGTCATGATAGAGAACTGCTTGGCAACTTCCAGATGTAACTCTATTTAAAAAAGTGATCCAACTCTCATGCTGTGCGACAGCGCTGCTCAGTGAAGAGAAAATCTGATTTGCATCACGGGAAAAGTCAGTCCCCATGGGCCGACCAAAGAAACCGAAGCTTTCAATACTTTAATTAAGGTGAAAGCAATCCCAAGCAAAATCTTGTATTGTAATTTTTTTAAGAACAAAAAATGGAGAATTTTGGAGATAATTAGTTTTTTTCCACCCCCCCATACAGGATTTCAATTTTGCAGAAACTGCATTTTCTATCAGGACATCATTCCCTCAGAAAATTTCTGGGCTACTTCACACAACTATTTTTTTCACAACCTCCACCTCACATCAGAGTAGTGAAGCAGGGAAGTGCCACTGTTTCCAGAAGAGGGGGGATGAGGCACAGAGAAACTAAGGGTTTGTCCAAACTGCAGAAGGACAAATGCTTGCTGCAGGAATAGAGGAGGGTTGTTCCATCAATGTAGTTGATGCGCGCCTTCCAGCAGTGCCCCTGTTTGAGGCGAATTCTTCTCATACACCAGTGAGTTAGGTAGGCCTTAATTTGGCATTGAGGGGCTCTTATAAGGGAATGAAACTTGGGTCTTAACGTATCCTAGAAGGTGGTTATTTCCTGGATTTTTTTTTTTTTTTGGTTCTTCCCATCACCTCTGTGGCACTAACAGAACAAGTACATCCTAAAAGTTAGGACTCTATCTATTGCAAACTGCATATGCACGAATAGCTTCTAAAAGGCCTGCTATGTGTATGGACTCGGACACTGCTCCATTGGTCTAAGCTTTCAGTTGATCAGGATTTGACCCATAAAGTACAGATATAAACACACCATCAATCTAATCAAAGTCTGTCCAATGTCTAATTCTGACTCTGACTTTCTCTCCCCCTTCCTCACGTTGTTTCAATGAACCGTTCTTTTTAAAATTGACTTATGTAGTAGTCTTTTTTCTCCTACGCTTATTTCAATATGCAGTATAACTTGGGCCGACATATATAGCAGTCCCTTTATGCTCCACATATTCCTTGAAAGGATGACATTAATCTAGCTCAAAGCTGTTCAAGATGACAAGATGAGACAAAGACAATTAACGTGAACTATTTTTATAAGGTAAGTGTCTCACAGTGACAATTTGCCAGATTTTCCACTAGCACAAAGGGGTGCTTTGCGGTGGTTTATAATCCTGAAACTACTTAAAAAAAAAGAGCAGAAATTCGGCCTTTTAAATGTACCATCATAGCCTCATGAACCACATTCTAAGGTCTAGAATCCAAATCCAAAGATATTAATTAAACTTGTCTTATTCATATTGCTTGTCTCATGATGCTCTTGATGCAGTTAATATCACAGAGGACACTATCTTTTGTTAGGGACTCTGAGCTGTTCAACCTTAGGTTCCCCACAATTGCAGTGATATTTTTGTTCTTTTATCAGCCAGCATCCTGAAGTGGCTCTTTTCCTTTCAGAGTCATCCACAGAACAATTCCAGGCAAGCCAATTTCATATTCTTCAAGCAGAAGGCTCCACCATTCCACTGGAAGCCAATAGCATTGCGTGAATGTTTGCAAGAGCATAATCTGGCCCAGTGACAGCTTCATTAATGAAGTCCCATGGCCAGTACAAGACAGTGCTTGTTGGTCACAATCTGGCTGTGACAAGCCAGAAAAGCCAGCTGGCAGAACAATGCACCACACACATCACAGTTTATCCAAGCCTTAGGGGTTATGTGTGTCCAAGCAGCTGTTCTTTGAGGAAGTGCCCAACATTGAAGTGACTCCAGTCTGGCTAGTTTGGGGCTCATGGCTGTTATTCCCTGCACAATTCCCTGAATATGCCCTTGTTGACTGGAGCGCAGAGAGTCTGGGTTCTGAATTGCTGAGTGCCGATATTTCTGACTGAAGTCACTGGAAGCTCAGTGTCTCTAAAAAAAGGTGACAGAAAATACTGACCGAGGATAGGGACCACCATGTACTGTGATAGCCCCTGTCAGCACCAGCCCCTGAGGCTGTGTGTTAGCCAAGTGAGAGGGCTCACCCTGTGCACTGTTCTTTGTGCCATCTATTCATGGCAGAGAGTCAATGAGGGGCTGCACATGAGTCAGGGTCAAACTGGCGCTCGCAATAGAAGGCTTACAAATGGTATTTGTTGCATTGGAACCTGCAGCCCTGGTCCTTGCATGTTAAAAACAACAGGTGTTTTTCAGTGTTAATCCAATCCACTCATACCACTGTGTAATGTATCTCAGAGCATCATGCACTGTAGAGTTCCTCCCCAGGTTAAATAACAAAAAAAAGTTTGTATAAAGCAAAACAGTAGATTTAAGTGGTTAAGTTCAAGCCCTTATCCCAGCATTTCAGTCATGCATAGGCATAATCCATGCTCCTTAAAACATTGGTGGGTTGTGCATTGCAGGCACATTGCAGCTTGGGCAGCACTTTGGGCTCACAAGTCTAGGAGATCAGGTGTGATCAAGACCCCACAGCTGAAGAAGAAACACAGCTAGTACAACTCTGTTTGCCTAGTCACGGGGCTTGCGCCCAGGTGTAGTGTGCACAATTTGGCCCAGTCCTTATCAGGAAATGACAATATAAAGCCAAGTGAGCAGTTCACTGAGAACCCATATGTCCTGCAAGATTAGCACAAAATTTGCCATTTGGGGAAAACAGCTTTGGCAGACAAATGTCTTTTCTAGAATAGTTTTTGGCTACAGAACATGTGTTCTCGGAGGACAAAGGAAATTAATTTAAAATATAAAAAGTGAACTCTTCGGAGACCTGTTTTCGATAGCTACACAGATCATTAATGTCCTTCTTTGCATATGTGCATTAATTAATTATAGGTGAAGTTCAGAATGGTTGGGTTCTCAGGTGGGGAATGAGGCTAAGCTGATTGGGCAAGTTACTAATTGCGTATCCTGGGTTGTTAGAATTTACTATCTACAGCGTAGCAGCACTGAGATGCACAAGGTTAGGGCCAACCCAGTCTCTGCCCTCTCAAACTTACAGAAGACAAAATATTGAGGTGACCAGACTGACCGGAAAGAACCAGGAAGCAGTTTAGGAACTGGTTGTGGTCCTTATTCTTCACTTACTTGCTGTGTTGTTTTGCCCCTGCTCTGTGCCTCAGGTACCCCGTCTTCAGAATGAATCTAATCATGCAGAAATCTGTTACACTGCTTAATTAATCTTAGCAGAGCGCTTCAATAGACTTTGGAGGCACAGTTTGATATGTATGCTTGGTTAATGGTGCTTCAGATTAGGCAGTAACTGGTCTATGCTTACATTTCCCATACACGACAATCTTAAAATTTATCTGTACTCTTGTTAATAAGAGAGGATAGTGATGGCTTAGACTGAGGGCCTGCCCTCCAGTGAGGTGAGCAAAATACAAACCAGAGAACTCTCCTACAGGGACTATCATGCAAATTCAACGCGCAACAAAGAGCTTTATTAAAACATAAGAAAAACTTTTTTATGTTTCTTAAATAGGTGAATATAAACCTCCTGGTACTAATTACCGCTCCCCCTTCCTTAATCACAGCGCACTAGTAAAGGAAACTAATTGCCCCACTTAGTATTACGTCAGGAAATGGAGCCAGTATTGACATGCTGCAGAAGGCAGTTTAGGGGCTTTCAGTTAATTTTTTCTGGTGCTAAGTCACAAAGTAATTACAATCTGGTGAATCACACTGGGAAATCAGATTTTATAGCAAAAATTAAAAAAAAAAATTATATGCCTATAAATTATTAATTGAACAGTATTAAATGGACACCTTTCTTGATTTAGCTAACACCTGATGTAATATACTAAAGATCAGGGAAAAGAATGACAGAAATTAACAATGATGTGTGTGTTTTTTCCCAATTACAAAAATTTAATAGTCTATCCTAACTATACAAATAATGACTAGTGTGGAAAAAAATGAATCAGGAAGAGTTACTTACTTGCTCCCATCACACACGAAATAGGGGTCATTAAATGAAATTCACAGGTAAAGGATTTAAAACAAATAGAAAGAAATATTTTTTTCATGCAACACAGTCCATCTGTGGAGCTGCTTGCTGGGGGTTATCGTGAAGAGCTGGATTTGAACAGGGTTCAAAAAAAGAACTCGATAAAGTCATGGCTATTAGTCAGGATGGACAGGAATGGTGCCCCTAGCCTTTGTTTGTCATAAGCTGGGAATGGCCATTGTGACTCATTTGAGTTAAGCAGAGCGCAAACCAAACCCTGGGGTCTTCCAACACCCAAACTAGAAAGGCTCTTTCCTGGACAAAGAAACCTGCCGCTCCCAAATAAAATAGCCAAAACCAATATGGCTCCATGAAATGTTTTATAATGCCAGCATAATCTGATGAAACTTCAACTTGTCAAAAAAATATTCTGACCAGCTCCTCCCATAGTATCTGAGTACCCTACCAATATGTTTTAAGTTACGTGGCTAATGTCGATCCAGAGTGGATCGCTCGTTGTGACTGGTGCTTTTGTTTGCTCTCTCTTTAATTTTCCTTTAATAAATTTGGTAAAGATAGTCCAATTTCAGCATTAATTTGAGACTCTTTCAAGTGGCTTGACCTAATTTTTCCCTAACCAAAAATGATCACTTCTCATCTTCTAACACACAGAGGCAAGAGACACCATCCCTGCCGATCTTGTCAATGGTCAGTGATGAAGTAGCCTTTGTGTATTTGTCTACCTCTTTTCTGAACCCTCGCATTGTGCTGGCCTCTCTAAAGTGCACTCTCAATGAGTTACACAAGTTGATTGTGCTTTGTGAAAAAATATTTCTTTTTTGTTTCAAACTTTTCACCTATTAACTTCATTTGATGACTCCTAGCTCTTGTGTTAGCAAGAGTACAGAACAATTCATTATTTACTTTCTCCACACCACTCGAGACTTTGTGGACCACAAGCACACTGAAAAGTCCCAAGCTTATTACTCTCATATGGAAGCTGTTCCATTCACCTAATTATTTTTGTTGCTCTTTTCTGAACCTTTTCCAGTTCCAATATGAGTTTTCCATGATGGAGCAACCTTGTCTGCATGCAGTAGTCAAGATGTGCTTATACCATGGATTTATATAGAGGCACTAAGACATTCACTGTCTTATGTGCTATCCCTTTCTTAATCATTCCTGGCTTTTCTGTATTTTAATAGAAGATTGTCCATGACGGGACCAGTCATGGTTCTACCTCTTAGGTCTGCCCTTCTCTCATGCCCCTGCCCAGCACTTGGAGAGATTGTCCCATGCCAGATGGGCAGCAGTGTAGGGCTGCTTTGCAGCAGCAGGAAAGAATGCATATTCAGAACCCCAACCCGCCCCCCCCGCCCCCGTCTCACTCTCAGAATACCTGCACTAGCGTGCTCCATCTGCTATGCTATTTTTCTACCTTCTAGGATGTACAATGTGGGGCAGGAGTGTCTCTCTTCCTGCCCTGTCTCTGCTGAATTCCTCAGCGCTCGGAACCACCTAACTTCCTGCAATCTTCAATTCCCTCCCACCCGGCAGGCTGATGGAATAACAACAAAACCCAGGTCGAAGGTAGGTGAGAGCACCAGGCTGGAACATTAGCCAGAAGCTGTATGTATGAGAGACAGCCATTTGTGGTTTCAATTAGAAACACTGACTTTCTCGATACTCACCTATTGTGGAGTGAGCAGTTTGTCGTGCTAACTCAGCTGCTGGGCGACCTGAAGAGGAGTATGTTTACTTCGTGCCTCACCTATAAAATGGGGCTAGAAAGTGCAGAAGAATGGGATAGTATTGTCCTGAAGGGGTCACTGGCACGATACCAGCTGGGACCATACCTGTGTCATTTATGTCATCTCTGGAAGTGTACCTGATTCCCCCCTTTCATGCAAAAGACCATGAAAATGTTTTTAAAAAAATAAAGGAAAATGGGGCAATAATAAGACCGGAAACTGTGCACAGTGCTGAGACTTTTCTTTTGAAATGGAATAAGGAAGTTGCAGTTAACACACTGCCGATCAGCTCCTGCTCTCAAGTGATAGATGTGATTCAGGAGTACATGATGTTGTATTGCTGTTAAGCAATGAGTGGGAGGGTTAGGCACAAAATTCTGTTGCAGCACAGGTGTTTCAGAGTAATAGTTGGCCAAAGCTTCTCCTGAAACACCTCGGAGTCCATTTGAAATTTAGTGAGCACTTAATTGCCTGATTATTTAATTATCACTTTGAAGTGCAGCACTTTAATCATCACATTGCTAGCAAATTTGCCATCTGCCTGTCTGAACAACTTTCTATTTTCACCAAGAGCTCTTATCAAAGAGCAAGGCAGATGGTTTTGACGAGGCATACGATCAAAAGGGCTATCAGCACAGAGGGGTATGGCTTAAGATGTGATGAAATACCTGGCATTAGCGACTGTGTCTGCACACAAAAAAAACAGATTGAAAGATCGATCTGCTCTTCCAATAGAGAGCGTCCATACAGTCCTGGCTGGTTTGAATGAACGGACCAGGGATCAAAAAATCCACCTCATTCGCGTAATGGCAGCTGCGCATAATTCAAAAGTGCTGCTTTCAGAACACTATTCCCTGTGTGGATAGGAGACTTGAGGAAGGGCCCCCCGCCCCCCTCAACCCCCCCCCCGATTTCGAAATCACCTTCCTATTTTGGGTTTGGGAAGAAGGGCCTTTCAAAGTTGGTTGGGGGGGGGGGTTTGTCCTTTTGAAAGCCCACCCCCACCCCAGCTGCACGGGAAGTGGCATGCTGAAAATGGCACTTTCATTTTGCAAAATACTGCCATTATGCTAATGAGGCGCTGCATATTCATGTCAGCACCTCATTGGCCCCTCCAAACTGCCTCATTAACATAGCCCTTCTGAAAGGAGGGAGCAAGTGTGTTGCCCCTCTCTAGAGTAACTGATATGGTTTGGGTAGGAAAGGCAGTAAATAACCCTGCAATTGGTTTTATTTCATGGTAATGAGAAGGTGGAATAATGGAGAAAAGAAGCTAATGAGAAGCAAAGGGAGGAACCCTGCTAAAACAGAGTATGCTTCCATTCGCAAAGGGCTCCTGGAACGACTTGGCTGAAGAAAAGTGACAAGGGAGATGTGCTATAGTCAAGATCATGACATGCTGGGGTGCTACAGAAATGCAGGCCATAGAGATCTGAAAATGCATTTTGAGAGCTCTGTGAGGCTGAGGGACGTCAGCAGAACAGTGAGAGGCTCTATGTAAAACAGGCTTATTCCATTTGCAGAGGATAAGACTGAAACGCGTGTTAATAGCAGCCTTCAGATTGCTGTAGGTGGTGGTGGTAAGGGGCTCTAAAAAGGTTGGAGATAGGCTGTTCTCAATAGGGACTGATGGCAGAAAAAAGAGCAATGGTCTCAAGTTGTGGCGACTTGGAGGCAGTGGTCTAGCTTGGAGATTAGGGAAACTTCATTCACAGCTAGGGTGGTAAAACACTTGACTATGTGACCTGTAGAGGTGGTGGCATCTCTCTTCCCAGAGGTAAAGTCCCGGTTTGATAAAGTCCTGCCTTTTGGGGAGGGGGATGACCTTGATAACCTCCTGAGGTCTCTTAAAGCCCTTGGATTCTGTGATGGGAAGGAGTGGACTCACACACTCTAGTGATATCATTGGAAAGTGGACAAGCAAGGGTCTTCTTGCACTGGGTAGGGTCTCATCAGTCTGTCTTCCCTGTAAAGAGCAGGGGATGGCTTGGGCAATACCTGACTGGGAGACCTCCAGATGCTGCAGAGAAGGAAGCTGGGTGAGTCCATGTTTATTGGATTTGGATTTTTGGAAAGTCCGTGCAAGTTACCATATTATGCTCGGGGCAGCTGGAATCATAGACTCATAGAATGTTAGGACGGGATGGGACCTTGAAAGGTCATTGAGTCCAGCCCCACGCCCCCACCCCACCTTCATGGCGGGACAGACTACTGATTGACATTCTTGTTAGAAATTTATCTAACCTGTTCTTAAATATCTCCAGAGATGGGAATTCCACAACCTGCCTAGGTAATTTATTCCACTTTTTGACCACCTTGACAGTTAGGAACTTTTTCCTAATGTCCAGCCTAAACCTCCCTTGCTGCAGTTGACGCCCATTGCTTCTTGTTCTATCCTCAAAGTCCGAGAAGAAGTTTTTCTCCCGGCTCTTTATAACACCCTTTTAAATATCTGAAAAGTGCTATCATGTCCCCCCCCCAATCTAAATAAGCCCAAGTCTTTCAGGTTTCTTCATGCCTCATTGTGTCCAGACCATTGATCATTCTTGTTGGTCTTTTCTGGACACTTTCCAATTTCTGCACATCTTTCTTGAAATATGGTGCCCAGAACTGGACACAATAATACAACTGAAGCCTAACCAGCGCAGAGTAGAGTGGAAGAATCATTTCTTGCTCACAACACAGTTGTTAAAGCATCCTAGAGTCATGTTTCATTTTTTTTGCTACAGCATCAGACTGTTGACTCTTACCTAACTTGTGGTCCACTATAACCCCTAGGTCCGTTTCTAGCCTACTTCTTCTTAGGCAGTTGGTTCGCATTCCATATCTGTAAAACTGATTTTTTCCTTCCTAAGGGGAGCAGAGAACTTTGTAGTTGTCCTTATTCTGGAGCAGGCCTTTACATGTATCCAGCGCAACTAAAGAGCTCCCCTCTTCAGGCAGGATGTACTTTTCTCTCTACGGCTTTCTCTACAGCAGGGTTTTTCAAGAAAAACCTGATGTGGATATTTTAACAAAAAGACAAAAAAAAGTGTTCACACTGCAACAGCATTTTGAAATCGAGTAGTTACGTTAGCAATCCCAATTTCGAAATAAGAGCAATGATGGGCCATGTACCTGGAGGCCAGTTACCTCTGCTGAGTACACAATGAGTCTTGCTTCAGAAAGGTATGCCTTTCAGATGACAATTCACTGAGGACCAGGTGTGGTCATTAAAGACCACATAGCCTCTTGTTTGCACGTCGGGGGAGTTTTATCTAATTGGCTATACTGTGCCTTTCTGACATTTCTCTTTAGGCCTCCCCCCCCCACCAAAAGATAGCTGCTGCTTCAAAGCACTAGGCTGAGTCTCTGAAATATGGCTAATATATCAAGCCCTTCTTTGTGACAAGATGAAAGGGAGGTGCTAATTGCTAAGGCAAAACAGCCAGTGTGGCATTGTTTCTCCCTCTTGTAGTGGTGAGGACAGATTGTAGTTATGTCTGCATGTGCAGGCAATGTAGATGCGACAATACTAGCTGCACAGATAGTGGAGACTGTAAAACGGGCGCGGGGGTGGGCGGGGCAGGGTCAGGAACCTTTCCAGGGAAGAGTGCCAACATTTGACCTTTTGACCTCTATGTATGGTCTGAGTACTGGTTATACTTCGTAATGTCAACAACAGTGCAACTTACAACAGCTTCATTAATAGATAAATGAAGATGCAGAGCTTTACCATTTAGGTGGTGGTTGGAATCATTACTTGGTCCTTTGTTAATGCATGGGTGGCATGGCTTTGAGCAAACATGGGGGAGGAGGGATAGGGCTGAGCTCCCGCCTTGCATGCCACTCTCCCAGGGTTGCTCACCTCTGCTTTAGGAGTTAGTCATGTGGGGTCCCATTTCTATGCCCACTCCCTCCACATAAAACCTTTCTCTCTGCAGCTGGGGGTTATCTTTACATTTTGCAGTGCACTTTCTCTCGGCCCACTGGATTGCCACTCCCATTTTATACCTGTGTGTAGTGCGTCTAGGTTACAGCAGCTAGCACAATTCATCCCAGAGGTGGCTTCATATTTTTAGTGACCGCTATGGTGGCAGGCAACTCCCTTTCTGCAAAGCATCCACAGAGCCGTTGATACAGAAGGTGCTTGAAGACATGACAGGACATTTCCCCAAATATTCTTGTCTTTTTCCTTAATTGAACTCTTTTCTTCTGTTCTCTGTAGCGAGGAAAGCAAATAGGTGTTTGGAAGTGGAAGGGCCAGGCTGGGTAAAAGGCTTTTGGAGGGCTCAAGCATTGGATTCTACTGGACAATATCTCATGGGACAACGGTAGCATAAAACTGATGAAAAGGCACAACTTGTTTTTTGTGGGATGGGAGATGGGGTAGTCTAGGTCAGATATTAGGAAAGAATATTTTCCCAGGAGGCCACTGAAATACTGGAATGTGTAACCGAGACAGATGTTGGAATGTTGATCTCTAGAGATTTTTAAGTCTTGGCTTGACAAAGTTTTGTCTGGGATGACTTAGTTGGGGCTGGTCCTGCTTTGGGCAGGGGTCTGGACTCAATGACCTGAGTTCTCTTTCAGCCCTATGATTCTATGACTATACAGTGGTCCTGACCAGCACTTGATCTCCCTGTGCTGAAAGGCTCCTTGTTGCCTTCCTGGTTTGCTCTGAAGCACTCAGACCTGCCTGCTGGCATGACTGCAGTAATGACAAGTGCTCCTCTGTACTTCTAAAGCACAGAGAGTTAGTTGATGGCCTCACTGGGTTGCTAATGAGAACCTGGCTACGTCCACACGTGCCACAAACTTCGAAATGTCCTTCGAAGTAGGCAGCGTCCTTTTGAAGAGGAGACCCGTCTGGAGGTGCCGCACGGTGGCAAGGCCCGTCAATTTTGAAACGCCGCGGCAGCCAGCATGCTAATGAAGCCCTGAATACGCATTTCAGCGCCTCATTAGTAAACTTCGAAATGCAAATGGCCATTTCGAAGTTGGGGCACGTTTAGACAGAGCCCAAGCATCACACAGCTAAATCTTTCTCCACCACTTGGAAAACAGAACACCCGAGCCTTTAAAGTTTCACTCCTTTGTGCAATATTTGGTCATGTTCCAGCGTTTCATAGTGCTTGTGGCCAGAAAGGACCATTAGAGCATTAAGCTGGACTGAAAAACACAAGGCATTACATTCATCCATATGTCCCAGAGGTAAGACCAGTAAATGTGGTTTAGGTTGAAGCGTATCAGGCAACTAAAGTGCTGTGTCATTGGCAGAGAACAGGAGCGAACAAGGGGTGAGCAATGCCTGAAGCCCCTGCAGTGGCAGAGAACTGATGAGATGTGATATGTCCCGGTGATCCCAGAAAACAATCCAAGCACAACCCCCTCCCTCAGTGCAGAAGAGAGGTAGGGACCATCTCAGGTCCCTGTCAGTCTGATGTCTTCAGAGGGAAATTCCTTCCCAGCTTCAAATCTCGCCAGTCATTGAGACCCTGAGCATACGAACAAGATCTGCCAGACAGGCATCTAAGAAAGAGAATTCTCTGGGCTGCCTCTGAGCACTGTTTCACCCTGGTTGGTGTCGCATCTCCAGCCTAATCAAATGACCTGGGCATTTCAGCGGATGAGAAGCTGACATGAATAAAACATGTGCTCTTGTAGCCAAGAATGTTAACAGCAGGTTGGACTTCTTTAGTAGGAGCATTTCCAACAGATCTAAGGAAGTGATTATGCCCATTATTCAACACTGATTTGGCCAAATCTGGAATATTGCATCCTATTCTGTGTCCCCCATTTCAGAAGAGACATGGATGAACTGGAAGGCGTCCAGGAGAAGGCAACAAAAAATGATGAGGGGCTGGAGCACTGATGAAGAGCAGCTGAAGGATTCAGTTCTCTTAGTCTACAGAAGAGAAAAAGGAAGGTGGGGGCGATTTGATAGCGCCTTTAACTACTCAAAAGGGGATTACAAAGAGGGTGGAGAGCGTCTGTGTTCAGTGGTGATAGATGGCAGAATGTTTCAGTGGGGGAGGTGTATGCTGGATATTATTAAAAACTATTTCACCAGAAGTGTGGTGAAGCACTGGAATGGGTTACCTAGAGCAGTGGTGGAAAAGCTATCCCTCGAAGTTTTTAAGTTAGGGTTGACAGAGCCCTAACTGGGATGATTGCTCCTGCTTTGGGCGGGCGGGGGGGGGGGTGGGACTTGATGAGGTCCTGAGGTCTCTCCCAACCTTAGGATTCTATAAGTCTGTGAAATGGTGAAGATTATGAGTTACAGCAGAGGAGCTCTTCCTGTGAGTAAGGGCTAGTAGACTTAGAAGCACTCCGGGGGAGTAGCTGCAGTGTTGCAAAGACAATGCTGCTAAAGCTCTCTTCCACCATTTTCCTAAGAGGCTCAGTCAGCGTGAGAAGCACTGCCTCCAACAGCAGAGTGCACAGTGATGCCTGGGTCAGCGTAGCTTTATGAATGCCTCAGAGTGACATAAGATATAGTCAAGTAAGCTCTGCTGTAGGCCAAGTGTAAGGCACTGTGGGATGTGGAGATGGTGCCTGAAGCTAGACCTACACTGCTAATTTATTTCTGTGCAACTGTGGTGCCCAACAGCATGAAAAATCCACATGATTATACCAACATAGCCCCTGAACAGTCAGAACTTTGCCAATGGGAAGGATTCTTCTGTCACTGTAGCTGCCACCTTTGGGAGAGGTGGCTATCGGCCCCAGTGGAACTAGGTCTTCCACTGGTGTACTCGTGTCCTTGCTAAAGCTCTACAGCCGTGCAGCTTGCATCGGTACAGCACACGAAGACCATGGCAGTAATCAGAGCTGGTCAGTTCTCTCTTTGGAAATGCTGATTGATGAAACAGGAACATTTCACTGGCTTCAGGTCGAAATTTTTACAGGAAACGACCAAAATGTTTCCTTTCAACATCCTTGTTTTTTCGTGTTTGGGCTGTTCTATGTAATTGTCATGAACGTGAAAGCCAGGAAGTCAAAACCAAATATTTCAGCACACGTCTTTCTTCAAATAAGACAACAATCCAATTTTTCTCCTCTCCGCTCACAATGATTTTGAAAGCTCGACATTTTCCACAGGGTGGAAAAATCCAAATTATGAAATCGATGGCTCCTGGATTAAATCCCAGCTGCAGCGTCCTGTGAGATAGCCGCCATTACAATTCAGCCTCTGAACTGGCCACAACAACCAGGCTCCAGAAATCCTTTCGTAGCTGAACCATGCCCAAAGGAGTGTATCAGTGCTTTAGCCCAGAAGCATGGCAGTGCCACTTTAAATACCAGAAGCAAGAGTAAAGACGAAACGACATCAGCATGAATAAGCTCAGACATTTTGAGCATGGTTTTGTGTGTGTGTGTGTGTGTGAGAGAGAGAGAGAGAGAGAGAGCGAGCGAGAGAAATCATAGAATCCTAGGGCTAGAAGAGACCTTAGGAGGACATTGACTCCAGCTCCTGGCCAAATGCAGGAGCAACCCCAACTAAATCATCCCAGTCAGGGCTTTGCCGAGAATTAAAAACATCAAGGGATGGAGATTCCACCATCTCCCTGGGTAATCCATTCCAGTGCTTCACCACCCTCCTGGTGAAGTATCTTTTCCTCATATCCAACCTAGACCTCCCCCACTCTAACTTGAGACCTTTGCTCCATGTTCTGCCAACTGTCACTACCGAGAACAGCCTCTCTCCATCCTCTTCAGAGCCCCCCGCTTCAGGAAGTTGAAGGCTGTTGTCAAATCACCCTCATTCTTCTCTGCTGCAAACTAAATAAGCCCAAATCGCTCAGCCTCTCCTCTCAGGTCAGATGCTCCAGACCCCTAATCATTTTGGTTGCCCTCCCCTGGACCGTCACCAGTGTACACAAATCCTTTCTACACTGGAGGCCCAGAACTGCATGCAGTACTCTAGATGTGGCCTCATCAGTGCCAAGCAGAGGAGAATAATAACTTCTGTAGACCTGCTGGAAATGTTCCTCCTGGTGCACCCTAATATGCCATTAGCCTCCTTGGTTACACTTGGAAAAGCAAGCACCCAGGCTGCAGCCCAAAGACAAAGCAGATGAGTTCAGACACACCCAGTACAATTGCAGCATCTGTTGCGCCTGTCTGAACTGGGGAAGATGTTTTGCACTTTGTGGTGGTACTTTCTAAAAGCAATTTAATGCATTCGGCAAGTGGAGAAACGTCTCCTGCCCCTGCGTAGTTTGCAAGGTCGGATGCTGTAAAAGGTTTCCGCCTCCATAGAGCACAGCTGATGGTAATGCAAAGTGACATAAGCGCCTGGGAGCCCAGGGTACTGTCAGGAAGCCAGGCTGCGCAGAGATGACGACCTCGCTCCTGTAACAGCCTTCTGGCTGTTGCTCTTCCTTTGTGTTCAAGGAGGAGGGAACTGATGGGCCAACCAGAGCAGAGCACATAAACCATAGCGGATTAGCAACGATACATTTGGAGTGATAGTTGCATATGCAAAGCATGCACTGAGGCATGTATGGGTCTGGACATGGCCTCAGATGCCAAAAGAGTGGCTGACTCTGGGTCAGGACTCTGGCCAACAGATGAGAACCAGTGACACTCCTCGGAAACTTCCTTCTGGAGAAAAATGCCCATGAACTGAAACCTCCAGCTTTGCTTTCTATTCAGGCACTGAAACTACTGCTGGTCTCAAGAGAAATATCCCAATTTTGGGTTGCCTACTCAAACCCAGCCGCTGCATCTTTGGGGTTCCCCTTCCAGTGCAATTGGTCCAAAAGTTTCAAACTGAGAAGACAGTGTAGCTGCCAAGAGAGTCACTCAATTTGTCTTCATGATTTGTCATGAGAGGAAAGGATTTGCATGGAATTATACACACAATGTTCAACTAAAGGAGAATGACAAAATTTTCCAGTGTTAACAATTAATCCATACAGTCTGATGGCCTCATCTGCCATTGGCCCTTGTAAGGATATTAACATGCTCATTTGTTGAAATCTCAACCTAATACACCTGCCTCACTGAACAGCTCTGATGAAACTTTGTTAATTAACACTTCTGAAGGGCTTTGAGCTTCTCAGATGAAAGGCACTAGAGAAGTCCAGGAAGTGTACTTCATGCATTAAGAACAAAGACCATGCAAAAACCATATTGATAGATGGAGAATGTTTAAAGGAACATTGGCCACTTAATTTACACTTAAATAGAAGGGTATTTTAAAAAAAAAAACAAGCATTTGAAAAGTTCATGGTATCCACCATGACATGCTCCTTTCATCATGGGTTTTGCAGAATTTTGCTAAATAAAGCCACTTCAATTAGAAAATATCATGTTTTTTTTTAAAATACCAGCACAAATGCTTTAAAGGAATGGAACTCTCTCTGCACTGCAAAAAACGCATAGGATTGTGGTCAGGGAAGGAGAACATGATACAGAATCTAGTGGTAGATAGAGCGTGAAAAACAGCTTGTCTAGTTTCCATCCCAAACTGTGTGAAATGCAAGAAGTAAACCTGAACTAAAGTGTTACTTAAAAAAATTGTTTAAAATGTTTGGGTGTTGAGGGGTGAGTTTTAGATTTATGTTGCAAAAATCTGGTGGAAATTCAAATATTGACAAACTAAGGTGATATAGACCGAACTAGTAGCATTATCTATAATTAAGGTTACTTAGTGTTCTCCATTATGAAACCTTATTTTCAGCTGCTTATCACATTTCCAAGCATCAGCTGCTCAAGCTGAAATGTCATTACCTTAGCTCCCTTTTGTATATTTATCATGCTACACTGTTTAATTGCCACACCAACCTCTCCCACTTTACCTAATGGAGTGAGAGCAGCAAACTGTTATCCTTTGGGGACCAACCCCCTGGAAAAGGTCAGGAATGAACTTAATTTCACAGCTCTTTTCTAACAGAAGAAGGCAGGATTTTTAACATATACACAAAGGGGATAAGTTAAAATTGAACATTTAGTAATTGCATTTATTGACTTCTAAGTGTTTGCAGGTCAATTTTACTTGACCATAGGATTGCATGTTTAAAAATGTAATTAGAAATATCAATCAGGCTTAGCGTATTTAGCTAAAAAACTTCTATTCATTCTGCATGCTGCATCTTTAGAATGCTACAGTCTGATCTCTGTTGAGAGAGGCAGCCATTTTATGTTCAGTTCCATGCAGATTATCCCCAGAGACATCATACACTGTGCGCTCACAGAGGCTTTAATTTTTGCCTTTCCAGCTGCGTCTACACAGGCTGCCTACTTTGAAGTAGCTGCGCCAACTTCGAAATACCGGCCGCCACTGCTAAACGTGGAGGGAGCTATTTCGAAGTTGACATCGACGTAAGGCGGTGAGACATCGAAGTCGCTATCCTCATGAGGGGATGGGAATAGCGCCCTACTTCGACGTTGAGCGTCAAAGTAGGGAAAATGTAGCTGTTGCGTGTCCCGCAACATCGATATAGCGGGGGTCCACCAAGGCAGCCATCAGAGAGTGTGCAGGCGGCAGCCCAGCCACGCGGCCAGCCTGCATGTCTCACAGCAGCCGCAGCCCAACAGCATGAACCCATGGCACCCAAGCGCCCCCAGGGCACCCCCTTCCAAGGGGAGCCAGGGCTCCCAGGCTGGCAGCCAGCTGCGGAAGAGGCAGTGGGGCCCCTCCTCGATGCAGGCCGAGCTCTGGGACATGCTGGGGGCTCTGGAGCGAGGAGGAGGTGCTCCAGGTAATGGGGAGCAAGAGGCGGAATGCGGCTGCGTTTGCTTGGCTGGCCGAGGGCCTGGCCGCCTGGGGTCACCCTGCCCGCACTCCTGACCACGTCAGGAGCAAGGTTAAGGAGCTGCAGCAGGGTTACGCCCAGGCCCGGGATGCGGCCAGCTGATCTGGGGCCTCCCTCGTCACTTGCCCCTTTTACGAGGTACTCAGGGCCATCCTGGGCCCCTGGCACAACTCCTCCCCTCCGGCCACTTTTGACACCTTGGCCGACGAGCCCCAGCAGGCCCTGGAGGGGGAGTCTGCCCTGGAGGCAAGCCCCACACCCCAAGGGTCCCTCCAGGAGCCCACCCCTAGGACACCAGAGGAGGAGGAGGAGGGGGGGATCCTCCTCTAGTGACGGCGGGGGGGCTGTGGATCACCATCCTATCCCGGAGCTCCAGCCGGGCGTCTGTCCACTGGGTGTCCCCTGACTGTGGGAGCGGACCATCAGGTATGTAACCCCCCCCTTGCTGCACAGCCCCGGGGTTTAGGGGCCGGGGGTAACAGACATGACCAGGGCCCTCCACATGCCCAGATGACCATGGCCCCAAGGACAGCAGTGGCATGTCCCTCAGAAGAGTGCTTCAGCCCCTGCCCCGCAGCATGACAGTGCCATGCCCCATCCCTGGGGATGGGGGAAGCGGAACCTAGGGTCCCCCGGGGGAGAGGCGGTGGGACACCCATCAGCAGCAGCATCATCTCCCGGGGACAGGGATGGGGAACAGCAACAGAGGGGTGGGGGGACAAGGGCCACGGCTCGGGGCCCACACTAATGGCTGTGTCCACTCTTCTTCCCCCCCCCTCCCCCGGGTTCCACAGCTGCACCGTCGGAAGGACCAGAGAGCGCAGGTGAGGTGTCAGTGGTCCTGGAAAGCCCACCGGTGCCATCAGTCCAGGCCAGCCCCTCGGCGGAGCACCGACCAGCCCCAGGGCAGGGACGACGGCGGACCCAGCACTATCCGAGGACGGTGACGGACCCCCCAGCTGCTGGCAATCCTCCAGCGGCAGCTGGAGGTCTCAGAGCAGCGCCTGCGGGTGGAGGAGTGGCGCCTCCGACTCCAGGAGCGGGCGCTGGCCTGGTGCCAGGAGGCATGGGCGGGGGCCGTTATGCACACATTTGAGTGCATCGCGGACTACCTGCCCCCCCCCCTGCCCCATTCCGCGCTGGCCGCCGCTCTGCCCGCCCTGCCTGCTCCACCCGCCGCTCCACCCGTTGATCCACCCGCTGTCCCACCGCCGTCTGCCACGGACGGGCCATCCGCCAAGGAGGACCTGGGGCCTGCTGACACCCGCTGGCCATATCTGCCAGTCCGCCTGGCCCCCAGCCAGCCCCGGACAGGGCTGAGGCCGAGGCGCGGGTCACGGCCACCCACCCCCAGCACTGGACATTAGGGGCTGCGGGGCCCAGGACATGGCCCCCCCACCCCTTTGTACATATCCCCTTTAACTTGTGTTTTGTATATAGTTTGTTTTAGACCCCTGTTATTTTAGGATACCTGCTCCCCCATGTAAATAGTTCTCCCCTTCCTTGTCTCCCCCCTTTTTTTGCTTATCATCATATAATATATATAATATTTATATATGTTGTAAATAATATAATAATAATAAGAATTCAATGTTTGCTGGTTTCACGAACAACAGGTCCATTTTTATTTGCAAGAAAATTGTGTGGGGGGGGTGCTCTTGGGTGCTCTGTGGTGTGGGCGTAGGGGCAGGGAGTGCTGTGGAGGATGTTCGGGGGAGTGCAGTGTGGGGCCTGCCAGCGTTCACCCTGCGGCCTCATCAAACTGGGCCCACAGGGCCTCCCGGACCCGGGTCCCTTCGGGGTCCACCTGGCGACTGGGGGCAGCGGGTGGCTGCACATCAGCCCTGCCAGCCTCCACAGCCCAGTCCTGAAAGAATGCCTCCCCCTTGCTCTCGACGAGGTTGTAGAGGGCGCTGCATGCGCCCACAATCTGGGGGATGTTGGTGGGGCCCTTATCAAGGCGGGTGAGGAGACACCTCCAGCGCCCTTTGAGGTGGCCAAATGTGCGCTCAACCACCTGGCGTCCGTGGTTCAGGCGCATGTTGAAGCGCTCCTGGCTGGCTGACGGATGGCCCATGTAGGGGTGCATGAGCCAGGGCTGGAGGGGGTATGCCGCGTCTGCGATGATGCAGAGGGGGCATGGTGGTGTCCCCCACAGGGATCTCCCGCTGGGGGATGAAGGTCCTGGCCTCCAGCCGGTGGCACAGGCCCGAATTCCGGAATACCTGGGCATCGTGGGTGCTGCCAGGTCAGCCAACATATATATCCAGGAAGCGGCCCCAGCTGTCCACCAAGGCCTGGAGGACCACTGAATGGTGGCCCTTCCCTTTCAAGAGGCGTCCTCCACTGTGCTCCAGGACAAAGATGGGGATATGGGTCCCATCCAGAGCCCTGAAGCAATTTGGGAACCCCAGGGTGGCAAACCCCGCGATGGCGGCATCTGGGTCCCCAAGGCACACAAGCCTGTGGAGGAGCAGGGCGTTGATGGCGCGGCCGACCAGCAGGGGAAGGACATGGGAGAGCATCAATGAGGAGGGAGTGTGCAGGGTGTGTGTGGCCCTCCCCTGCCAGGGCTCCCCTCCCCTGCCAGGGCTCCCCTCCACCCCCAGGGCTGCCTCCCCCTCCCCGTGGGTCCTCTTACCTCCCTGAGGACAGCCCCAATGGTGGCCTTGCCGACGCCAAACTGCTGGCCCACGGATCGGTAGCTGTCTGGAGTGGCCAGCTTCCAGATAGCGATGCCGACCCATTTCTCCGTGCTGAGGGCAGGCCGCGTGGCGGTGTCCTGGTGCCTCAGTGTGGGGGTGAGCCACTGGCAGAGCTCTAGAAATGTCTGCCAGGTCATACAAAAGTTCTGGAGCCAGCGGTCGTTGTCCCACTCTCCGAGCACCAGCCGCTCTCACCAGTTGGTGCTCATGGGGTAGCTCCACAGCCGGCGGCGGGGGCAGGGGAGGTTCTGCAGGGTCTGGGGTTGCTTCCTCCTCCCCTGGGGGCAGCTCCTCTTCTGTGGCTAGAATGTGATCAGCTGCCTCCAGCATGGCATTGAGCAGGGCGAGCACTGCTCCTGCAGGGGTGGCTGGGTGGACCTCTGGCTGCTGCTGCTGCTGCTGCTGGGAGGTCCATAACTGTGTTGCCGAGGTGTGCGTGCCTATCGCTCTGCAAACCGCGTGCTATGCAGGCTGAGTGTGTCTGGGAGGGGCCCTTTAAGGGAGCGGCTAGCTGTTGCCCTGGAAGTCCTAGTCCGCCCTGTGACCCTGTCTGCAGGTGTTCCTGGCACCCTTATTTTGATGTGTGCTACTTTGGCGTGTAGACGCTTCCCCTGCAGCGCCTACTTCGATGTGGTGCTGCCCAATGTCAATGCTGAACGTCGATGGCGCCAGCCCTGGAGGACGTGGAGACGTTATTAATTGAAATAGCCTATTTTGATGTCACTACATCGAAATAAACTATTTCGATTTAGCATATACGTGTAGATGTAGCCTCTGACAGTTTGAAGAATTTCTCCATATACTTACAAATTTCGTGTGAGATTCTGAACTCTCTGTCTGTAGCATTACCAAGCTGCAAACTCCATTTCCTTCTCTATTGCCTATTTATTTCCACATTAGATTGAAGTTCCAAGAGGCGGATGTGCAGAGTTGACCACAGAAGGTCATTAAATCTAGATGGTCCTAACTTTAAAAACAAATATCCTAGATAACAGGCTTGGCTTCCTGCCAGAACTGATTTTCTTTCAGGGCAACAAAGTCACTTAGCAGAGAAAGGAAATACTAGTGGCAGCTGATGAGGGAGTCACCTGACAAAGAGCACTAGAAGGTGATAAAAGTGAAGGTCTATTTTCACCATCTCAGGATGAGGGAAGTTGCTGCTATGGGACCAGTAGTAAATCCTGCCTACCTGAACCCAGACAGACATTGAAAGCACAGCTGAGCATGGGACACCACGTTCAGAATGACTGTTGTTTCTTAAATGATCTGTGCTCTTTTGTGCCTTATTGGGCACGTAAGGAGCAGTCATGGTGTAGAACTGAGTGTTTGTGTTATGTGTCCTTGATGAGAAAGAGAGAACCTGAAATCTCGCAGCACCAAGGCAGCTGGGGTTCTGGGAGAGGATATGTCTGAGTGGTCAGCACTGGTTCCAGGGGTTAGGTACTTGGATTGTGAGGTCTAAACTCTCAGGAAATGGGTGAAGGCTAGATGGAAGAGCTGTGCCGGGCAGGTTTTCGCACACTGGCTTCTTCACCCACATGAGGATTTTGCATCTATGTCTCCTCACAGTAGTCTGCCAAGGTGGTGCAGGAGGGGAGCCACTCAACTCGATCTGTGACATCCTTTCTTGCTGTGGTTTTTGAGTAATGTAAAATAAGAGCTGCTGAAGTTCCAATGACATACTTTGAGTACAAAAAAAGAAATAAAGGAAATGTGGTGGGTGTGATTCTTAATAATATTCCTGTTAAACACAAATCTGTCCTGAAAGATCATTGGCCTTGGGCAGTGAGGAACTCTCAATTCCATGTAGAACACTAAGTGTGGTGGGGATGGGGACAAATTCTGCTTGCCCATAAATATTAGCCCTGAAGAAGGGTAAGTGTCTTCCTGCAAATTCATTTCCCAGCAGCTCTGTACATTTCCACAGAATGCACTGGATAAGTGTATTTAACATAATGCGGTGTGGGCCCCCCCCCCTTACCCAGGCCACTGTTCAGTCCTGTCTCTTCAACTTCTCCACTCTCTCACCCCTTTTCCCTTCAGGGGCTGTGGCTTGCAACAGGTCTCCAGGGTGGGGAGCCTGGCCTCTGCTCTGCTCCCTCTTCCTGCGTCTCTGCTATTCCAACCCAAAACCAGTCTGCCTTGTTCTTTACTCTCTACATCTCTCCTCCAGTCCTCCCCCTCACTCTCTCTCCCCACTGCCAACTGTGGAGGGTTTTTAAACGGCCTTTTATTAAGCTAGTGCTGGAGTCAGCTGGCCCCAGTTTGGCTAAGCCAACTCCAACCAACTGCTTGCAATTGTCCTGCCTGTACAGTAAAGCCTCAGAATGCACAGTTTTGAGTTGTGCTTTAATAGCATTAACTTGCGTTATGCCCATCTCAAAATCTTGCTCCCCCAGTTCCATGCCCCCCCAGCCCCACTCACCACCTGTTCAAGGCTCTGGCCCATGCCCCACCCCAATGCCTGGCTCTGCCTCCAGCTCACCACCCCTCACATGCAGCTCCGGCTCAACCCCTCTGGCTATGGTTCAACCGCCCGCCCCTGCAGTGGTTCAACCGTGCCCGCTGTGTGTCGCTCCAGCTCAGCTCTACCCCATGGCCTCCTGCAGCCCTAGCCCAGCCCAGGCTTAATGCCCTGCCACCTCCCATGACCCCCAACTCACCAACTGGCTTAACCCTCGCCAGCTGCACTCCCAACCCCGACTTACCTTTCTGCTGCTTCCTCGGCCGCAGCATGTGCATTCCGCTGGGGCGGGGGGGAAGCTGGCTCTGACTTGCGTGAAATTTGAGTTACCCCTGGCTGTGTGGGAACGTAACCCTTGTGTAAATTGAGGCACTACTATAGTTAGCAGGTCCTTCTGCCGGTTTGGACTGCCTTTCTACACCCCCTCCCAAAGATGCTCGCTAACCTGGTCCTGCCGCAATAAGAATATTTTCACTTCATAACTGTGTTGCCTTGTTCAGTCTGAGCCCTCTGGAACTGGCCACTGTCAAGGACAGGATATTGGGTTAGGTGGACAATTGGTCTACACCCAGGCGAACCTCATTGTGCTAATTTCCTCCTCTGCCACATAAGCTCTTGTTCCTGAAATACACAACCTGTTTTCTGCTTGGCTTCCCATAGATGTTCTTAGCACATCTAGATGTAACCCTTCTATTAATGCCAGATGCCTGCCAGAAGGGCCGAGTTCAACTCCTGTGGGGTTTTCCTGTCAAGGATACAACCAACTGGCTCGAGCCCCCACCCAGTGGCCTGGGACAATTTCACCCTGTGCTGGGTGCCTGTAAGGCGGTTCTCCCCCCCTCGCAAGCACAGAGTCTGAGATAGAAATGGCTCGTTTAATGACCATAACCTACCCCAAGATTACAGTGACAGATGCAGTATTTCTAAGCAAAGAAGAGACAAACCCCTTTACCAAGATACCATCCCCACATGCAGTAGAACCAAGTCTCTTGCTGGGCCTCTTGGCCCTTTACCCCACACACAGTTACAGGATGTACCTTCTGCGGTGCAGTCCCGAACCCAAATCCCACAGATACATCACCAGGGCAGTACTAACTGTCCACTTGTCTGCAGCCTCCCCTTGCTGCCACCATCTACCACTCCTCCTACAGGCTACCCACCTTCATCACTCCCACTGCTTGGGATCACCCTGATGCAGAACCCTGTGATTTCAGCTCAGCATAGCCTCAACTACCACTCTGTGATTTCAGCTCTTGATACCTCTACCGGGGGGTTTTAAAAACACCCTCATATCCAGCTCTACCTTTCAACAGGTAGGGAAAGTTAGTCAAGCCAGTTTTACACCTACAAGGCACAGACAGTACACCTTCCCTTTTCTTTTACAATGTTTTAAACCGGGGTGCCCTGTGTAATCAATGTCTTACACAGCTATGGTGACTGCCCTGTCCCCCACAACAACCCAGACCATTGGTGAGATCTCACAACTCCCACATTGTGTCAGCTTAAATTGTGATTTTACAACTACATGTTTACAATAGACCAAATCTCATGGCTTACTTGCTACCCATTAAGCTTTGCCAGAAAAGGTATCACACATGCACACCTTTGCATTCTCATGCAGATGACCTCTGGGAGACACATTCCTCCCAGCCTCAGTATCACACCTGCAGCTCTTTGCATTCTTATGCAGATGACCTCTGGGAGACACATTCCTCCCAGCCTTCAGCAGCATTGCGTTCCTTCTGCCACATTCCCTACATAGACATCTAAAGAGGAGGGAGAGAGGCTTTTCTCAGTTGTGACAGGTGGCAGAACAAGGAGCAGTGGTCTCAACTTGCAGTGGAGGAGGTTTAGGTTGGATATTAGGAAAAAAGCTATTTCACTAGGAGGGTGATGAAGCCCTGGAATGCATTATTGAGAGAGGTGGTAGAATCCCCATCCTTCAAGGTTTGTAAGTCCCTGCTTGATAAAGCCCTGGCTTGGATGATTTAGTTAACCTTCCAGCCCTGGGATTCTATGATTCTGTGATAGACATCTTCTCTGGCCTGAAGTTTAATAGCAGTTCAGGTTTCAAAAACTTGCTTGCTAAGATAATCGGGTGCTGGGGAGAGTTGTATTTTCATTCCCAAGGGTACCCTGAGGTGAAAGGAAGCAGGTGCACTCTGGTGCGTAGCTCCAGCAAGAGCTTGCTAAGCTGTGGCAAAAGCCAGCAGGGAGGTTTTTTTTTTAAAAATGCTGGCAGGACCAGGGTTGCAGTAGGACAATACCTGTAAGAAATGTAAGTTACTTGAAAGTACCTGAGCTGTGACGTTAATCAGTTATATAAAGCAAGATGGAGAGAGCTGGAATGACCAAAAACATCCTTAGCTGCACCCACAGAAGAGGGTTATGACCAGATGCTGTAAGAATTCTTTGAGGTCTCCACCAGGTCCCCTGCTAATGTGTCACAGGGGAAAATACTTTCCCAGACCCCCTGAGGTGCTGAGCTATCCTGTTATTCATATTGCTGTAACACCTAGGAGCCCCACTCATCGATGACTGATCTAGGTGCTGTTCTAAGAGAAAACTGGTTCTATGTTGTAGGCACCCTATTGATCCCAAGGGAGCTATTCCTGATGTATGCTGGTGTAAATGAAATCAGAATTAAAACCCATTTAGCTCTGTGCATTTCAGACAGAATTATCTCATCCTGTTTAACTGATTGGGATAGGATTGGTTCAAAGGGCTGACTCAGTGTGTTTCTCTTAGTCATATTACTTTATTCCCATTTGTCTGGTGACCAGAGACTACAGCCTCCTACACAAATCATGCAAGATTCACCTTCTTCCTCCTGTTTGTCTAGTTCATCTATCTGCTGCATCTTGCCATTAAATTACTTTTGGGCTGCCATCTTGTCATTTGTCTGTACTAGCACTATGGCAATTTCTCCATGATTGCCCCTATAGAACTAATGATTAATAAAAAAAAAAGCTGTTTACCGGTTCTCCTACATAAGTAACCACTTGCCCTTTGCGAGATGTGTACGTACAGTGTCCAGAGGACAGCTCAACTGATTAATAAAACAATAGTTGTTAGAGACAAGAGAAACTACCCACCGGAACTTTCCATCTCTAGCCCTTTATGTGCTGTATTGATCCTTCAGCTATACTCTTCATTGTTAGATTCAATTCAGAGTGACATGTAATGAGACTTTCATCTCAAACTATTCCACTCCCACCAGATTGCACTAGTAGGAAAAACATCATGGTGGTTATTCCATCTTTTCTTTTGTCGTTACTTCTAATTACACTGCTTAATGCAATTCTTCTCCTGCATCGGGGCCAATTTCTGCACGTTATATGCACATAATTTATGCCCTTCAAAAGCGTGTAGACATTTCTCATTTCCTTCTTAGCTGCCATTAGCCAACCTACACACATCTGCCACTATTAACCTTCTCTTGGCTTCTTTAAGTAAGTTGGTTTTCCTGTCTAGCTGCTGTTTGGCACAAAGAGACCTCTTTGAAGTTACAAAACAGTATGCCAGCAAAAGATAGATACATCATAGGCAGAAATTATGGTCAACCACCAGATGGCCTTTTAACCCACTTAGCAAAGTCTGATTGACCTCATTTGTGGACAGGTGGAACAATGATAAATGAAGATTAAAACAAGTTAGGTAGCTCTCTGGAGCATACTAATTATGAAAGTACTGCAAAATAAAAGGCACTGGGCTCTGGACAAATGTTAATCATCCAGCAGACACTTGAAGGAAGCTGCTGTCTGAAGTCAGGACATGCCAGAAAGGCTCATTGCAAGTGGTTGTGCAGGACTCGATTGGCTATAGCACAGCAGTTCGTTCCTGGAGGAATAGTCCAGGGTGTTTGTTAGGGCTGATTGGATTTTTTTCATAGAGTATTTGTTACTAATTATTATTAGTAGTAGTAGTATTGGATTTACTCCCAAATGAAAGCTTTCAAGCACATTTTTTTAGTTTCTCAGCCAAAATCCAGACACCAAAAACATTATTTTTTTCTCTAAAACCTCCTATTATTGGTTTAAAAATGCTTTTTTTCACAAACTGAACATTTTTCCATTCTCAGTTTTGATTTTTTTATCATAAAACAACTATTTTAATGGGAAAATTCAATTCCCTGCAAAAAATAATTGGCCTGTTCCAGCTGCCACTTCCCAGCCTTTCCCTGCTGGAATGTGGCTCATGTGGGACTCATGACCACTTTGCTCCTTATAAACTGATTCCTGTCCAGTTTCCAGGATGTTATGCAAGACTCCATGTTAACGCTGCTTAACCTTAGAGAAGAGCATGGAGAAAATAAGCCTCCATAATGAGACACACATAACATTTCTCCAGCTGCCTAGCCAGTCTCACACCCAGGGCTTGTCTATACTTACCAGGAGATCAACCTGTTTTGGGTCAGTCTTCCGGAGTTTCATTTCATGTGTCTTTACCAGACATGCAAAATTCATCTGGGGTCAGCAGTTGACCCTCTGTCCTCCTATCACAAGGAGTAAGGGAGATCGGGAGAAACACTCCTGTCGACCTCCCTGAGTGAGGACAGACCTTACTGTCAACTGCAGAAACATCGATTCTAGCTATGTAATTGCCATAGTTAGAATTGTGTATCTGCAGTTGACAGTAAGGTCGAGTGTGGACCAAGCCCATCCATGTTCCATTCTCTTCCTTCCTTTCTTTGCCCCTGGGCGTGTAGCCAGACAGTCACCCAGCCTCTACTTCATCAGTCTCTCCTCCTCCCCGATCTGCAGAGAATGGATGCTATTCTTGCATCCCATGGAAGACTATGATTAGGGTTAGGGATCACAACTCCTGCAGTTGTATGGATGAACAGGGTGAAGCTAAAGCATAAAAGGCTGTCAGAGCTGTGTCACTTTCTCCCGCACACACAGAGAACAGCTCAGGGGACTTCCGAACTTCACTCCCTGAGCCCACATGGAGTCTGAGGAAAGTGGAAGCTCTGGAGATGTTTGGGGATTTGTTTTATCCCACAATGGATAAGGAGCCATGGGTCTTGAAGCCAGGTCCTCAGGTCACCTTTGTATCCTGACCACCATCCATCAGCTTTCTAATTTGCAATGGACTGAATTGGCTAATATGGAACCCTGCCCCCATCCCTGAGGTACTGGAGTGGGGCCTAGCCCCCAGCCGGGAATGGCTGTGCTATTAAAGCAAGAGCTGTCTGTGCAACTCAGGGAATTCATGGCTGGCTGCTACATGAGCTGATTCCTGAGCACTGTGCTCATGACTTGCCCCTGATTTCTGCCTCCCTGTCTTGCTTCTGGTCTCCAGCTCTGGGTGTGACCCTGATTCCTGGCTCTCATTCTAGCTCTGAGCCTGAGTGTGCCTGTCTGGCACTTATGCCTATTTTAACCACCAGCCCTCACTGTGTACTCCTCCAGGAATGGTGGGGTTTGGAAGTTGAAGGAAAGATTTGGAATATCTCTAGAAATGGGATCCTAGCTTCCACATTCTGAGTTAAAGGGACAAGAAGGCAGGAGGAGAAAGCAGAACAAAAGACAATGGGGCAGATCCTCAGTGGAGAGATGGAGCTGGGACAATTGACACCAGCTGAGGATCTGCCCATTCTCTACATGTGTGGGCTAAACCAAGTCTTAAATTTGGGAGACACCCTGCAAAACCAGAGTTCAAGGACTATGCCGCAGATGCACACAGAAATCTCCATTTATGTCACCTGTGCATGTCTGAGGGCAGGAAATGGCTCCATGTACAAATGCATTTGGAGACACTCCTTGACAAAACAATATTTTGCAAAACAATACGTACCTTTCACTGACTCCTTGTTGATCCCTACTAGTGGTTACTAATACAGACATCCATATGGTCTACGAAAGCACAGCTGTCCTGCATGAGCTCTTGGCTTGCAACATCTTTCCATGTGTTCAGGCTTCTCTCCCAGGTGAGTGCATTCTAAGTAGCTCACTCTGAACAACTCATTGTTGGGATGTTTTTCTTTGTCAGATTTTGCACTGAGCCAGTCTTTTTGCTTGAAGTCCATCCATCCAACCTGAGCACTGTGCTCTCAGGTAATATCCCTTCTAATGCAACATAATGCCAACTTGTCTTTCTGATAGGACACTTACATCACTAAGTACCCATGTATATCCATCCCTAAATACAAGAGAAGATTCAAGTTCATGTATCCATTTCAGGAAAATAAAACCTATTTATGGGTTTTCTCTTGCTTAGAGACCTGATTGTTCCAAGTAGTGTGAAATCCAAATGTTCAAAATTTATAAATCAGGCAACAAAAATAATGAGGTAATAAAAATAATAAAGGCTGGGTTCTTGTGATTTGGTTTCTGAGTGTTTGAAGTTGCACTTGGGTAACATTTTTGAACTTTTCTCTGCAAAGCCAACTGGGAGGGCTAGAAATGTATTTTTAAGTGAAAAGTGAGGTTCTCAGATTAGCCTTTGATTCTGGGAGATGAGCATTTAAGGAAAACACCCAATATCAAGAGACTTGTGATAAAATCATGAAAGCGGGCAACAGTCCTGCTCCTCAGAAATAGAGCAGTCATCCCAGAGAGACAACAGCAGGATGCTGAAAGAGCAGAGTTCAGCAGATCATCTGGGATTCTAGATGGTCAGGTCCCTTTCCTCTCATGCTGTAAATAACCTTCTGTCAGTGCAGGGGGCAGATGGCAGATGGCTTAGGTCTTTTCCTTTCTTCCTTTTTACACTTCTCTGTGTCACTTCTGACAAAATACCCAACTGAAATTGCCAGTGCCTGTTGCATCCGATTAGCTTCTTGACCAGGTTTTGGACATTTCAACTGGTATTAAATGTAATGCCTTTTTGCCATAAAAAAATCTGGATTGAATAATTTCAGCCAGCTCTATTATTAACTTGCTTCTACCTGCTAGGCTGCCCTCTCCGCCACATATAAACATACTGAGGAGGTTCCTTCTTGCTAGATCTAGATGAAAAAAAGTTGAGCAATAAAGCATAGATTTGTTTGCATAACATCTGGTTTCCATCTTCCACCAACATTTCAGAAGAGATCATGACTCCCAACTGAGTCACGTTTCATAGGAGAGATGATGAGCTGCTGAAAGTTCTTTCCAGAATGAATTCATCAGGTTATAGTCCAAACAGGCATTTCGGATACAGAGTTTATTCAAATTCTATCATGAGGATTAACAGGGTGATCCAGACTGGACCTCAGTTGTACAACTCAAACTTTCCCTAATCAAGCTTACACTGACCTGAAATAACAGGATCAGAGCCCTAGAGTTCTTTTCTAGCTCTCAGGAAAGCTATTGATAACCTCTTGACAGCTGGTCAAGAAGCACCGTGGCTTAGCAGTCAAATTTCCTATTTTCTATACAGACAAGTAGTTAGCTTCATTCATCAGCATAAGATAATTATCCATTAAGCACTTAAAGGCCGTGTCTACACGTGCCCCAAACTTCGAAATGGCCATGCAAATGGCCATTTCGAAGTTTACTAATGAAGCGCTGAAATGCATATTCAGCGCTTCATTAGCATGCGGGCGGCAGCGGTGCTTCGAAATTGACGCGCCTTGCCGCCGTGTGGCGCGTCCAGACGGGGCTCCTTTTCGAAAGGATGCCACCTACTTCGAAGTCCCCTTCCATCTGTTTACTTGTTTACCTCTAACGAGCTGTAGAAGCAACAAAAGCTAAAAAAATCTCTATCTTGTTCCAAGTCTCCAACAAGTCTATATTTCAAAGCTCTAGCTTGCCTAATATAACTTTGTTTAGCTATGTCTACACGTGCACCCAACTTCGAAATAGCTTATTTCGATGTTGCGACATCGAAATAGTCTATTTCGATGAATAACGTCTACACGTCCTCCAGGGCCGGCAACGTCGATGTTCAACTTCGACGTTGCTCAGCCCAACATCGAAATAGCCGCAGCGAGGGAACGTCTACACGCCAAAGTAGCACACATCGAAATAAGGGAGCCAGGCACAGCTGCAGACAGGGTCACAGGGCGGACTCAACAGCAAGTCGCTCCCTTACAGGGCCCCTCCCAGACACACTTTCATTAAACAGTGCAAGATACACAGAGCCAACAACTAGTTGCAGACCCTGTATATGCAGCACGGACCCCCAGCTGCAGCAGCAGCAGCCAGAAGCCCTGGGCTAAGGGCTGCTGCCCACGGTGACCACAGAGCCCCGCAAGGGCTAGAGAGACAGTATCTCTCAACCCCCCAGCTGATGGCCGCCATGGAGGACCCCGCTATTTCGATGTTGCGGGACGCGGATCGTCTACACGTCCCTACTTCGATGTTGAACGTCGAAGTAGGGCGCTATTCCCATCCCCTCATGGGGTTAGCGACTTCGACGTCTCGCCGCCTAACGTCGATTTCAACTTCGAAATAGCGCCCAACACGTGTAGACGTGACGGGCGCTATTTCGAAGTTACTGCCGCTACTTCGAAGTAGCGTGCACGTGTAGACGCAGCCAACGTCTACACGTCCTCCAGGGCTGGTGCCGTCGACGTTCAACGTCGAAGTTGGGCAGCACCACATCGAAGTAGGCGCTGCAGGGGAACATCTACACGCCAGAGTAGCACACATCGAAATAAGGGTGCCAGGAACACCTGCAGACAGGGTCACAGGGTGGACTAGCACTTCCAGGGCAACAGCTAGCCACTCCCTTAAAGGGCCCCTCCCAGACACACTCAGCCTGCACAGCACGCGGTCTGCAGAGCCATAGGCACGCACACCTCAGGCAACGCAGTCATGGACCCCCAGCAGCAGCAGCAGCAGCAGCAGCAGCAGCAGCCGCAGCCAGAGGTCCACCCAGCCACCCCTGCAGGAGCAGTGCTTGCCCTGCTTGATGCTATGCAGGAGGCAGCTGACCACCTTTTGTTCACAGAAGAGGAGCTGCCCCCAGGGGAGGAGGAAGCAACCCCAAACCCTGCAGCCCCCACCCCGGCCACACACGCTGCCGGCTGTGGAGCTACCTCACGAGCACCGACTGGTGTGAGCGCCTGGAGCTCGGAGAGTGGGACGACGACCTCTGGCTCCAGAACTTTTGGATGAGCAGGAAGACATTTCTGCAGCTCTGCCAGTGGCTCACCCCCGCACTGAGGTACCAGGACACCTGCATGCGGCGTGCCCTCAGCGTCGGGAGATGGGTCGGCATCTCTGTCTGGAAGCTGGCCACTCCAGACAGCTACTGATCCGTGGGCCAGCAGTTTGGCGTCGGCAAGGCCACCGTTGGGGCTGTCCTCATGGAGGTAAGAGGACCCACGGGGGGAGGGGGAGGCAGCCCTGACAGGGGAGGGGAGGGCCACACACACCCCTCATTGGTGGTCTCCCATATGCTTCCCCTGCAGGTCGTCAGCGCCATCAACGCCCTGCTCCTCCACAGGCTCGTGCGGCTTGGGGACCCGGATGCTGCCATCGCAGGGTTTACCACCCTGGGGTTCCCTAGTTGCTTCGGGGCTCTGGCTGGGACCCACATCCCCATCCGTGCTCCGGAGCACAGTGGAGGATGCTACTTAAACAGGAAGGGCTACCACTCCGTGGTCCTCCAGGCCTTGGTGGACAGCCAGGGCCGCTTCCTGGACATATATGTGGGCTGGCCTGGCAGCACCCACGACGCCCGGGTATTCCGGAATTCGGGCCTGTGCCGCCGGCTGGAGGCGGGGACCTTTATCCCCCAGCGGGAGATCCCTGTGGGGGACACCACCATGCCCCCTCTGCATCATCGCAGACGCGGCATACCCCCTCCGGCCCTGGCTCATGCACCCTTACACGGGCCACCTGTCAGCCAGCCAGGAGCGCTTCAACAGGCGCCTGAACCACGCGTACCAGGTGGTGGAGCGCACATTTGGCCACCTCAAAGGGCGCTGGAGGTGTCTCCTCACCCGCCTTGATGCGGGGACCACCAACATCCCCCAGATTGTGGGCGCATGCAGCGCCCTCCACAACCTCGTCGAGAGCAAGGGGGAGGCATTCTTTCAGGGCTGGGCTGTGGAGGCTGGCAGGGCCGACGTGCAGCCCCCCGCTGCCCCCAGTCGCCAGGTGGACCCCGAAGGGACCCGGGTCCAGGAGGCCCTGCGGGCCCAGTTCGACGAGGCCGTGGGGTGAACACTGGCAGGCCCCCTACTGCACGCCCCCGCCCCATCCTCCACAACACTCCCTGCCCCTACGCTCACACCACAGAGCACCCAAGAGCACAACACCCCCCCTACTTTTCTTGTAAATAAAAACACACATTTGTTCGTCAAACCAGATATATGTTGAACTCTTATTATTATCATCATAACTAACTATTTACAGGCAACATAAATAATATATATATATGTATTATAAATAAGATGAAAGAAAAAAGGGGAAGACAAGGAAGGGGAGAACTATTTACATGGGGGGGCAGGTATCAGCATAACAACATAACAACAGGGGTCTAATACAAACTATTTACAAAAGAAGATGATTACTTAAGGGGATATATACAAAGGGGGGGTGGGGGGCCACATCCTGGGCCCCACACCCCCTAATGTCCAGCGCTGGGGGTGGGCGGCCGCAACCCGCGCCTCAGCCTCAGCCCTGGCTGGGGCTGGCTGGGGGGCCGGGTGGACCGGGAGATAAGGCCGGTGGGTGTCAGCTGGCCCCAGGTCCCCCTCGGCGGAAGGGCCCTCGGTGGCAGATGGCGGTGCGATGGGGGATGGAGCAGGCAGGGCGGGCAGAGCGGCGGCCGGCGCGGCATGGGGGGGGCCAGGTACTCCGCGATGTGCTCGAAGTTGCGCATGAAGGCCCCCCATGCCTCCTGGCGCCAGGCCAGCATCCACTCCTGGAGTTGGAGGCATCACTCCTCCACCCGCAGGCACTGCTTGGCGACCTCCAGCTGCTGACGGAGGATTGCCAGCAGCTGGGGGTCCATCGCCGTCCGTGGGTGGTGCTGGCTTCGCCGTCGTCCCCGCCCTGGGGCCGGTCGGTGCTCCGCCGAGGAGCTGGCCTGGACTGATGGCCCCAGTGGGCTCTCCGGGACCACTGACACCTCACCAGCGCTCTCTGGTCCTTCCGATGGTGCAGCTGCGGAACACGGGGGCGGGGAAGAAGAGTGGAGACAGCCGTTAGTGTCTCCCCGAGCTGTGGCCCTTGTCTCCCCACCCCTCTGCTGCTGGTTCCCCATCCCCGTCCCCAGGAGATACTGCTGCTGCTGATGGGTGTCCCACCCCCTCTCCCCGGGGGACCCTAGGTTCTGCTCCCCCCATCCCCAGGCATGGGGCATGGCACTGTCGTGCTGGGAGGGCAGGGGCTGATGCACTCCTGTGAGGGACATGCCACTGCTGTCCCTGGGGCCATGGTCATCTGGGCATGTGGAGGGCCCTGGTCATGTCTGTTACTCCCGCCCCTCAACCCCGGGGGCGTGCACCGGGTGGTACATACCTGATGGTCTGCTCCCACGGTCGGGGGACACCCGGTGGGCGGACGCCCTGCTGGAGCTCCGTGATGGCAGCGCGATCCGGAGCCCCCCGTCGCTGGAGGAGGACTCCCCCTCCTCCTCCTCCCGGTGTCCCAGGGGTGGGCTCCTGGGGGGGGCCCTGGGGTGCAGGGCTTACCTCTGGGGCAGACTCCGCCTCCGGGGCCTGCTGGAGCTCGTCATCCGAGGTATCAAGAGTGGCCGGAGGGGAGGAGGTGTTCCGGGGGCCCAGGATGGCCCTGAGCTCCCTGTAAAAGGAGCAAGTGACGGGGGCGGCCCCAGATCGGCCGGCTGCATCCTGAGCCCGGGCATAACCCTGCCGCAGCTCCTTCACCTTACTCCTGATGTGGTCAGGAGTGCAGGCAGGGTGACCCCGGGCGGCCAGGCCCTCCGCCAGCCGAGTGAACGCATCCGCGTTCCGCCTCTTGCTCCCCATTACCTGGAGCACCTCCTCCTCACTCCCGAGCCCCAGCAGGTCCTGAAGCTCGGCCTCCGTCCAGGAGGGGCCCCGCTGCCACTTCCCAGCCTGGCTGCCGGGCTGGGAGCCCTGGCTCCCCTTGAGGGGGGTGCCCTTGGGGTGCTTGTGGGGCAGTCATTGTAGCGGGGGGGTGTGTGTGTGTGGCTGCAGAGGGGTGTGCAGGCTGGCCGCGTGGCTGGGCTGCCGCCTGCACACTCTCTCAGTTTCCTGCACAGGAAGGCAGGGGGCGGGGACCTTTAAGGGGCTGCTGCACGCGGCGACCATCAAGCTCAGGGGCTGGAGAGAGCGTCTCTCAACCCCTCAGGTGATGGC
Organism: Carettochelys insculpta; assembly: GCF_033958435.1. Taxonomy (NCBI): domain Eukaryota; kingdom Metazoa; phylum Chordata; order Testudines; family Carettochelyidae; genus Carettochelys; species Carettochelys insculpta. The sequence continues at coordinate 11,285,441 of NC_134164.1, forward strand.
AGCCATGGCGGACCCCGCTATTTCGATGTAGCGGGACACGCAACGGCTACACGTTCCCTACTTCGACGTTCAACGTCGAAGTAGGGCGCTATTCCCATCTCCTGATGGGGATAGCGACCTCGACATCTCGCCGCCTTATGTCGATGTCAACTTCGAAATAGCGCCTGCCACGGCTACACTTCGAAGTAGCCGGCACGTGTAGATGCGGCTTTTGTTATGTATAAAGACTAGTGCCAATTACCATTTATAAATATTTTATAAATATGTCTTTAGAGGTTGAATTTGGGTCATTTATTCTGCCAGCCACTTAATGAATTCTTGCCTTGTGTCATGGTATGCTGCTTCACATTTTCTGGGTGGGGCTCACCAAGCACCAGAGGACTGGCCCCCAGTGGCAAATATTTTTGAGGACTGGCCTCTCAGAGGCCAGCAGAGATTTTTGGGCCTGCCGCCATCCCCCCACCTGGACACACAACTGATTGAACCATGTGACCTGGTTACTCAGCTGGCCTGTGCCAGCTGAGTTTTTGGGGGACCTGGCCTCTCAGAGGCAAAACATGCCAGAAGGCTGGCCCCTGGCAACTGATATTTTTGGGGATTCGCCCCTCAGGGGCAACATGTGCCAGTACTCCGCCTTCCCAAAGCATGTGGCTTGGGGGAGCCACAATCTCAGCAGTGACCTGTTTGGTGTGTTTTCACTGAGGGAAAAGGAGTTGAGTGACCTGTTGATGTGGTACAGTCAGCTGTGTGCTCCCTGAGCTCATTAGTACTAGAGGCACATTTGGTAAGGTTATTTTTGAAAGTCACTGTTCTTTACAAAAAAATGATAGACTGAACCACCCAGCAGTGACCTTTTTGGTGTATATTCACAGGGGAAGAGTAGTTGAGCGACCAGTTTACATAGTACAGTCAGCTGAGTGTGCCCAGAGCTCAATTTGGTGCTTCACCTTCTGAAGCCCACCTATGTGGTATATTTGCACAGTGGGAAAAGTAGTTGAGTGACCTGTTGACATGACAGTCAGCTGGGTGTTCCCAGAGCTAAGGGTGCTTCAGCTTCTGAGGCCCATCAACTGTTTAGTGCTTTTCCCCCTGGGATTCCTTAATTATCCTTCTTTCCTGAAGAGTAATACAAAGTCTTTCCCTAGTTGCATGGAGCCCATCATGGGTACATGGTACAGTCAGCTGGGTGCATTTTCATAGGAGGAAGAGAAGTTGCGTGACCTGTTTACATGGTCAGTCACCTGGGTGCTCCCAGAACTCATTGGGGTGCTTCACCTTCTGAAGCCCACCTGCTTCATGTATTTTCCCCTGGAATTCCCTACTTTTCCTTCTTTGCTTGAGAATAATATGAAGTCTTTTCCTGTAGCATGGAACTAGTTTGTTCCACTTGGGCACCATGGGCTTCAGTTTCTGAAGCCCACCTGCTTGGTGTGTTTTCACCAGGGGAAAAATAGTTGAGGGACCTGTTGACATGGTATAGTCAGGTTATATTTTTAAGTCACTGTTCTTTAAAAAGGGGGAAGATGAAGAACAGGGCCATCAATGGATACTTAGAAATGGCTTGGGCGGGCTTAATGCTGACCAATCAAACACTTTCTCTCATTGGGGAAAGACACTTCAGAAAAATGGGCATTTGTTTTCAGTGGGAGGGGAATAAGGGTAATGCATGTCTGTCTAATGAAGCCATAGCAGTTGGAATCAGTTCAGGCAATTCTGTGCAAGCTGATGACATCTCTGGTCTCTGCAGATATCCACAAGTCACTAAAACAGAACACATTGTCATTTTAGAACAGCACCTATCCGTCCAATATTAAAATTTTCTGATTTGTTTTCTGTTTTGTTAGCATGGGTGTCACACCTAGGTGACATTTTCAAACAACCATAATCTAAGTCACAAGACTTAGAAATTGTTTTAAAAAGAAATCTGTGAGTATCATCTAATCACATGATGTTGGGGACTATATCTTTCAGATCACCACCAAATATTGTGAGACATGATGAAATTGAGAGAACAGAAGAAAATAAGAATAGCCATGCTGGGTCAGACCAAATGTCCATCTAGGGCTACGTCTACACGTGCACCCAACTTCGAAATAGCTTATTTCGATGTTGCGACATCGAAATAGGCTATTTCGATGAATAACGTCTACACGTCCTCCAGGGCTGGCAACGTCGATGTTCAACTTCGACGTTGCTCAGCCCAACATCGAAATAGGCACAACGAGGGAACGTCTACACGGCAAAGTAGCACACATCGAAATAAGGGAGCCAGGCACAGCTGCAGACAGGGTCACGGGGCGGACTCAACAGCAAGCCGCTCCCTTAAAGGGCCCCTCCCAGACACACTTTCATTAAACAGTGAAAGATACACAGAGCCAACAACTAGTTGCAGACCCTGTATATGCAGCACGGACCCCCAGCTGCAGCAGCAGCAGCCAGAAGCCCTGGGCTAAGGGCTGCTGCCCACGGTGACCACAGAGCCCCGCAAGGGCTGGAGAGAGAGTATCTCTCAACCCCCCAGCTGATGGCCGCCATGGAGGACCCCGCTATTTCGATGTTGCGGGACGCGGATCGTCTACACGTCCCTACTTCGATGTTGAACGTCGAAGTAGGGCACTATTCCCATCCGCTCATGGGGTTAGCGACTTCGACGTCTCGCCGCCTAACGTCGATTTCAACTTCGAAATAGCGCCCAACACGTGTAGACGTGACGGGCGCTATTTCGAAGTTACTGCCGCTACTTCGAAGTAGCGTGCACGTGTAGACGCAGCCTAGCAGAGCATCCTGTCTTCTGACAGTGGCCAGTGCCATATGCCCCAGAGGGAGTGAACAGAACACGTCGTGATTGAGTGATACCTCTCCTGTCATCCATTTCCAGCCTCTGACAAACAGAGGTTAGGGACACCATTCCTACCCATCCTGGCTAATAGCTTTTGATGGGCCTAACCTCCCTGAATTTATCTAGATCTTTTTTGAACCCTGTCAAAATCCTGGTCTTCACTACATCATCTGGTGGGGAATTCCACAGGCCTACTACACACTTCATGAAAAAAAAAACTTCCTTTTGTTAGTTTTAAATCTGTGACCAATTAATTTCATTGGGGCTACCTATGGAACATCCACACTAAAAATGTATTCTGTCGACATACTGTCCTGAGGCAGAACGCCTTTCTTGACAAGCTGTTGACAAAATAAATCCATGTGGATGCTCCATGAGGTCTTCTGTTGACAGACAGAGCTTCTGGGTCACTGGGCAGTTTGACCACTCTCTGTCAACAGAGCAGCTCGACAGAGCAGTTTGCTTTCAAGTGAGGCCACAATCTGTCAAAGTTATCAACAGATCACTGTAGTGTAGACATAGCCATACATAGTACTTTTGTTATAGGAAAAATAAATAACTTTTCCTTATTCATTTTTTTCACACCAGTCATGATTTTATAGACCTTTACCATGTCCTCCCTTAGTCTCCTCTTTTCTAAACTGAAAATTCAGAGTCTTTTTTAATATCTCTTCACACGGCACCTGTTCAAAAACTGAATCATATTTGTTGCCCTTTTTCTGAACCTTTTCAAATGGCAATATATCATTTTTTTTCTGGTGAAGTGACATCATCTATATGCAGTATTCAAGATGTGGTTGTACCAAGTAGATTAGTAAAACATGATTTTCCTTTACAGAAACCATATTGACTTTTCCCCAACAAATTATGTTCATCTATGTGTCTGAGATTTCTATTGTTTACTGTAGTTTCAACTAATTTGCCCAGCACTGACATTAGACTTACCTTTCTGTAGTTGCTGGGATCACTTCTAGATACCTTTTCAGATATTGAAGTCACATAACCTATTTTCCAGTTATTAGCTACAAAAGCAGGTTTAAAGGTTAAGTTACAAGCCACAGTTAACAGATATTTCAGAACTCTTGGATGAATGCCATCCAGTCCCAGTGACATGTTACTTTTAAGTTTATCAATTTGTTCCAAGAGCTCCTCTAATGACACCCCAATCTGGGACAATTCCTCAGATTTGTCACCTAAAAAGAACGACTAGGGTTTGGAAATCTCCGTAACATCCTCAGACATGAAGACAGAAGCAAAGGATTAATTTAGTTTCCCTTCAATGGTCCTATCATCTTTCAGTGCTCCCTTAGCATCTTAATTATTCAGTAGCGCCACTAGTTGTTTAGGAGGCTTCCTGCTGCTGATGCACTTGCTATTAGTTCAGTTTGAATTTTTGGCTAGCTATTCTTCAAACTCATTTTTGACTTTTCTCTTCATGTCTATGTTTCTTTCTATTTCCTCATTGGGATTTCACTTCTACTTTATCTTTATGCCTTGTTATCTTTCACTGCTTCTTTTACCGAGTTGTTAAGCCACTGTGGCACTTTTCGGTAAGTATACTGGTTTTTTTGGTTAAATTTGGGGCATGTATTTAAGTTGTGTCTCTATTATGGGGTCTTTGAAAAGTTTCCATGAAGCTTGCAGGGATTTTACTTTTGGCACTATATTTTTTAAGTTCTATTTAACTAATCTCCTGATTTTTGTGTTGTTCCTCTTTCTAAAAATTAAATGCCACAGTGTTGGCCTCCTGTGGGGTTTTCTCCACTACCAGGCTGTTAAATTTTATTACATTGTGGTCACTATTTCCCAGCAGTCTTGCTATATTTATGTCTTGGACCAGATCTTGTGCTCCACTCAGGACTAAATCACGAATTTCCTCTCCCCCTGTGGGTTCCAGAACCAGCTGCTCCAAAAAGTAGTCATTGTATAGTACTGAGAAATTTTATCTCTGCAGCCTGTCTTGAGGTGATGTGTACCCAGTCAATATGGGAATAGTCGAAACCAACCCCCATTATGATTTTTTTTTCATTTTAATAGCCTCTCTAATCTCCCTTAGCATTTTAATAGTCACAATCACTATAATGGTTAGATGGTAGGTAGCATAGCCCTATTGCTGTATTATTATTAGAGCAAGAAATTACTAGCCATAGAGATATTATGGAACATTTTGGTTCTTTTAAGATTTTTACTTCATTTGATTCTACATTTTCTTTTACGTATAGCGCCACTCCCCAGCAGCATGACTTGTTCTGTCCTTCCAATATATTTTGTACCCTAGTATGACTGTGCCCCATTGATTGTCCTCATCCCCCAAGTTTCTGTGATGCCTATTATATCAATATCTTCCTTTAATACGAGGCACTCTAGTTCACCTATCGTATTGTTTAGTTTTCTATTGTTTGTGTGTTAAAAAATTGCCACTACTTGTCTTTCTGCCATTTCCTGAAATGTTAGATTATTTTTATTTGTCTGTTTCTCATCTGATCTTCTCCATATTTTAGCAACATAATCTTTGTCAATTCTCTCCTCTTTACTAGAACACAGAGAATCCCTTTTAATATACTCTCCCCTAAGAGTTGCCTCTCTCCAATCCATGTGCTCCTCTGCAACCATCAGCTTTCCCAGAATCCTTAGTTTAAAAACTTCTCTATGACCTTTTTAATGTTCAGTGCCAGAAGTCTGGTTCCATTTTGGTTTAGGTGAATCCCATCATTCCTGTATAGGCTCTCCCTTCCCCAAAAGTTTCTCCCATTCCTAATTAATCTAAATCCCTCATCCCTTCACCATCATCTCACACATGCAATGAGACTCTGAAGTTCTGCCTTCCTACCTGGCCCTATATGTAGACCTAGAAGCATTTCAAAGAGCACCACTATACAGGTCCTGGATTTCAATCTCTATATTTAGCCTTCAGAAGCCCCCTCCTACTCTTTCCTATGTACTTTCCTATATGAACCACAACCACTGGTTCCTACCGGCCACTACATGTAAGTAATGACTACATCGCATTAAACTTCGGGATTTGGAGTCTCTCTTTGGTAGAGTGTGTCTCTTGCTATCTGGCAAATGCACAGCAGATCTGGGCATAATGCAAATGTGCAGAAGACAACATATCAATCTACTCAATTCTGAGAGGTCCTGATTGCAGTGTGTGTGTCTGAGAGAGAGAGAGAGAGAGAGAGAAATTCACAAGATCTACATATAACTGTAGTCTTGTTCAAGCCTTTTACAATTAAGTGCTTTTGTTAATTAGTTGTCGAAGTAAATTCCATACCTGGTGATCAATCACAGCATTTATTAAAACCAAAGGAATTTAGGGCTCAGCATCCCTCTGGATCTTCTCCAGCATTAATCTTAGGACTTATACAGCACCATCCACCTGAGGAGCTTAATGCTCTTTATAACCATGAAGTCATGAAGAATGTCACCTCGATGTAAGTATTATTATACCCTTTGCACATATAAGCAGCGTCTACACGTGCACGCTACTTCGAAGTAGCGGCACTAACTTCGAAATAGCGCCCGTCGCGTCTACACGCATCGGGCGTTATTTCGAAGTTAACTTCGACGTTAGGCGGCGAGACGTCGAAGTCGCTAACCTCATGAGGGATCGGAATAGCGCCCTACTTCGACGTTCAACGTCGAAGTAGGGACCGTGTAGACGATCCGCGTCCCGCAACGTCGAAATTGCCGGGTCCTCCATGGCGGCCATCAGCTGGGGGGTTGAGAGATGCTCTCTCTCCAGCCCCTGCGGGGCTCTATGGTCACCGTGGGCAGCAGCCATTAGCCCAGGGCTTCTGGCTGCTGCTGCGGCAGCTGGGGATCCATGCTGCAGGCACAGGGTCTGCAACCAGTTGTCAGCTCTGTGTATCTTGTGTTGTTTAGTGCAACTGTGTCTGGGAGGGGCCCTTTAAGGGAGCGGCTTACTGTTGAGTCCGCCCTGTGACCCTGTCTGCAGCTGTGCCTGGCACCCTTATTTCGATGTGTGCTACTTTGGCGTGTAGACGTACCCTCGCAGCGCCTATTTCGATGTGGTGCCGCGCAACGTCGAAGTTTAACATCGACGTTGCTGGCCCTGGAGGACGTGTAGACGTTATTCATCGAAATAGTTTATTTCGATGTTGCGACATCGAAATAGGCTATTTCGATGAATAACGTCTACACGTCCTCCAGGGCTGGCAACGTCGATGTTCAACTTCGACGTTGCTCAGCCCAACATCGAAATAGGCACAGCGAGGGAACGTCTACACGCCAAAGTAGCACACATCGAAATAAGGGAGCCAGGCACAGCTGCAGACAGGGTCACGGGGCGGACTCAACAGCAAGTCGCTCCCTTAAAGGGCCCCTCCCAGACACACTTTCATTAAACAGTGCAAGATACACAGAGCCAACAACTAGTTGCAGACCCTGTATATGCAGCACGGACCCCCAGCTGCAGCAGCAGCAGCCAGAAGCCCTGGGCTAAGGGCTGCTGCCCACGGTGACCACAGAGCCCCGCAAGGGCTGGAGAGAGAGTATCTCTCAACCCCCCAGCTGATGGCCGCCATGGAGGACCCCGCTATTTCGATGTTGCGGGACGCGGATCGTCTACACGTCCCTACTTCGATGTTTAACGTCGAAGTAGGGCGCTATTCCCATCCGCTCATGGGGTTAGTGACTTCGACGTCTCGCCGCCTAACGTCGATTTCAACTTCGAAATAGCGCCCAACACGTGTAGACGTGACGGGCGCTATTTCGAAGTTACTGCCGCTACTTCGAAGTAGCGTGCACGTGTAGACGCAGCCGTAGACACGGCTGTTGAGACATTGGAGAAAACTTCTACTGTGCCAACAGGAAGACCGGGTCAGCAAACCCCGGCCCAGATCCCAAGAGTGGCATACAAGCTGATTTTCATCAGCATGTGAGATGGGAACTTCTCCCTGCCTCTCCTCCCCCATGCTGCCAGGAGGTTGCACAAAGCCATGCTGCCTGTGGATTAACAAAAGACCAGGTAATGCTACCAACCCTGACCTGAACAGTAAAACTTTGCACCTTAGTTTATTTATTAATGAAGCTGTTGAAAGTAGGACTATTAGGCTAAAGTTACACTTGTGAGTCTTGCCTGCAAACCATGGTTTTGTTGACGCAACTTGTGGCGCATGCACACACAAATGGGATTTGTCGACAGTCTCTGGACAAAACACAGCAATTTGGCCAGTAGTGTTGTCCCTCAAAGTTTTGAGGCATAGCAATGCTGTTGACAAATTCTGTGAACGAAAAATCTGCATGGATCCTCTGCAGGGCCTTCTCTCGACAGACAGGGCATCCAGAACAATGGGCAGCTCTGTCTGCTTGTGCTTCCAGGTGCCTGTTTTATTGCAAGAGCAGCTCAGCAGTTCAGCTGCTCTGTCAACAGAGTGGCACGCTCTTCCAATTGGCTTTTGTGTGTGGCCACACACAGTCAACAGACATTTTGTCATGAAATCTCTTCCAACAGTCAGTTATATTGATGGAAAGCTGTAGTGTCACTGTAACCTTAGTGACTTTAAAAGGTAACACCAGCACTCTGATCCTACTCAGAGGGCAAAATGGCAAATTTCAGCACTGTGCCTCAGACAGGTCGCTGACCCTGGTCTAGAATCAGCCATCCATAGGTCTTGTCCTGTTTCATATCTGTGTGCCAGAGAAAATCTTTTGCGATGTCGTGGAGGCAGTACTTTCTTTGTGCCTGTTCCTGCAAGTACTGAATACTGGCACCTCAGTTGCCCCAGCTATGAGATTGGCTGGGGGTTGGGGTGAGGAGCTGGCTGAGTACCATCTCAACTTTTTTTTACAGAAAAGGCACTGCATGGAGGGCATGGTTAGTTCTGTTCTGGTGTCTGACCTTCAGCACTAATCAGTCCGAACAGGCCTTTTCAAGAGAAATAGCAGCATTTTGAAAAGCATCTGGAGAAGCTGAAACTTCAGGATTTCTCATAGAATAGAATTCTGAAGAAAATGTCTTTGGAAACCTAGGAATCTTTTGTTTCAATGAAGCCAGGCATTATAAGGACAATATATAATATTAATAAGAAGACAATATTAAAAAAAAAGAAAAAGAAAAGAAAATGAAACAAAAAGAGAAAGTGAAGTGAAACGTTTTTACCTGATCAAAATCACATTCCACATTAAGAAAACAAAACAAGGAAGTCAAACTGAGCTGTTTTGACTGTTTCCTGTTGAAAAATGTTGTTGAAATCAACATGGTCCCAATTTGGAGAAAACTGCATTTCCTGATGGAAAGCTGTTCAGCTGGAAATGTTTTTACCAACTCTCCCCATTGCTTTTGTTCCTAAGTGCTTTCTAGCTATGCATTAATGTGACATGACTCTCACACATTACCTTTCTCTTTCTCATCCTTTATTGTGCACTGTTGTGGTTTTAAATAACTCCTATGTACATCGTGGTCTGTATTTATGTATGAACACTATGTATCCTGCATCAACATATTTCACCCTGATGATGAGCTCCAGTGTTGTGCTGAGAGCTTCAGGCATGCTTTGAGATATCCTGGACTTTGGCCATGAAGGACTTTGAAGTTAAAGATCATGGCATCCTTGCACATGACTTGATGTTCTATGGAAAGCCAACTTAGAACATTGGGCAGCTCTGAAGCGTGCATGGCAGCCTTTGATGCTGTGGGGAGGGGAAGTGACCAAGACACGTATTACAGAGGCTAGGATAGGCTGGGATGAAGTCTCTTCATCAGCCATAGATGATAGAGTGTGTATGTCCAGAAAGCTTACCAATTGTGCAGACTCCAGGCGCCCCCTCAACTGCAGAATGACTTGATCAACCTGGGGGGGAGAGAGACCTCCTAGGAAATAAAATTGCACCTGTCTGCCTCCAAGAGCTTTTCTTTGCCAGCCTGCCTCCTGCTTAGGCTCACCTTCAACTTTCTGGCCACATGCCAGCCTCAGGGTATGTCAACTCTGCAATCCCAGGGTGTGACTATAACATGTAAACACATCTGAGCTCACTTTAGTTATCTAACTAGTTAGGTAACGATAGGGTGAAGCCATAGGGTTAGGGTTGTGCTAATTGGGCTGCTCATGTGGCTATACGGGTAGTTAAGCCCAGGGCCAGCATGGTGATACTGGGACTATTGTATGTGAAGCAGCTGGGGGTAACAGATCTGTCTGTCAACTGCAAGTTGAGTCTGTGATGCCTCACCTGCTCCAGTGGCTGTTTCTAGAAGCTGTGTAGACACAGAAAGACCATGTAGGACTCCACAAAGAGGGGAGGGGTGTATAGTGGTGGAGGACTGTTTTCCCATCAATACTCACTGGATGCATCCATCTTGGATGTCCTCAAAGCATTTTAGCATTCTCTGGCCACCACTCTCCAGTGAGACAATAGGACTGACAGTGTCAAGAGCAGGCAGGGAAGTACAGGGGGATGCAGGTGGATGTCTGCTTTCCATTCATCATAAGCAGGATTGTTCTTTATTGCTGTATCCACTAAGGACATAAGAATGGCCATTCTAGATCAGACCAAAGGTTCATCTAGCCAGTATTCTGTCTTCCAACAGTCTGGGAATGAGCAACAAGGAAGGGATCACTTGAGGATTACCTGGCAAGTGCCCCAGAGAGAACCATCAAGTGATACCTTCGCTGTTGCTCATTCCCAGATTCTGGCACAAACAGATCCGCTGAAATCCTCTTGCAATGAATAATGTTCTGTCCTTCCAAATGAAACCAGGGCATCTCACCAGGTGTTTTGTTGAACTCAATTTAAAAGGGGCATGGTAAATAGTTTTAGGAAAAAATAGTAGTGGAACAGTGGGTGCATGTAGCCTGGGTGGGGGGTTGTACAAATGTTCTGGGGCACTGGGCTGTTACGGGAGGAATTCTCAGAGCGTTGAGCTGCTGCAGTGATGGCCTCTGGGAAGCCCTGGGACTGTGCTGTTCGAGTATATTCCTGCAGGGCAGTTTGGAACTGTCCAGCGTGCACCCTGGGTAATAATTGTAGGGTAGTTAAAATGGGCAGAGATTGATTGGATTTACAGAACTCCTGTGATAATTATCACAGTGCTGCCAAAGTAAGGCTGAAAATCTGGGGCTGGCTTGTACTGGATCTTTCCTGTGAAATGAGGAGAATGGTACTGACTTCCTCTGCAAAGCACTTTTAGATCTACAGGTGAAAAGTGCAGATCTTATTGTTACTAAGGGCTGTTGTGTATTATTACAGCATAATGTCTCCAGTAAGCTTCCTGTGTAGGTGTGGTGTGTGTTGAATTCTTGGAACACAATTGGTTAACTTCAGCCCTGCAAAAGAATTAAACTCATATTTTATCTCCAGCCTACAGTATGTTCTTTGGAAGCTGGAGTGCAATGAACTTGCTGTTTGTTATAATTAATAAAAAATCCTATAACTTTAAATGAGATCATAAATCTTTTAATGAAATCCAATACCACAGTGAATATATTAGCTTTCGCAAGGCATTAGTGCTTCTCTAGCGGTTCTGTAGCCAGGCAATTCCCATTCCAATTTACACAATCCAGCACACGTTCCCTAATGCACATGCGGCCTATTTCTCTCCTTCTTTGCCGGGCATCTAGCTGTTGACTTAGAGACAGAAAACGCAACCTGGCAAATGGCAAGATAATGCGTAGCCCAGGAGAATAACATTCTGGGCTTTTCAGTTGGTGATCCATAGATTGCACACCCATGGAGGCAAGGGCTGTCATTTTGTTCTTTGTGGGTACAGCTCCTAGCACCATGGCAGGCTGGCCAGAGACTGGGACTCTGAGTGCTACCATAATACACATACAGACTTACAATGAAAGTCATATACTGCTTCTCATCAGCAGATAGCAATGCACTTAACAAAGAAGGTTCTTATTTTACAGATGGAGGAACTGATGTCCAATTTTATGCCTCAGGCCAACAGTGATAGCTGAACTCCCTCAAACTTTGTAGATCCTCAGGGCAGTTTCTTGTGAATCCAGGAGTTCATCACCTCACAGTGCTTCTGCATCTTGGCTTTGAAGGGCCTGTCTGAATTCTCAGCTGCAGGAGCATCTGGGACAACAACACAGCAAATCCACTGTCTAAGAGAGAGACAGTTAGGTTCTGGCTAGAGAGCTCTTTCAGGTCTGTAGTGGGTGCATGGGCTGCAGATAGGCACTCCCCCAAGGATGAGAGAGATTCTTTGTATCATTCCCTTTCTTACCCGGCTCACTAGGAGTCAGCCACAATCTCTCCTTTCATAGGCAAGGTGGGAAGGGCTCAGAACCATGTCCCAAACTGTAACCACAAAGGAAGAAGTGTCCCCTGGTTTCAGCCTCATTGCTTGGCTAGATCAGAGCCACACCTCTATAACAGCCACAACTAGAGCTTAGAGTGGGATCAGAGGATGCTCAGCACCTTACAGGACTAGTGCCAGTGCAGTTGTGTCCATCCTTTCAAAGTACAGCACACTGATCAGGGACCCTAGTGCACTCGCTGTTGGATCATTGTTGGCCCTGGCTACTGTTGCACCATAAAGCCCTCCAGACAAGGTACTGTGTTCCCTGCTGACATGCACATTATCTGAATTTTTCCCCAGAGATGTCCACTGTAGCAGCAAACCAATCTCAGGATGCATTCAAGGGATAATCCTGAGAATGGTGACTTATAGTTAATCAGTCAGACCTCTGGGATTTCATACTCTCCTAGAGCAAGGTGAGCCTTGTAGAGCACTAATGCATTGGGTTATTTAGTCTGTTTTCCTGCAGTGGGAAGGAAATATTCACGTCCTGTCTGTGATGATAATCTGTAACTGAAGCTACATGCATGTGGAAAAGTAGGATTCAGTGAATACCATGTACTTAGATTTCCAAAAATCCTCTGATAAAGACAAAGACCTTCCCTGAAGGCTTCTAAGTCGGTGGTGATGACTCTCATGGATTGATAACTGGTTAAAAATAGCAGGAAACAAATGGCAGGAATAAATGTCAGTTTTCAGACTGGAGAGAGGTAAATAGTTGTGTCCCCTAAGATCCATACTGGGCCCAATACTAGTCAAGATGTTTATAAATGGAGAAAGGAGTAAACAGTGAGGTGTCAAAATTTTCTGATGACACTAAACTGTTCAAGATAGTTAAGAATAAAGCAGATTTCAAAGAGCTTTAAAAGGATTTTACACAATGAAATGATTGGCCGCTAAAATGGCAAATTATTTTAATTTTGATAATCACAAATCAATGCACATCAGAAAAAAATTAACTATACATACAAAATAGTGGGGACACATATAGGCATAACCACTCAAGAGAGAGATCTTGGAGTCATTGTGGATAGTTCTCTGAAAACATACACTCAATGTGCAGCAGCAGTCCAAAAAGCAAGCAGAATGTTAGGACTCATTTAAAAAGTGATAATGAATGAGGCACAATATCTTATTTCTTCTATATAAATTCATGGTATGCCCACATTTTGAATACCATGTACAGCTATGGTCACCTCATCTGAAAAACAAAAAAGATACATTGGCAATGGAAAAGGTTCAGAAAATGGCAACAAAAATGATGAGGGATTTGGGATGGGTGACATATGAAAAATTATTAAAAAGGCTGGGACTTTTCACTTTAGAAAACAGGAAACTAATGGGGGATATGATAAATGTCTATAAAATAATGACATATGGAGAAAGTGAATAAAGAAAAGTTATTTATTTCTTCCCAAATATAGTAATTAGGAGGTCACCAAATGAAATTAGTAACTGGCAGATTTAAAACGAACAAAAGCAAGAGGCTGAGAAAAATCTTTGCTTAACTTTAACCTGTGGAACTCTATGCCAGATGATAGTGTGAGGACCAGGATATTATGATGGTTCCAAAAAAGAAATAGATTAAAAATATGGAAGTTATAGCCATCAATATTCATAAGCTAGGATGGGTAGGAATGGTGTCCATCACCTCTGTCGGTCAGACTCTGGCAATGGTGACAGAAATGGGAGAGGGAATAAGTCTTCACTGCAATTTTCAGCTATGAGTGTCAATGTTCTGGTGGAGTTTTGCATGACTAAGGACCTCAGAATTCAGCCATTTCTTTTTAGATGATGCTTCTTGTTTTCTCCCATCTTTAATTGGTGAAACAATGCAGTCTCATCCTTGGGCTTTGCTCATCACTGAAAAAGCTGCAGACTCACCAGGACTGCCAGGAAAACAATCCCATAAAAACCAATGGCTGTAAAATTAGGTGCCTGAGAATCTGTCACAAAAATCTGCAAACAAAAAGAACTCCCACGGAAACTTCAGTGCAGGAGCAAGTGTTATAGCTCTGCTCTAGGCCCTACCAGGGAATGACTTAGGAGTTAATGTTAAGCAAAGATCTTTCGCAGCATCTTGTTTTACTACTTTGAGGGCTATTGGATCCTGGCAAGAGCCAGACTGTGATATTGAAAGGAAAGCAATGGCAAGAGAAAATGAGGCAACAATTCACCCAAAGAGCCTCTCATTCATTGACCTCGTATGTACTGCCAGCAAACAAACCAGTCCTGGCAAGGTGTGGTTGGGCAACACAGCTCCCTGAAGCTGGCAGAAATGCATGTGAAACTGGGACATGATGAGCTCACTAACAGGCAATTTTCCACATTCAGAATTCAGAGCTGCTGGATAAGGACTGCAGAGCCATCAGCTGGAGGGGGCCTGGGATTGTCCCCTGCAGCAACCACAAGATGTAGGTCTCAGAAGCCTGCTGAGAGTGGGTTATGTTCACTAATTCTGTAGTGTATAGCACTAGATTGCACCTGGCTCAAGCCCCTGCCTTAACCTCCAGACGCATAAATTTGGTTTTATTTCAGATTCAGTCTGTAGCTGTTCTGGGTTGCTAAGACTAGTCTATACACAAAATTTAGGTTGACAGAGCTACATTGATCAGAATGTGAAAAAGCCGCTCACTGAGTGATGTAGCTGTACAAGCCTCATACTTCCATTCCCTAGATACCATCATTCACTAAGGCATCTCTGCACTGTCAGAAAATGCCTTCCAATAGTGTAGGGTTATGTTGGTACACTTATTACAGCATTGCTGTCTCTCTTGCCCATGCCATGCAGGCATACTCTAAGGCTATGTCTAGCCTGGGTCTTCTGTTGGTATAACAAGCATTGCTCAAGGGTGTGAATAAGCCACCACCTGAGTCAATGTAAGTGCTCCTGTAACCATCCACAGGCAGACTTGAACCTGAGACCTCAGTGCAGGCATTGGTACATTTTGTGCTAGAAGCCAGAGAGCTATCAGCTGAAACTGTAGAGCAGACTCAGTCTTTCTCTCTGTAAGTGGTCTAGATGCCACTACATGACCAGTGAACCACACCTCGGTATGTGGGTTACACTATGTTTGAAGAAGAAGTTCTGCTGTAAACGCTCTAGAGTGGCCATAGCTTGCATAAACCTCCAAAATGTAAGCTGAGTATAACCAATGCAGGGATGTCTACCTGAGTCTGCAGAGAACCTAGAATTGTATCTCTGTCATGTCTGATCCACGTTTACCGTTTAAACATCATCATTATTAAACAGCTTCATTACTTGCATGGAAAAGGGCACTGTCTATCAGGCTACATCTCACACTCATGCCTCACCAGGGTGGCATTTGGGAGGTGCCTTCACTTTGATTTTTTCCCCCTGGCAAGCAGGAGTCAGCCCCAAGAAACATAGCCAACGACTGAGGCACGTTCGAGTTCAGTCAACGTGGAGACAAAACCAAGCTTCTTCGTGGGACACAGAGCGCTACATGGTTCCATCCTGAGTTCGTGCACTGTCTGCTGTCAGTGATGTCTTATTGTAGGGATTCAAGTGAGTGGACCTCATTTTATGGGTGGAGATGGGAAGAGGACCTACAGTTTGACTTGCTGGCCTAACTTGACCTCTAGGATAGGAGTCTGCTTTGATTCCAACCAGTAATGTCTAAAAGCCCTGACTGTAATCCCTCCCCCTCTCTAGTTATGTTGCTAACCACTAGGGCTCAGTTAGACCCGAAGATAATTTTTCAAATACTTAGTAATTTTTTTCCCATTTTCCCTGCTTTTTTTTTAAATAATCATGCTTTGCCAACCAGCAGAACTCATTGTGCTTCAAGGGACAGAGGCTGGCACTTGCTTTGAAATGCCTAGAAATGCATTTAGTTGCAAAGTACCATCATTGCAGAAGTTTTCTGTTTTCTTTCCTGTGCTGAATCCCAGGAAAAATGGGCTCAGCTGTAAGCCAGTAGCAACTATAGCACCAGAGCTGAGCCCTTGTTGCCTTGAGCGTTGGCAGCAGCAGCTGTGGGTGCACATGTCAGTGGGAGAACATCCATCTGAATTCCATTCTCTTTTCATGCTGCAGGGAGGGGCTGCACAGATCTGTCCCACGAGCCCGTAGAGGAAGATTAGGAGGCTCGCACACAGAAAGCAACCACGGACATTTAGCTTCAGTGACTGTTCAATGATAGTAAGGGACATCACAAAACAAGGCAAAATCCCTGCAATGCCTATGAAGGACAAAGATAAAGCTGTGGTGCAGGCCACATACTGAAACTGCTCTCCACAGTGCTTAGCTTCAGAGACAGGAATCAGGAGGAATCCCTAAAAAGGAACCATAGAGCATTCTTTGCAACCAGTTATTCTTTTCTATAGCTGCACACATGTGAGGGCCAGGAGTAAGAGCAGGAGCCTTTTTTTTTGAGCTTGCACGTTGTGCCCGCTAACTCCCAGAGACATAAGATTGGTTTCGACCTCAGATGCTTACTAAAATCTATACTTTTCTTGGGGTTCTTTTATTTGCCTTCTGTTTTAAAGGGGCCTCTTGGGGAGTGGGTTCACATTTTTAAGCTTATTTTCTGCAAGCTCTCGGGCTGGGAACTCACTCTTATTTAATGGAAGCTGAGAGCCTCATGTAACCCTGTGACTATGGCAGCTGGAGTTTTAATAGAAACATCATTGAAATACTGATGAATTCTGACTGCCTTGCTGCACCAGACGTGGCTTCAGGCCATTGCAATCACACTGAACACCCAGTAGCCTCACACCTTTGATTTTAGGACTAATCAATCAAAAGCTCTCTTTCAGCTGCTTTGAAATTTGTGCACAGCACAGAGTGGCTGGGTTGGGACAGTACATGCAGGGATCTGAAAAGGGATCTGACTTTGTTTTTAATGGGGATTTTTGGGCTGATTCTGTCAGAGGGTAGAACTGGCCCCAATCCATCCCATCTGGTTTTTCAATCTTCCAGCTTCAGACTCCAAATGGAATAGGTTCCAGCAATTGTAGATCAGTAAAATTCTGAGCCAGAGTTGACTTCCTCAGCATGGGAAAGTTTGGGTCAGATGCCTCATAGGGCAGGAAGTGGCCTGAGGTCATCTGGTCCATTCCTCCATGCTGAGTAAACCTACAGCATCCTCATCAGATATTTGTCTAACATAGGGGTGAGCAACCTTTCTGTGGCAGAGTATGGAAGTTGACCTTGTGATCTCTACCTACAATCCGAGTGCTGATGATACTGTTTAAAGTCACTAACAGTCCTACTTACAACAGCTTCATTAATTAACAAATTAAGATGCAGAGCTTTACTCTTTAGGTGGTTGGTAGCTGGTCTTTTGTTGATCCACAGGCTGTGAGCAAGCTCTCGGCTGTATGCGAAAGGAGGGGTGGGGTGGAGCTGATGTCAGTAAAATGTGATGTCAGAAGCAGAATAAATGCTTCTACACTCCCTGTTCAACACATTGTTGTGCTGTAGGTGGCTAGCTTGGTGGTTAGCATATTGGCTGGCTAAACCCAGGGTTGTAAGCTCAGTCCTGGAGGGAGGGGGGGTCCTTTTTGGATCTTGGGCAAGTTGATTAAAAAAAAGGATGGTGCTTGGTCCTACTAAGAGGGCAGGGGACTGGACCCCATGTCCTCCCAAGGTCCCTTCCAGCTCTATGAGACGTGATGGGGGCAAATAGATGTCCTTCTTCCTTTTCATTGCAGCCTGCTGCTCACAAGGCCCAAACCTAACTACTCTTCTACAAACAGCCCATCCACCCTCAAATATGTCACCTTCCACCTGTGCACACCTTTCTTCTCACCTTACACATCCCCTTGTAGCCCCTCCTCTCCCATTTGCTTAGGCCACACCTGCCCACCATCCTCATAAATACTTTTTGCAAAATAATTACATGAAAAGTATTTTGGATGGTAGAAGGTGGACCAATGGTATCAAGATACAGTATGGGAGGTCTAGCTTGGATATTAGGAAACTCTATTTCACTAGGAGGGTGGTGAAGCACTGGAATGTGTTACCTCGACAGGTGGTGGAATGTCCATCTAGAGGTTTTTAAGTCTCTGCTTGACAAAGTCCTGGATGGGATGATTTAGTTGAGGTTGATCCTGCTTTGGGCAGGGAGCTGGACTCAATGACCTCCTGAAGTTTTTTCCAGCCCTAGAATTCTAGGATTCTATCCTCCTGTTTGCAAATATTTAGTGACACTTGAAGATCTCTTTAAGCATAAATACCACTAAAACACTAAGATGAAAATTAAACAGCTAATCATTACCTTCAAGTAAATCAAGAAACAAGCGCTGTTTAAGATAATAATTAGAAACATAATTATGCATTTAGTGATGAAATTATTTTGATTCAAATTAGAGTGAAGCTCATTGCATCTTCTGCAGGTTTTACCTCCCCTAAGAAAGGCTCTCTCATTAAGCCAATGGATAGCTCATTTGCATCCTATAATAGACTTTTTAGATGTAAATTAGAATGTGTAGATTCTGGCTCATAAAGCTTTAACAAGTTAGAATAACTGTGGGATTTGGCTCAATCTGGGTGGAGAGTTTTGAAGCATGCTTCGGGGCTCAGAGTTGGACAATATGCACATTTTCCATCGAGACATTTTCTCCAGTAGAACACTGGGGCTTTGGCAGAACAAATGTTCATGAAAAATATCAGCTTTCCTTGAAAAAAAAATTTGTGGAAAACTGAAAACTGAAAATTTTCAGCCAAATGGCTGGTTTCACTTAAACATTTTTAGTTGAAAATGTTCAGTTTTCTCTCACGAAAAAAACCTAAACATTCTCAGTGTGTTGTTTTTTGTTTTTTCCAAAAAGGAGTTGAAATTTCTAATGGAGAGAAAATATTTCAATTAGATCTCATTCAGACCCCTTTCCCAATTAGAACAAGTGAAGCTATATGTTTCAATCCTCGAGGTTACTTTGAAAATTTCACGCAATTATTCCTTTGCCCTCTACTTGCAAGCATGATGGTTTTAGTGAGAGGGATGAGTCAGCAAATTACACTTTGCTGTAAGAAGCACAAATTTCCTGACTCTTCTAAATGTACAGCTCTCAACTCAGCTCTAATTTTGCATCACCATTTGGGCTTTTGTCCATTTCATCTGCACTCTGTTTACTAAATTCTATCCTTTGGGATTACATTTGACATCTGAAACCTCTCATTAGATTTTAAGCAGCTGACTTGCTATAAAACCTACCAACAACTTCCAGAAAAAAATATTTCCTTCTCTCCTCATTCCCCCCAAATCTACATTTACTCTGTAATATTACCCTGCTTCATGCAGGAGAGACACTGCTATTCTGCACGTATCCAGTGTCCATGGCTTACAGGACTGTTTGGAGAGTTACCCTCTTTCCAATGGGTCACAGAGCTTGTTCCTAACAGTGAAAGGTTTTATGATGTGGGACTTGAAATATATGACATATAGGCTACGTCTACACTAGCACACTACGTTGATGTAGCCTATTTCAAAGTAAGAATATTGAAATAGGCTGCTTTGACGCGTATTGTCTACACATCCTCTGGGACTGGTGCCGTCAATGTTCAACATCAGAGTAGCAACGGGGAACATTGAAAGGAGCCGCACCAGAAGGAAATGCAGAGTGTCTGCACACACAAGCGCTCCCCATCGAAATAAGGGGCCAGCAAAGCCTGCAGACAGGGTCACAGGCTGGACTAGCCCTTCTGGGGCAACAGCCAGCCGCTCCTTTAAAGGGCCCCTCCCAGACACACTCAGCCTGCACAGCACGAGGTCTGCAGAGCCGACAACCAGTTGCAGACCCTGTGCACACAGCATGAACCGCCCAGCAGCAGCCAGAAGCCCTGGGAAAATTTGAAGTGTCAGACTTCGAAGTGCTGGCATGCGTGTAGCCATAGGCACTTCAAAGTGCCCGTGTTACTTCAAAGTGCCTTTACTCCCCAAAATTTTGAGGCATAAAGGCACTTCGAAGTAGCACGGGCACTTCAAAGGGCCCACAGCTACACACATGCTGGCACTTCAAAGTCTGACACTTCAAAGTTGCCGTGGGGGAGACTTAGACTAATGAAGTGCTGCATATTCACCACAGCACTTCATTAGTAATCTCCCCCGCCCCGATAAACATGCCCCCTTCGAAGTTGGGGCAAGTGTAGACCCAGCGCATATATCTCAAATTTGGATGCCAGAGCCCGACACAATACTAGTGTGTCAGCCTCTCCAATGCAAGATACAGAGTCTTCTCTGGCTCATTATACTCCTATTTATATATCCAAATAGCCCTTTCCTTTTGCTCCTCATGCTGGTAATTGGATTCACAGTTAAACTCAGAAGCTTTATCGAGCAGAAGGAGACTGACCTGGCTGTATGTTTCAAAAATAGCTTTTCTGTAAAATATGCAGTGCACATGTACACCTGCAGGGATGGTGTGGTGTAAAAGGGTTAGCAGCTGATTTACTCCTCAGTGGCTCAGCCGATCAAACCTTTGCCCCATAGCACAGCAACCTGCATAGCTGTGACACTTCACTTCTCTGTACATGCAGAGAAGCAGAGGCCACTGGGGTGGGACGTCTTCAAAGACAAGCTCTCGGAAACTGAGACATTCAAATCAAAAGTGACTAGTTTATATCACGAAGATTTCCCAATGAATTCCTAATAAATTATTCAGAAATATTTCTGCTGTACAGCCCATTGATAAGATGGATTAAAAAGTACCTGCCAAGCCACATTTGATGTTGCTAGTAGCAGTCATTTTTACATGTTCTATCTGTGAACAAAGGCTTCAGATTGCAGTCTTGGGGGGGGAAGTGTTTCTCATGAACTGTTGACTCAAAAACACTTTTAAGGATTTTATTCACACTTCAGAGCAGTATTCAACTGTGAGCTGAAGCAAAGGGTGGAAACAGCACCTCAAAAGGAAGCAATCTCAGAAAATTTCTGGAGCTCAGTCTTATCTAAAGAGGGTTCTATCCTCACCAGCAGGATTGTGGCAATTGTATCTTATTGTGCTTCACACCAAGCAGTGTGAATCATGTTCCAAGGGTGTTCTACAGAAAAGATCTGATTGTACAAAGAGACACAATTGCACAGCATATCCCAGAAGATGCACAGAAAAAGATACAGCAGCATTCAGATGTTTTCTAGGCCCAACCAACCAGATCTTTGTCTGGCGTCTAATTTTGTCTTTGCCACTGACCATAGGCAAGTTATATCACCGCCATGGGTGTCAATTTCCCATGCTGTAGTAGTAGCATCCTTCAGTCTACATAGACTATGGATCGCGCCCTTCGTAGTTCCATTTGGGATCTTCATCTGCAGCGTCAACTCTGACTGTGAAGGCCCACACAACAGTGACATCCTTGCTGCATCTGTTGCATGTGTAATGGGTGTCTGGCAGGTCCTTACTGTGGGTTCGCTTCTCCTCTGCTAGCTGTCTGATCCTCATCTCACCCTTCTGAAGGCCCTTGTGTAGTTCCTGCCTTCGTCTGCTGCGATTGTCTGCCAGCTCCTCCCAGCGGTCCAGCTCGATGTCTGCGTCCCTGAGGTCCCTCTTGCAAACATCTTTGTAGCGCAACTGGGGCGTCTTTTGCCAGAGGCTAGCTCGCCATACAGGATGTCTTTTGGGATCCTTCCATCATTCATCCTGTGGATGTGGCCAAGCCAGCAGAGCTGCCGCTGCCTGAGGAGGGTGTGCATAGTTGGGATTCCAGCTTGCTCAAGGACGGCGGTGTTGGGCACTCTGTCCTTCCATGATATTCCAAGGATGCGCCTGAGGCAGCGCAAGCGGAAGACATTCAGCCCCTTTTCCTGGTGGGCATACAAGGTCCAAGACTCACTGCCGTAAAGGAGGGTGCTGAGGATGCAGGCGCTGTAGACTTGCATTTTGGTGTGGGTGTATAACTTGATGTTATTCCACATTCTTTTGCTGAGTCTGGACAGAGTTGTGGCTGCTTTTCCGATCCTCCTATGTAGCTCAGTGTCCAACGACAGGGTGTCAGTGATGGTGGACCCGAGGTAAACGAACTCGTGGACGACCTCCAATGTATAGTAGTCAGTGCTGATTGATGGAGGTTAAGCAACGTCCTGAGCAAGTACATTTGCCTTCTTTAGGTTTATGGAAAGCCTGAAGTCCTTGCATGCTTTGGAGAACCGATCCAGCAGTTGCTGAAGCTGGTCTTCTGTGTGTGACACGAAAGCAGCGTCATCTGCAAACAGCAAACAGCGTCATCTGTGAACAGAGTCTCTGATGAGGACTTCCCGCACCTTAGATTTAGCTTTCAGCCTTGCAAGATTGAACAGTTTCCCATCAGATCTTGCGTGGAAAGAGATGCCCTCTGTTGAAGATCCAAAGACATCCTTCAGGAGGAGCATGAAGAAGGTCCCGAACAATGTCCCATGCTGTAGAATACTAATAATGATACCGTCTTCATTTATGATTTGATGATACAAGGTAGAAGAGCTAGCAAGGAGTGTGAAGGGTAAGAAGAAAGTTTTCTATGGGAATATTAACAAGAAGAGGGTGATGAGGGAGGATGCGGAGCCCTTATTTGAAGATGAAGGTAACCTAGTGATCAGTGATGTGGAAAAAGCTGAAGTACTCAATGCTTTTTTTGCCTTTGTCTTCACAGACAAGTTCAACTCCCACACTACCACAATAGGCAATGAAGAATGGAAGGAGGCGGGCACCTGCTGGTGGGAAAAGAACAGGTTAAGAACTATTTAGAGAAGCTAGACATACACAAATGCCTGGGTCCAGATTTAATGGATGCAAGAGTACTGAGGGAATTGGCAGATGTTATTGCAGAATCTTTGGCCACTATATTTGAAAACTCATGAAAATTGGGAGACATCCTGGATGATTGCAACAAGGCAAATATAATGCCCATCTTTTAAAAAAGAAATCAGGACAATTCAGAGAACTATAGGCCTGCCAGCTATAGGCCTCAATTCCTGGAAAACTCATGAAGGCGATCCTCAAGTAATCTGTTTTGAAGCACTTGGAAGAAAGGAAAATGATCAGGAGTAATCAACATCAATTCACCAAGGGCAAGTTATGTTTGATCAATCTGATTAGCTTCTAATATGAGGTGGCTGGCTCTGAGGACATGGGGAAGTCAATGACTGTGATACACCTTGACTTTAGCAAAGTTTTTGATACAGTGTCCCACAATATACTTGCCCAAAAGTGAAGGAAGTATGAGTTGGGTAAATGGACTCTTGTATGGCTGGCTAGATGGTTAGGCACAACAGATGTTCAATGGCTCATTGTCTGGTTGATGGTTGGTTGAAGCAAAGTGTCCCAAAGATCAGTTCAACATCTTTATTAATGACCTGGATGAGGGGATGGATTGCACCCTCAGCAAATTTGCAAATGACATGAACCTAGGGTGTCAGGTAGGTACTTTGGAGGGTAGGGATGGGGTCCAGAGTGACCTAAACCAGTTGGAGGATTGGGCCAAAAGAAATTTGATGAGGTTCAACAAGGACAAGTGCAGAGTCCTGCACTTGGGATGGAAGAATCTCAAGCACTGTTACAGGCTGAGGACTGACTGGCTAAGCAGCAGTGCAGCAGAAAAGGACCTGAGGATTGTAGTCATTGAGAAGCTGGATATGAGTCAACAGTGTGCCCTTGTAGCCAAGAGAGCTAATGGCATACTAGGGTGCATTATTAGGAGCATTTCCAGCTGATCTAGAGATGTTACTGTTTGCCTTAATTCAGCCTTGGTGAGGCCTCACCTGGAGTACTGAGTTCAGTTCTGGGGCCCTCCTTTATAGAAAGAATGTTGTTGCACTGGGGATGGTCCGGGGAGGGCAACAAACATGACTAAGGGGCTGGAGCATATGACCTGTAAGGACAGGATTTGGGGTTTTGGCTTGTTTAGTCTGCAGAAGAGAAGAGTGAGCAGATATTTGATAGCAGCCTTTAACTTCCTGAAGGGAGATTCCAAAGAGAATGAAGAGAGGCTGTTCTAGAACAAGGAGCAATGGTCTCAAGTTGTAATTGTGGCTGTCTAGGTTGGATTTTAGGAGGAAAAAAAAACTATTTCACTGTGAGAGTGGCAAAGCATTGGAATCTATTACCTAGGGAGGTGGTGGAATCTCCATCCCTTGATAAAGCCGTGGCTGAGATGATTTAGTTGTGATTGGTCCTGGACCAGGAACCAACTGTGGATGAACAGAAGAAAGCCATCGACAGCATTGCGGTAGGAAAGGCCCCGGGCCAGGATGGTATACCACCAGAGGTAATCAAGCGTGCCACAGACACTCTCCTGGAACCCCTACATGAGCTACTGTGCCTGTGCTGAAGAGAGGAAGAGGTTCCACAGGACATGCACGACGCTAACATCATACCTTATATAAGAACAAAGGAGACAGAAGCGACTGCAACAATTACCATGGAATCTCCCTCCTAAGCATCACTGGTAAACTGTTCTCTCACGTCATCCTCAGCAGACCCCAGAAGATTGCTGAGAGGGTGTATCCCGAATCACAGTGCGGATTCCGGGCAGAGAGATCTACAGTCGACATGGTCTTCTCTCTGAGGCAGCTGCAGGAGAAATGCAGGGAGCAGAGGAAGCCTCTCTATATTGCCTTCATCGACCTGACCAAGGCCTTCGACTTGGTCAGCAGGGATGGCCTGTTCAAACTGCTCCACAAGATAGGTTGTCCGCCACGGTTACTCAAGATGATCCAGTCTTTCCACGAAGACATGAGAGGAACCATCCAATACAATGGCACATTATTGGATGCTTTCAGCATCAGGAGCGGCATCAAACAAGGATGCATCCTTGCTCCAACATTGTTTAGGATCTTCTTCACACTGCTCCTTAAATACGCCTTTGGATCTTCAACAGAGGGCATCTTTTTGCACACAAGATCTGACGGGAAACTGTTTAATCGTGCAAGGCTGAAAGCTAAATCTAAGGTGCGGGAAGTCCTCATCAGAGATATGCTGTTCGCAGATGACGCTGCTGTCATGTCACACACAGAAGACCAGCTTCAGAAGCTGCTGGATTGGTTTTCCAAAGCACGCAAGGACTTTGGGCTCTCCATCAGCCTAAAGAACACAAATGTACTTGCTCAGGACGTTGCTGATTCTCCATTAATCAGCATTGACAGCTATACATTAGAGGTGGTCCACGAGTTTGTTTACCTCGGGTCCACCATCACTGACACCCTGTCCTGGGAGACTGCGCTAAATAGGAGGATCGGTAAAGCAGCCACAACTCTGTCCAGACTCAGCAAGAGAGTGTGGAATAACAACAAGCTGTACACTCACACCAAAATGCAAGTCTACAGAGCCTGCATCCTCAGCACCCTCCTTTACAGCAGCAAGACTTGGACCCTGTACGCCCACCAGGAAAAGAGGCTGAACGTCTTCCACTTGCGCTGCCTCAGGCACATCCTTGGAATACCGTGGAAGGACAGAGTGTCCAACACTACCGTCCTTGTGCAAGCTGGAATCCCAACTATGCACACCCTCCTCAGGCAGTGGTGGCTCCGCTGGCTTGGCCACGTCCACAGAATGAATGATGGAAGGATCCCAAAAGACATCCTGTATGGCGAGCTAGCTTCTGGCAAAAGACCTCCCGGACGCCGCCAGCTGCGCTGCAAAGATGTTTGCAAGAGAGACCGCAGGGAAGTAGACATCAAGCCAGACAGCTGGAAGGAGCTGGCAGCCGATCGCAGCAGATGAAGGCAGGAACTATACAAGGGCCTTCAGATGGGTGAGTTCAGGATCAGACAGCTAGCAAAGCAGAAGCGAGCCCACAGAAAGCACAACAAGGACCTGCCAGACACCCATTACATATGCAACAGATGCAGCAAGGACTGTCACTTTCGTGTGAGCCTTCACAGTCACAGCCAACACTGCAAATGAGGATGCCAAACGGAACTACGAAGGGCATGTTCCATAGTCTACATAGACTGAAGGATGCTACTACTACTGATTGGTCCTGATTTGAGCAGGGGGCTGGGCTTGTTGATCTCTTGAAGTCTCTTCCACCCCTAGTGGTTTTTAAGTCCCAGATTTACAAAACCCTTACTGGGATGATTTAGTAACAGAGAGGAAGCTGTGCTAGTCTTTTCACTATCAAAACAAAAAGCAGTCAAGTAGCACTTTAAAGACTAGCAAACTATTTTGCTATTATTAGCAAACTATTAGCAAAACTATTTTGCTAGTCTTTAAAGTGCTACTTGACTGCTTTTTGTTTTGATGGGATGATTTAGTTGGAGTTGGTCCTGCTTTGAGCAGGGGACTGGACTCAGTAACCTCCTGTGGTCTCTTCCACTCTGTGATTCTATGATTCTAACTTTTTAATCCCTACAGCCATTGCTGCCTTAAATGCCATGCCGTTCTGCAGCAAAGACTGTGTGAAAGTGCCTGAAACCTTAGAAGCTCTTTGCTGTGGGGTTCAGAATCAGAATATGGGCCTGCATGTGCTTATTTGCTTCACATCTTTACCCAGAATCCCCTCTTTACAGCAGCATATTGCTCTTCGCTGTCAAGTATCTCTGCTCTATTTCATCTCCTTGACAAGCGCATTTTTTTCCTTCTGTATGTTAAAAAAAAAGAAAAGAAAAGAAATAAAAGCTAATTCAGCCTAGTACAAATGTGTGCCTGAGTTAGCAGCAATTAAACTACAGATGAAAGGAAACATAAATGGGGCTGCCGCTTTGCCTATTAGTGTCACTCTGTCTTTGCCCCTCTCCCCCTTTTTGAGTCCAAAGGCTTGCCTGACATTGTTCCCTTTAATTGCGTTAATGAGAGAGAGAAATGATCTGAGGAGTGTCAGCTCAATGGAGCTAACTTTTGATGAAGATGTTAGATCTGGGATCATTAGTTTAGCAGTTACCAACAGTGCATTATCCTACCCTTAATATCAGAGCCAAATACAAACAGTTATTTAAGCACAAGCACTGTTGACAGGATTGAAGCTGGGGGAAACAATAACAGGGCATTTTGGGTTTTAATCTCTAAAGTGTTTTCATCCATTTCAACACCTACTTTCAAAACATTCTTTCTTTCTTGTCGAAGACTCTCCTTCTAAAAATGATGAGAAGAAAAATTGTGAATACGCCAATCACAATTAATTACACTTGAAAATTTACCAAAATGGCTACTGTTTAACCTCAGAGTTATGAACTGATCTGTCAACCGTACACTTCTCTGGAGATGGAAGTATGCAATCAGGCAGCAGCAAGGGAGAGAGAGAGAGAACGAGAAAGTGAAATCACCGTGCAGTACAGTGTTAAATGTAAATTGCTAAAAAAAAAAAAAAAAAAAAAAAAAAAAGCAGCATTTTAGCACTGCACAGGAATGTTTTCAAGCTATATTAAGTCAATGTTTAGTTGTAAAGCATTGAAGAACAACCATAACATTTTGTTGAGAGTTACAAATATTTCCAAGTTGCAAACAACCTCCATTCTTGAGTTGTTTGTTACTCTGGTTATGTGCAGATTGCCAAGCATTGTCAGCAGAAGATACTCAACTTGTACAAAACATTTGCATATATCCTGCCGACAGTTCTGTGGGGAGAGGCTGTCCTGACATTTGACCCATCCACATGGGGCCAAATGTTGGGAGAACCCCTCTGCTGACATCTCCCTTCTTCTTTGTTGAATGACAAAGACCAGGATGTCAGTATAAGCCTGCAATCTATACATAGACTCTGAGTTTCCATGGTATTCTAAAATAATAATACCAGAATGGTTATGTCAGTATAAGCTTCAATATGGACACATGCCTCTGTCTGAGGAAAGCATGTAACCCCAGAGGCCCTGAAACAAGGGAGAGCATAGTCTCTGGTCTACAACCTGGGCTCAGGGCCAGCAATGTGATAGAGCATACGGTGTTACTCCCTAACTCCCCTAACCAGGTTCATTTTCTCCTGCAGATGACTGGGGCTCAGTAGCTTTACATTTAAAATCCAGTGGTCTCTTTGTGCTGTCCTTATATCCTTAATGTTGGGTTGTGAGCCCCATCATAGTTCTGCAGATAAGTACAAGGCTTTTAGTTCTTTGACTGTCAACCATCAGCTTCCGTAGGTCCCACAAGACAGCATAAGCCTGGGAGATGGGCAGTGAAAGCCTGCTTGATGTTCTTCTTCAAACCACACTGCTGTGGCCCTTTCGATCTAGGTGTTTCTTCTGAGTGTAAGAGAGGAAAGAGGACAAGAGAGAGTTCAAATAATAGCCTCGTCAAAACACGGTGGCAACCTTTTCAGCTTTTAATTTAGAAACAATTCTCAACTGACTTCCTCCTTCTTTGTCATTCTAGGGGCAAAGTTGCAGGCTTCAGTCTTTTCCGCCGTTCAAAAATCCATTTGGGAAGGATGACTCAGGCTTGTAGCCTGGCAGCCCGCTATTCAGCATCTCTGAGGAACTGCACCATGCTATTTGAACTGGATTACACCATGCACTCTTTACTAACTCCATTATACTTTCTGCTTCAGTTCTGTGAGGAAATAAATGGGTTTTCAGCCAATTCACAGTGTAATGGGAAAGTGCCTTATTGAAGGCAAACATGCTGAAGGTGGCATGGGAGAGCCGAAGTGCTAACAGCAATATCACAATCAATATTTTCTCCAGGTTACCCCAGGGTGGGGTGGCCCTTTCAGGGAGTTTAGTTTAGCTGAACCTGTGCCTAATTTTCCCATGACCAGAAGGAGCATGTGACTAAGACCATGTAACTGCAGACTGAATTGCCACTTCTGCCTTCCTTTCTCCCTGAGGGTGATGATGGGGAGGAGTCTGAGAGGAACAGCTGTGCAGGAGCTGGCTTTCCTTGGACAGAGGGTTCTGAGGCAGAAGCTCTGATAGGACATGACAGTGCAGCTTGCATGTGCAACCAGGGATTTAAGGATATTTGGAAGGAGTCACTAATTTAGGTTAGATTTGTCAATCTGATCTAAAGATTAAAGGACCATTCCTACACCCTGATCACTTTAAACACCACTAGAAATGCTAGAAATGCTCTGGGACTACAGGTAATCCTGGTCTTCCCAATGATTACACAACTAAATTTAACAAGCGTCTTCTGTATTTTCTTTCACAGCAGGTTGATTTAAACAAAGAGTTGACTTACTATAAAGGTACAAACTGAGTGATATTGAGTAATAGAGCCAATATAGATGTGCAGACTATATACTTTTTCACTATTTTAGCACAGCATAGTGTTTATGGTTTGCATTAGAGTTTATATCTTGGTAAAATACAATACTCCCTCCCTCCCAAGGATCCTAGGAGTTGAGAGCCATTCTGCTCCCGGATGGTAAGGGGAAATCATGTGATAGTAGACCAAGGAGGTTGAGGTTAGAAAAAAAAAGAGCCTGGTACAGGAGAAAAGAACTTAAAATGAGGCAAGAATCTTAGAAACCCTTTGAGGAGCCTCTTATGAGCCACTTTTCCCACTTGGCATGGGCTACTATAATCACTTCTTTCATCAACTTGACCCACCCTTCCCAATACCAAAATAAGCATTGGCACCCTAGAGATTTATGGGGTACACATGTGTGATTGGTCATATTCAATTGCGATGTCATCCTGAATATGCATGAGTTGTGATGTCATCACCTCATGTGCAAGTTCTGAGAAAAGAACAAGAGGACCCAGAAATATCACCTTGGCACCCTTTGCCTTATTTCTCCCATAACAGGGTGGATGCAAGCCAGGGGCTTGATGGTATCAATCTGGGGTGCAAGTCCTCCATGACAACCATCTGTCAGCCGATGGCCAGGTGAGATGCCACTGAAAGCAGCTGGGTTCTTTGTTTTGTGTTCGGTTTGCACAGTAACAAGAGTAGTCAGGTTACCACTTAATCAATTACTTTGTTTATTTATCTAACAAGTTAATCTCTTAGTTACAATGCTTGTTTGTTTACCTAGTGAGTTAAGCTCTTATCGTTACAACTGTTACAAGGTTTATACTTTGATTACAAATAGCTAGCATACACGCTAATTCATAGATCTATACTTGTTAAATGCGTGCAAAAGAAAAAGATAAAATACCTAGCAGGTCTTATTCTCACCCCTGCGTTATCAACATGGCTTGGCCAGTTTCTCTCTCAATCCCTTGGGAAGAAGTCCTTTGTCCCTTTTTCTCCAGGAGTTGGGCGTCCCCGGGGACCTGGGGAGATCCCACGCTCCTGTCCGGCAGGAAAGATGATTGGAGCTCAAATAGGGGGTCTGCCGGACCCCTCTTTTATACCCATTGGGTCACGTAGGCGTCTTCCTTGTTTCAATTGAATTAAACTGTCTGATGCTGGTTCTCACAGGGAGTTCAAGGGCATAGTTCACATCTGTGAGGCAGACAATTGAGGGCATTTGTTTTTTTAATGGACCGGAGATTTTCCTCGTGTCTGGGACCAAGTGTGCGGTGAATCAACTAATGGTAATTAGCCAAGGGCAGTCCGAGGCCTGGCTGTTAATTAGCCCATTGTTCTTAGCTTTGCTCCAGAGCTTCAAAGACCATGGCTAAGATAAGCCCATCTGCGCTCTTGGGCATTCCAGGGCTGGGCTATTCCTTTTAACCCTTTCGTGCTCTGAAGCACCTAAGGAAGGCAAGATGGAGTAAAGCAAAAGAGGGGGTTCTGTCTGGCTACACCATCCCTTTTTGAGTTGGTATGTGGTTAAAAGAGTACAACTTGACAGTTATATCTAGGGCCTAGGTCAGACAGGCACTGATACAAATTGTCATTATGACGCCTATCTAGGCGTAAAAATATAGAGGGAAACAGAGAAAACCTTGCAAAAACTAATTCTTGGAGAGCAGAATACTCTTCAGGTCTTTTGCGGTTACTTCAAAATGGAGTATAATAAGAAAATAAGTTTGCCATTTTCAAGGACAAGCCAATTATGCACTGAATTAATTGTACTGGATTAATAAATAAAGAGAAGCTTTAATTAAACTAATAGGCCTTATAAACTTGCAGGCTACAAGTGTAAGACCTGGGAAGGGCAGAATAGGGTACAAGGGTGAATTTGTCTCTGCTCAGTAAACCAGAGCCTGCAAAACTTGTGTTCAGTGACTCCAGGAGTGCATAAGGAGGGACACAAAGGTCACTTAGCTATTCATGCTATTCCCTCCTACTGCCAATCATGAATCAACTGGGGGCAAAATGCTGCTAGCATCACTGGCAGCCCTCCATAGAGAAAGACAATAACACCAGGTATAAGGTATGAGAAATAGACTCTGTCTATATGTGGAAGTGGGAGGCAGGTGCTGTGGCTGTACATAGTGTTGTGTGTGTAAGGAGCTGACAGCGTGTGCATTATCCACAGGTAGCAAAGCCATGTGTGTGTCCTGCAGAACACACACACACAAACTGCTGATCCTTCAGTAGGCTTGGGTGAGCTTCTTTGATCTTCTGCTGTAGAGGCTTGCGCTTTAAGATCCCAGCATTGTGAGCTCAGGCTTGTAATGATGATGATCCACCTAGGGGCCTGATCTACCAAATGCCCATAGAAGATCTCACCCTCTCCAAGCTGTCATGGATTCTGTACATACTTTGTGCAATGCCATGAAAAAAGCATTTCAGAAATATGTTGATGTTTTGAAATTAAGTCATTGGGGCTATTGTTATTTTTATTCACCTATAAATCCTGGGTCTTGATTTATCATCAGACCAATTGCAGCAGGCTCAGAAGAGGCCACACAAACCTCTGCAATAGTAACACAGAGTAAGCCGTGCTAGTCTATACACTATCAAAACAAAAAGCAGTCAAGTAGCACTTTAAAGACTAGCAAAATAGTTTATTAGGTGAGCTTTCGTGGGACAGACCCACTTCTTCAGACCATAGCCAGACCAGAACAGACTCAATATTTAAGACACAGAGAACCAAAAACAGTAAGCAAGGAGGACAAATCAGAAAAAGATTATCAAGGTGAGCAAATCAGAGAGTGGAGGGGTGGGGGGGGAAGATCAAGAATTAGATTGAGTTAAGTATGCAGACGAGCCCCTATAGTGACTCAGAAGGTTCACATCCCGATTTAAACCATGTGTTAATGTTCCGAATTTGAATATAAATGTCAATTCGTCCGTTTTCCTTTCTACAGAGGAGCAATAATTTCTTTTCAGTAACACACATACCTTGAGGTCACTGACAGAATGGCCCATTCCATTAAAATGTTGACTAACTGGTTTGTGGATCTCGAGTGTTTTGATGTCTGTTTTGTGCCCATTGACCCTTCGTTAGGCAGTTAGAAGTCTGTCCAATATACAAAGCATCTGGGCATTGTTGACACATGATGACATATGATGTTAGTAGAGGAGCATGAGAAAGTGCCCGTGATTCTGTGAGTAACCTGGTTAGGTCCAGTGATGGTATTTCCAGAGAAGATATGTGGACAAAGCTGGCAGCGGGCTTTGTTGCAGGGAAAGGTTCCAGGACTGTTGTTCCTGGGGTATAGACTGTGGCTGTTAGTAAGGATCCTCATGAGGTTGGGAGGTTGTCTGTAGGAGAGAACAGACTTAAAGCAAGGACATGTGAAATGGGGGGTGTTCTGACTGCACAGAACATTGTAAAACCATGCACTCTCTCTGCCTCTAATTGAAGCACTGTTATGGTTCAGTTGGCACACCCTACAACTTCTAGGCACACAGGTCCAGTTAGCAAAACTACTCGATCCTAAGAGACCATCTTGGTTACAACCAGTGTGTTGTTTTTTTTTTTGTGCCAGTACTTGCTGCTGCTGGTACTGAGTATCAGCATCCCTGCAGCCATGGGATTGGCTGGTAGTGGCCGGGAGGCAGCTGAGTACCAGCGCCTCATATTTTTTACAAGATAGTTATTGGTTATAGCAATCTTGTGGCCCACTGAGATGAGTGATGACTAACTCACTAGGCTAGATTGCTCCTCGCTGCTTTAAGGGAATAGTGGTTTGACTTCTGGGTAATCAGGAAGTTAGCAGAGAAGCTCTTTGATGACCTGCCTGGTGAAGCTAAATATTAGAATTTCCACCAACTTTGGGGTTTGTCTGTCCCATTCTTTGTTCTTTGCCATATTTGAGCAATGGCAGTCTCTCCCTTCCGGCCCCAGCAGCCCCTGTGAGACCAGCTATATTTATTAAAAAACCAAAATTTTAAAAAGAGTGAAAAACATCCTAAACCAAAATAGGAAAAATACAAAAACAAGTGTGTGTGAGGTTTTTTTTTTTTTTTTAATTTAATATATATTTTATAGATTGGTTCTAAATTCTCCAGTTTTTACCCCGAATTTTTTGGTTCAGCTACCAAAAAGAAAACTCTATAATTAACTCAGTTGTACGGCCAAGAGCCAATATCTTCAGACGTGGCTGCTGGCTTTCAGTGCCGCTATTCTTTGGCTCTTTGAGGCTGTTTTTCAGCGTGGTGCAGAGTGCTATATTTCCAGGAGGAGATGTGGGTGAGAAATTAAGCCCCTGGTGCCTGAGGATGAGAATATATATGCATATATGTGCAGGACTGGAAGCCTCCACAACTAGGCCAGGACTAAGTAATAACTAGACCATCCCTGACAGACGTTTGTCTAACCTGCCCTCAAAAACCTCTAATGATAAAGATTCCGCAGCCTCCCTTGACAATTTGTTCCAGAGCTTAACCAACTTGAGAGGTGGGAAGTTTTTTTGTATGTCCAACATAAATCCCCCTTGTTGCAATTGAAGCTTATTGCTTCTTTCCTGTCTCCAGAGGTTACAGAAAACAAAATCATAGGCCTTTTTTTGTCCATAAAATTAAGCCCAGAAGTTTAACTTTGCCACTTATAGGCAACACCTATGCATAATTGGAATACACACAAATGCTGTTTTTCACTCAGGCCACTTCCGGGAGAAGGGGCCTCCAGAAGAAGGACTTCCTTCTGGAAGCACCCCCCACGCCCGGGGCCACACTTTAATACAGTGTTTTGGAGTCTGGAAGAACGGTCTTCCGGATTCCAAATCACGTGACGGTATGCTAATGAGGTGCAGAGAATTTGCATCCGTGCCTCATTAGCATCTTTCACTCCGTGTATTAGCATGCCACTTCATGGCCTGTGTAGAAACGGCCAAAGAGTAGAAGGACTAAAACTGAATTACACTAGGGCTGGGAGAACTCCACGGCTACGTCTACACGTGCACCCAACTTCGAAATAGCTTATTTCGATGTTGCGACATCGAAATAGTCTATTTCGATGAATAACGTCTATACGTCCTCCAGGGCTGGCAACGTCGATGTTCAACTTCGACGTTGCTCAGCCCAACATCGAAATAGGCACAACGAGGGAACGTCTACACGGCAAAGTAGCACACATCGAAATAAGGGAGCCAGGCACAGCTGCAGACAGGGTCACGGGGCGGACTCAACAGCAAGCCGCTCCCTTAAAGGGCCCCTCCCAGACACACTTTCATTAAACAGTGCAAGATACACAGAGCCAACAACTAGTTGCAGACCCTGTATATGCAGCACGGACCCCCAGCTGCAGCAGCAGCAGCCAGAAGCCCTGGGCTAAGGGCTGCTGCCCACGGTGACCACAGAGCCCCGCAAGGGCTGGAGAGAGAGTATCTCTCAACCCCCCAGCTGATGGCCGCCATGGAGGACCCCGCTATTTCGATGTTGCGGGACGCGGATCGTCTACACGTCCCTACTTCGATGTTGAACGTCGAAGTAGGGCGCTATTCCCATCCGCTCATGGGGTTAGCGACTTCGACGTCTCGCCGCCTAACGTCGATTTCAACTTCGAAATAGCGCCCAACACGTGTAGACGTGACGGGCGCTATTTCGAAGTTACTGCTGCTACTTCGAATTAGCGTGCACGTGTAGACGCAGCCCACATTTGCAAGTTGATGGCAGATTGCTCCCTGGGCTCCTCTCCTAAGAGCTTTCTGTCTGGTTGCTGACTGTTGGCTAATCTTCCAGTTTGAGACAAATATATTTCAGGTGGAAACTGGCTTTCCTGCTTTATTGATCTATTTTTGCAAACCCAGATATGTCCAAAAGTGTTGCCTGCCCTTAAAAGAGTAACTAACTACGTGTCACAGCCAATAGGCAGAATCCTTGCTGCCATCTGCATAATTGCAGTTTAAAGGAAGCCTTGTATAGATTCCTAGTTAAAATAACTCTTTTTCACAAAACAAAGGCCCTATTTAATATATGCACAGTGCATCTCAAGGAAAGGAGAAATGTGCAATGACTATTTACCATTACCACAGCAATCTATTATTCATGCTTTCATGCACGATCAAAATCTTCTCTTCCCAAATATTAAAGAAGCACATGCTGAAAAGGAAGACTGACAAACCTCCTGGGACAGCCTATGACTTTGCATTACATAGCAATGTAATTGCAGGAGCTTCTCTGAGAACACCAAGCATGCTGATTTACCTGGAGGGAGGCTTTAAAACGGGCCTGCTATAGGCAATAGTGTTGGTGACTCAGTAGAGGGTGCTCTTCCTCCTGAATCAGTACCAACCGGATGGTACCAGGGGCTGCTGTGCTGCTGGAGGAGAAGTCTTTCTTATGAGATGTTAAAGTAAGACCCTGGCCACTTGTGTTTATTCACTAGCTACCTTTTTACAAGCACTAGGGTTGTTAGTGTAGCTGATTCCATATTGCCTCCTTAAACTCAGTTACATTTGATTGCCTAGAATGTTCTCCTTCACCTCCTGTGCCAAAGCACTCCTTTTTGAAAACTTCTTTTGAAAGAAAACATGTGTAGACGCTCTATGGGCCCTATTTTTTTTTTTTTTTAAAAGAGCAGTCCTCATAGGCCTGATTTTTTGATCCCTGGCCTGTTGTTTTGAAAGAGAGGGGGCTGTGTGGATGCTCTCTTTCAAAAGAGCAGCTCACTCTTTTGATCCGCTTTTTTTGTGTGTGGACAAACTCTTCTGAAAGAAGTTCTTTCGGAAGAGGTCTTCCAGAAGAACTTCTTTCAAAAACATGTCTGTATTGTAGACGTAGCCATAGAGAGAGAAGGTGAGTGAGATACTATCTTGTCTGTTGGCATTTCCAAGCTACACAGAGCAATTCTTCAGGTTTGGAGAAGACAATCAAAATGTTCTAATGGTATACCAGTTGGGACAGATTGTGAAATATACGAGGTTAATGTATGTCAGAACACCACTTAAACGTAAGTGAGCAGTTAACAGCTGGGCAGTTAACAAGGGAAAGACAGGCCTGCCAAAGGATGGGGGTGATTGCCCTTGGGCCTGGTGATTTAAAAGCATCAGTGGTGCCCAGAACCCCCAGCCCTTTAAATTGTCACTGCAGCACTGCCACAGCTCTTTGTGAAGCTCTGAGGGCTGCCTGGGGAGGCAGAGGCATTACGTGCTCCAGGAAGCACTGGTGAGGGGGAGGGTGCTGTGGACTGGAAGCCAATGGTGGGGAGTGCTGTCCAAACAGAGACAACACCCCTCACCACTCCTGCATCACAATCTCCTGCCCCAAGTTTGAATTTCCCTGCAAATCCTGCACCCCCACCTCCACCCCAGCCGGCCCCACTGCAACCCTGAACTAACTCCTACACCCAAACTCACTCCTGGAGCGTCCACCCTGAACCTCCTCCTGCACCTCAACCTCATCCCAGGCCCCATCTCATAGGCCACACCCCCAGCCACAGCCTGCAGTCCCCCCCACAGCCTAATGCCTAGCCCCAGTCAGGAGTCAAATCCTGAACCCCTAATTTCTGGCCCCACCTGAGAACTAGGGGGGGCCTGGAGCCTCCACACTCTCCTCCCACAGGGCTGTGACTGTTTTTGTATTTGGGTTAATGGCCCCGATAGATAAATGGTCTTGCATGCCTGACTGAGGGCGTACTTCTTTAACATGGGCATTTCCATCCGGTTTGTCCAGAGTGACTTTGAGAAGTGTCATGCCTTGACTCAGTGCACAGAGGTGGCCCTATTATCTGGCAGCTGGCTAGAAAGGACCTTCCTCCCAGACTTCCCAAAGGACCCTTTAGTTTCAGTCTTCCAGATTATGAAGAAAAATGGGAATGAAAGAAAAAGAAAAAACTGGCTAAAATCAGTGTATCAGTTCCCAGGAGGGACAGTTAGAGAAGCCAGTCTGCTCTGTTTTAGCAAACTGATGATGCTTGAGAAATATTTACTGTAGGCAACAAACAGTACATCTGAAGCTCCAAATTTTATGGTTTTAATCTTTAAACAAAGACAGTGTGTGGATTTGGGAGCTCAGACCATCCTTTTTGTTGTTGTGGTTCTAAAACCATCAAAAGCAACAAGCACACAGCTCAAAGACCTTGTTATCCATGCAGTGTGCCCGCCTAGCTTGGAATAATTTTGCATTTCTGCAGTTTCCCAACAAAATGTTTAGTCCTGCTTTTCTGAGGCCTTATTGCTATTGAGACAGAGAAATCCTGCTGCTGCTAGTTAGTGTTTCTTGTCACGGGAAATTATGCGCTTGCTGAATAATTCTTTCTAAATCTTCTGCAGCTGACTAAAACCGTGGCTCAGAAAGGTGAGCTGTTGTCTTTCATCAGAGCAGAATGGAGTGGAAGAATATCTGATAAATATCTCCTACCCTAGGAATTGCTCATCTGATTTCTATGATCACACTGTTTGCTTTTCCAGCGGTGATGGGAAAACGTACCATCTGTAGAGTCTGTACGGTCAGAGTAGAACAGAGCTAATAAACTGGAGCCTAATATTTAAAGTCTCTGAGACATGGGAGGAGCTAAGCTTTCAATGAAGCCCTTACCTGCCTTCTAATTTTGTGTTCTCCTTCTTAGTTGTGCATGCAGTGATACAAGCTCAAACAAGAGAAGACAGGTGTCTACCTTCACCATCTGATCTGCAGCTGCAGATTATGTTGATGAACTCAGATCAAGCACCATTCTTAGCCCTATACTTCCTGAAAATTCTGTCCACAGTTATGGTAAGAACAAAAAAAAGTGCAGAATTTGACATTATGGTCTCCTCTACAATTTAGCTCATTCTGCAGAACACCAGTGCAGGATTGTTCCCTTGAGCACATTCTCCTAGGTCCCTGCAAATTATTTTCCCCTCCCTTGAGAGACAATTATGGATTGAAACAGCCCTCTCAGGCCTGCTATTTACAACTAGTCCACACAATTCTTCTCCTGGACTGTCAATACACCATTCTAAAATTTGCACAGACAGGCTACGTCTACACTAGAAGCATCTGTTGACAGAAGTTGCTGCCAGAAGAGCTCTTCTGACAAAACTTCTGTTGACAGATCGTGTCCATACATGAAAGCAGATCACACTGTCGACAAAGCGTAGTCAGACTGCCCGGCTGCTCTCTTGACAGAATGGCCAACCAGAAGCACAGCAGACAGGGCTGCCTGAGGACCTAGAAGCCCTGTCTGTTGACACAGGGCCCTCTTGAGTGTTTGCAGGATATTTTTGTCTACAGAAACTCTCAACACAGGTGTTATCTATCATAACAGAGGGCAGAAGTTTGTCGGTGAAAGTGCCAAGTTTTTTCAACACACTGTTGACAAAATGAATTTTGTGTGTAGATGCTCACAGGTTTTGTTGACAATTCTGGAATAGCTTATTTGGAAATAACACTGATGTGTTGATTAGAGCACTTGGAAGCACTGCTCTATAGTGTGTGGACATTCTATTTCAGAATAAGTGTTGCTTATTTTGGGGCTTCCCTATAGCATAGAGGCATTATTCCAGAATATCTTATTTTGGAATAATAACTCGGGAATAAGCTATTCTTGAATAACTCTGTAGCATAGACATGCCCTTAGTCATTCTATGCCTCGATTTGCTAATTGAACAAGTCTCAGAATCAGGCAATGACCTGTTTGGTATATATATTATTATGTATTGTAGACAGTTCCAATACCACTGCCTATTAAGGTTGTCTGACATCTTCCTTAATTAGACCCTGTTTTCAGTTGCTTATAAGTTTGCCAGATCTGAACTGTCTGGGCTGAAACACTTTTTTTATGTATAAAATGAAGATACTTTCATTTCTCTTGTGTTGAGAGATCAAAGGCATTACAAGGGATGCAGCATCAAATACTATGGTGATAGGTCTTTTAGGTACCAGAGATAAAGACACACATTCCTGCCATTAGGTTCACAGAGCAGGTGCCTTGTTCTAATTTATGAAATAATGTAAACCACTTGACCAATTGACCACGTTAGTTTGTCTGGGGAGGGAGAGGAGCCAATTCCAGATATGCACAAAGAAAATGTTGTTGGAACTGGTGTCACATGCCAGGCTGCTGAGATCCAGAATTAAAAGCTAAGTTGCTGCTATTATAACCTGAGTTAGCTTATTCAAATTAAAAATGTACCTTTCTTGCAGTGAAGACGTACCCTTAATGGAGATGATGTGGTGGCAGGAAGGGATTGGGAGGTTATTCTGGTCTATACTTTCCAAAAGACACAATGGCCCTATTGAAATAAACATGAGCCAAGAAATATTTCACTGTGTGAGTAGCCCCTAATGAAAACACACAAAGCACATAGTCGAGTTTTCACAGTGCTCTGCAAAGGAGTAATCAATGGCTGGAGCACTGCCAGAGCAGACCCATCAGTATTTTTGCTGGTATATTACCCTCTTGCACAGCTACCCCGTCACTATCCCTCTGAGTTAAATGCATTTTCTCTTTTGGGCAGGAAGAATAAATTTTCTTTGAATCTAATAAATACTACCCTGACAAAGGTGACCTGGAATGGCGATCTCTTAAGTAGATTTCTCCCATGAATTGGATGAATGTTGAGAATTTGCTCTTGAAAGTGGCAAAGAAAAGTAAAATGCACAATATTTATAAGACCTTATGACTTTGACACTGAAACCTTAACTCAATGGGCTCAAAAGACTCTTTTGTCATGGGCTGAGAATCCAGGAGTTTGCTTTATAGCTTTTCAATATGCAATAGAGTTTGTTTTTCATCTGCTGCTCTAGTCTGTTTCACTCTTCTCAACTAAGGGTTGAAAATCCATATCACCACTGAATTATGGTTATGCAGGAGAAGGTTGGGCAGCAGTTAATATTGAATAACAAAATAATTAGACTAAAATAAATGCTTTTTAGCAATTGTTTTCACATGCACTTTCATTTGTTCCCAACTTTGTGATATGTTCAGGCTCACAGACACTTTCATGATCCCTGCAGTCACCTTTCATGATTCCTGCACTTCAAAAATGACTGACAATATGTCCATATGCATCCTAGAGAATGGAACCCAGTGCATTCAGGTGTGAAACTGATTCATTAGTGTTGTGGAGAAGCTTGTTTATAGAGAATGAGGGAGGCTGTTTGGGGTACTTTTTACTATTTCACCAAGTCTAATATTTTCCTGTCTTGCTAAAAATCCATCACCAGATAGCCTCATTTTATCAGTGACTGATGAAAGATCCTGCTTCCAGCAGCACCAGTACAGGAAAGCACTTACAGAATAGTGTCTGTAGCCCATCACTGAGGATGAATCTGTCATTGTCAGTGGCACCAAAGAACATCCATAGAATTAACTCTGTTGAGTCAATAAGTAGTACAACTGACCTCTGAATGCTGCAGAGGATAGATGGCCTGGTGGGAGGGTCTTGGACTGAGTAGTGGGTACCTTTTCCCCTACAGACTTTCTATATGATCTTGGGTGAGTTTTTTAACTTTTCCATGCCTAGATGCCTCCAGAATAGAGGCTATAGCACCGCCATGCCTTACAGGGATGTTGTGAGAATCACGCATGCAAATCATCAGGTGCTTGTTTACTATGGTAATGAGGGCCTGAAAGATATACACCATAAAATTCAGTCAAGATTGCAAGATGCTCAGGTAGTCTGAGAAAGGAGTACACAGGGAACGTAAGTATGAGAACTCATTTTACCGCTGAAAATGTGAG
Source organism: Carettochelys insculpta (assembly GCF_033958435.1). NCBI lineage: Eukaryota > Metazoa > Chordata > Testudines > Carettochelyidae > Carettochelys > Carettochelys insculpta. The sequence continues at coordinate 11,326,307 of NC_134164.1, forward strand.
CTTTAAACTCACTGATAAGTAAAGTTGATAAGGAAAGTACTTGTTTTTCCCTCACAATATTTTTGAGAAAAGCAATTTTTATACAATTTGTTTATTTAATTATTTTCAGAGTTCATTTTTAAGTTAAAATTAGAGGGGAAAGGGAAACAGGTTTATTAGTTTTCTGACAGAAGCCAAACAATATTTTATCGTGCACAGGAAAAGAATTAACAACTTGAGGTTCATGGATGATATCGTTATCATTGAGGAAGATGAGGAGAAGCTAGTGAAAATGGTGCCGGTGTTAAATGAAGAAGGGAAGTGGTATGGGCTGATTATGAAGATTGATAAAACAAAAACAATGGTGTTCGGAGATAAGGAAATAGCAAGGAAGATCAGTGTGGATGGTATTGAACTAGAAAATGTAGAGAAGTTCACATATCTGGGAAGCACCATAACGTATGATCTAGACTGTAAGAAGGAAATAGCGACTACAATAGCGAAAGCAAGAGCAAGTTTGAAGGCGATGGATAAGATCTAGAAAAGCAAAGCAATTAGCTTAAGAATGAAGCTGGGCATCTTGAAAACGTGTGTATTCAGCAGAATGTTGTATGGATGTGATACATGGGTGATAACGAAAGATTCGAAAATAACAATATTGGCGTTCGAAAGGAGTTGTTGTAGAAAGATTCTGAGAATAGGATGGATGCAGAAGGTCACCAATGAGGAATTATATGGGAAGATACAGCTGAAAGAGAACCTGCTGCAGAAGGTTATAAAAACAGAAGCTACAACTATTGGACATATTTGCAGAATGAACGGTGAACGAAAAATCAAGATACTAGTATTCAGCATAATGGATGGCTTGAATAGGAGAGGCAGACCCACAGAGAATGGGTAGATGATGTAGTAGATTGGTATGGAGCTAGTCTACAGAAACTAAGCCACTCTGCACTGGATAGGGAAAGATGGAAGGAAATAGTGAGAGAGGCATCAGACACCAACGGGCACTGAGCCCACGGTTATTGATGATGATAATGAAACAATATTTCAAGAACAGAGTATATTATTTAAAAAAAAAGTAGGAGAGAAATTATATGAGCAGTAGCAATCAATGAATCATAGAATACTGTGAAGAGACCCAAAACAGCAGCAATCTCAACTAAATTATCAGTGATTTGTCTATCCCTGGATATATGCAGAGGTTTTCCAGGAGGTACTTAAGGCACCTCATTATTTATCTAGTTTCACAGCAGGCTACACTAGCAAAGCCAGTGGGAACTAAAATTTCATAGAGATACTGGCTTGTTCATACTGTTCTATATACACTGAAAGATGAGTACAATATTTATATTCCAAACAATTAATTTTATTATTATATGGTAAAAATGAGATAATAAGCATTTTTTTCAGTAATAATGTGACACTTTTGTATTTTTATATTTGATTTGTAAGGTTGTTTTTAACTGAGGTCACAAATGTTATACAGAAGGCAAGGCAGACTCCTAAAGGGAGTACAGCAGTCTGCACAGGTCGAAAGCCACTGAGCTAGACGATGTTTATGTTAGAGTAAGATGAAAAAATTACAGAGTTATTCATGCCTTTGTGGTGTAAGAGGCTTATTTTATCTGTGAAAAAAATGATAGAAGAAGAGTCTGTTTTCTCACATTTCTCCAGGAGCTGGAAGCCAGGAAGTTCATATCTATGTGCAATGAAAATGTCAACATCAATGAAAATATTTGGTTATTATAGTGTTATTATTGTTATTATTATTTCAGTGCCAAGACTATGCGCAGCACTACGAGAAATGAAATAAAGTTAATATCTGAGCAGGACTGGTTACCAGCTAACAAAATGAAAGAGAAAAGACAAGAGGTGATTATGTTTTTAAAAAAGTTTAACAGATTTATTTTGGAAGGCCTTATCTAGGCGGTGGGCAGTGGTGCTTGAACAATTTGCACATTGGAGGTGCAGGGAGCCACTGTACCAGTATAAATCCAAGCATATAACAATATCGGTGTTAATCAGGGGGCAGGGCAGTACCCCAGAATACCTAGTTCTATCACCTATGGAGGTTGGATACACTTTTTCATATTCTTAGGGTAGTCACCATATTCAGTACTACTGCAACATGACCTTAAGACAATCCCATTTACCAAATGGTCTTTTGCAATACAGCTATGTCTGCTGCTATGCACAGGTTCACGAACACAGGAAGTTAACACACCATCTTTCAGCGGCAGCTGGAATTTGAGTAGCGGGCTAGCAGGGCAATGGGAAAAGAAAATAAAACATTCCTACTTTGTATGATTTTGACAAAAAACTCAGTGAAAGTAGTGATGGTGAAACTAAGCCATCCCCTAGGATATTTCAAGGAAACACACACTTATATAATTAATTGATATCCATTGACTTCATTCGCTAAATCTGTTAGGTTTGAACAAAAATGTGGGACCTTGTGTTTTCCATAGCTTGGCCTGCAGGGGACTTAGAAACCCTCAATTTGTGAACTTAGAAACCCTCTAAAATGGTTGTTAATTCTATACCATTCCGCCTTTTGTTAATAATAATCATTAATTAATTGTTATTAGCAATAAAGAAGCTCACCATTGCAACATAGTGCTCTGTCCCCCTCTGGTGGTGGTAGGGTCACACGGAGAAGCTGATGAGCCTACTGCTGCAGTGTCTTTTTTGGTTCAAGCTTTTGGGACTCAAAGTGATCCAGGAATCAATCCTTGCTGTAAACAAGCCCCTGCTTCCCCAGGGTATCAGGTTACAATAATGGTCATTTTTTTTTTTTATCATTTAATTTGATAGGCAGCAGGTTTAAACAAACAATCCAAAGGAATACTCTTCCTTCTGTCATAGCCAGCTGATTCATCAGTTTTATTTCATTTTTATAGCTTACCATTAAATTCTCTTCCTCTCAGTTATCATCTATCAGGATTTACCAGAACTGAAAAGTGGATCTGTCCCACAAAAGCTCATCACCTAATAAATAATATTATTAGTCTTTAAGGTGCCACAGGAGTGCTTTTTTGTTTTGTAAACAATAGGAAGCATTTCTTCATATAACACACAGCCTGTGGAACTCCTTGCCAGAGCATGTCTTGAAGGCCAAAACTATAATAGGGTTTAAAAATAACTAGATAAGTCTATGAAGAATAAGTCCATCAAAGGCTGTTAGCCAGGATTCCCTGTTCAGTTCATTCCCTCTGGGACCACTGTCAGAAGACAGGATATTGGACTAGATGAACGTTTGGTCTGACCCAGCATGGCCATTCTTATATTATTGTATTTATTACAATAGTACCTTGAGGCCCCAAAAGGGATCAGAGTTCCAGGGTGCCAAGTGCTATATAAATTCATGGAGTCCAAGTATCAGTTTACACACAGGCCCACTCTTATCCTTACTCTGGCCATGTGAAGGGGCCTCATATATGTGCACCTGAAGGGACTTATACACTGCCAGTGTGGCATACAGAGACCTTTGCGTAGCATAGAATCAGTCCCAAGGTTTTCTGTCTCATTTCAATGCTGTCTTTCTTCAAGTGCCCATAGCAACTCGCTCCTAGGTGTCATTTTCAAAAGCACCCAAGGTCTCGTTTCTTAAAGATATTTAGTCATCTAACTCCCATGGGTACTGTGTGCCAAAATACCTTAAGAGTATGACCATAAGTGACCCAGGCCTCAGAAGTAATGCAGGCACCTCAGACTTGTCTGTTTAGTGAGTTACTGTACCAAGAACCAAGGTGTGAACCTCTAGCAAATCAGCTTTCTGCCTATAACATCCTGAGTGGACACTGCTACAGCACAGTGGAAGAATAGTAAGCCAAACTGCACAATAAATAACTCTTTTGTCTCCCAGTCCCAACCACTTAATGGGGGTGAATCTCTCACTTCCTGCCTATTACTTTAACAGGACAATTGTGATGGGGTGGCCACCCCAGGCTGACCAGTAAGGAGTAAATAGAACTCTCAGAAGCTGCTCCAAAAGCAGCCAATAGGAGAGGGGCTGTGAAAAGTGGCCTATCAGGGCACAGCAGGCCCATGCAAAAAGAGTAACAGGACAGAGCAGGGTCAGAGGCTGCCCGAAGCTCAGGGAGGGAGGACTGTGTGTGGAGTAGGCTGCTCCCTTGTAGCATCTTGGACAGAGCAGTACGAGTAGGAAACTGGGAAAAAAGAAGGTGCTCCAGATAGGCTATTGAAACTGAAAGTGATAATGAAAAAGGAAAGTAGTTCATGATTGTGCTATGGGCCGGGGAGGAGGGGGTGGGCTGGGCTTTGACCTGGAGTAGTGGGTGGTCCTGGTTGCCTCCCACTTGCCACTGGAAAAGTGACAGGACAATTAAGGAGCTAACTGGCTCCCACCCAGTAGCAGGAGCCCTGATAATGACATGGCCAGAGGGCTCAGCCAGAAAGAGGACGCTGCATTTCCACATGCTACAGCAGGAGCTGCAGGTGGGTGGCAGAAAAAGAGTGATTGGCTGCAGAAACCATGGATGATGAGGCATTGACCTTGAACTAAGCCCCAGAATAATCAGAAGAAGGTGCCAGTCCTGGGGTGAATGACACATCCCTTGACAAGAATATTTACAAAAGTTCAATGAAATCCCGAAACACTCAGCTTGATTTTTCATCTAACTTTCATGCTTCAAAATAGCTTCTCTTTTAACACTCAGGTTACCTGAAGTTTATTACGAAATGTCCACCCTGCAGATCAAATATCCAATCAGATCCACACATGGCAGCCTGTTTATGGGAAGCTGCTGTTCTCAAAGGAAGGACATAAGAGCTGCGTCTACACGTGCACGCTACTTCGAAGTAGCGGCACCAACTTCGAAATAGCGCCCGTCGCGTCTACACGCGTCGGGCACTATTTCGAAGTTAACTTCGACGTTAGGCGGCGAGACGTCGAAGTCGCTAACCTCATGAGGAGATAGGAATAGCGCCCTACTTCGACGTTCAACGTCGAAGTAGGGACCGTGTAGACGGTCCGCGTCCCGCAACGTCGAAATTGCCGGGTCCTCCATGGCGGCCATCAGCTGGGGGGTTGAGAGATGCTCTCTCTCCAGCCCCTGCGGGGCTCTATGGTCACCGTGGGCAGCAGCCCTTAGCCCAGGGCTTCTGGCGGCTGCTGCGGCAGCTGGGGATCCATGCTGCAGGCACAGGGTCTGCAACCAGTTGTCAGCTCTGTGGATCTTGTGTTGTTTAGTGCAACTGTGTCTGGGAGGGGCCCTTTAAGGGAGCGGCTTGCTGTTGAGTCCGCCCTGTGACCCTGTCTGCAGCTGTTCCTGGCACCCTTATTTCGATGTGTGCTACTTTGGCGTGTAGACGTACCCTCGCAGCGCCTATTTCGATGTGGTGCCGCGCAACGTCGAAGTTGAACATCGACGTTGCCAGCCCTGGAGGACGTGTAGACGTTATTGTTTCTACATCGAAATAAGCTATTTCGATGTTGGCTGCACGTGTAGACACAGCCAATATGAGGAAGAGACAGGGCTGCTGAAAAGCAGCACCATGTGAACAGTTGGCATAGATCAGCCAGGACTCTGATTGTCCCTCCAAATTCAATCTCACTCTACGTGAGGATTGAAAAATGTTTGCTGAATTTTGATTTTTTTTTTTAAAACATTATTTTTCATCCTGGGCCCATCACTTTGCACAATGCATCTCACCACTGAAATATCATTAGGGCAAAGCAAGCTCTGACTTAACACCTAACAAAAAAGCTCACACAAATTAATACACGTCATTATGCTAATTTACATTCCTTAGGGGTGGTTTCCATGGCAAGTCTTTGCTTTCAGTTAGTTTCCAATATACTGATGTCATTCATGTATCGTTTGCTCAGCTTTGGATCTAATGCAGCGTCCTGAATGCTTTCTTTTACTAGGTCTGAAAAAGGTTGTAAACATCCAAGATTCAAAGCAAAAAGTGGTTTTCCATTAAGCTGTGGCTACACTTGCATTCCTCTTTTGAAAGAGACATGCAAAGGAAGGAAATAAAAAATGCAAAGGAAGCACTTATTTACATATCTGGCACCTTATTTGCATATTCTCCTTTTAAAAGAGCTTTTTTTGAAAGGAATAAAGCAGAGTAGATGGGGCTTTTTTGAAAATAAACCCCATCTTTGAAAGAACCCTTCTTTCAGATAGGTAAATCTGCACCTCATTTGCATTTTCAATTTCTCTCATTTACATGCCTCTTTTGAAAGAGGAATGCAAGTGTGGACACAGCCTATGTGGATGCACTCTTTCGAAAGGAGTTCTTTTAGAAGAGATCTTCTGGAAGAGCTCCTTTCAAACGTTCTCTGTAGCGTGGGTGTAGCCTAGGAGGTTTAATTCAGAATAACTTTACTGCATAGACCTACGAAAAGGTATTTTTTTATCTGAAAAGTTCTAATTGCTATTTTAAAAATATGTTTTTTCCAAGTCTTTTAGGACTCTTTTAAGAGATGGAAAAGGAACCACATGTTAAGTGATTTTCTCTTACCATTAGTGTGTGCCTGGCTACATTGACAAAAATCAAGTTTGAACAGTGTTAAGAAACCAAGCTATAGAAAGAGTTAATCATCTCTCTCTCTGTATCTGCATACAAGCTGCATGATGCCACAAGCATCTATAGTCTCAGACACATGTGATAGCCATTGTAGGAGGAACTGAAACGGAAAGTCCATATCTGAATAAAGTAGCTGTTCCAGGCTTATATGGTTATATGTTATGTTATGGTTATGTTATAGGCTTATAGGTTATATGGATACACAGGCAATTTATTTAGAGATAACTGCTGCTATTTAGTAATAATTTGCTGTCATCTACACTACACAAACCTTATTTCAAAATAAATTCCAAATAGTGGGTGTGTTATTTTGAAATCAGTAATCATCATTGCAGAAGGAAGAGCACCTATTTCAAAATGTAAGTATATGGAGGTATACCTATCTCAGAGAACTGGAAGAGACCTTGAGAGGTCATCAAGGGTGTGTCTACATGGGCACAAATCTTCGAAATAGCCATGCAAATGGCCATTTTGAAGAATACTAATGAGGCACTGAATTGACCATTGAGCGCCTCATTAGCATTAGCATGCTTCCGGCTGCGGTGCTTCGAAAGCACTGCTTTTGAAAGCACACAGCTTGGCGCGGCTACACTGGGGTCCTCCTTTGCATCACTGATCGGAATAAGGGGATTTCGAAAGGTGTGGGGTCCTTTCAAAAAGGACCACCGTGTAGCCACGCTGAGCTGTGCGCTTTCAAAAGCTGCAGCCAGAAGAATCCTAATGCTAATGAGGTGCTGAATATTCAGTTCAGTGCCTCATTAGTAATCTTTGAAATATGGCTATTTCAAAGATATGTGCCCATGTAGACACAGCCCAGGTCCAGTTCCCTGCACTCATAGTAGGACCTATCACCATTCTATATATATTTTTTAAATTTATTTGCCCCAGACCACCCCCTTGAGGACTGAATTTACAACCCTGGGTTTAGAAGAACAATTCACTAACCACCAAGCTCTCCCTCAGAATGTGGCATAACATTTGTTTCAGAATAGCTATTTTTTTTTTCCAGGAAGAAGAGTGTTTTTGAAAGAGGGGCTTCTTTTCAAAGGAACCCTATCTACACAGCTGTTTTGCATTTCGAGAACAGCACTTCCAGAACAGTGGGTGGCTGACATTATTCAAATGAGGCACTGAATATGCAAATCAGCACCTCATTTGAATTTTCGATTGGCTGCATTTGCATGACCCTTTTTGAAAAGGAGGCTTACCAAAGTTATTTCAAAATAACTGCTGTGTAGACAAACCCTCAGGCCATCTTTACACTGGCACAAATCTTCGAAATAGACATGCTAATGGCTATTTTGAAGATTACTAATGAGGCGCTGAATTGAATATTCAGCGCTCATTAGCGTTTGCACGCTTTCAGCCATGCCTTGCCTGGAAGCGTGCAAATGCTAATGAGGCGCTGAATATTCAGTTCAGTGCGTCATTAGTAATCTTCGAAATGGGCATTAGTATGGCTATTTTGAAGATTTTTGCCAGTGTAGACACGGTCTCATTGTCCTTTTCCCTCTGTTGTTGGGCCTTTACACTTATCCATCTCCTGAAACCAGCAATTTTGCCATATCTTGTTTCTCCCATTGAACATTCAGCAATTTCATTCCATACCTGGGACAGAGGCTTCTCCATTTGATCTGACAGAGGAACCATCTTTCCATCACCATAAATGGACATTTGCTTCAATGTCATGCTCCTGTGAGTTCAGGAGAACAAGTCCCCAAACTATCCATCTGCTCATGCACAAGGAGCAATGGAAAAGTCCATGGTAGTTGCCTGCTGCTGTTTTTATCAGCCTGGTTACTAGGGTTTTGTGTGGCTCCTGTTGCACAACAGATGATTCCACAAATACATAAAAGTTCTGGTCCATGAATTATTCCTGGCTTGCTGATAGCTAGAAATCAGGATGGACAGCATGATGATCTGACCTCGAGCATTCTGTTCAGCAGGACCGTCCTCCAAGCCTGCTAATGGACTTGGAAATTTCCCTGCAAAGCTGTCTCTGAAATCTGGATCAAGTTGTGCAACCTGCAGCCACACAACACAGAAAGAGGAGTTTGCACTGAGTGTAGTGGTGCAGCTGACTTTATTGTCTGGGCCTTAAACTGTAGTTTGAAGCAATGAATTTAGCACTTAATACTGATTGCATGTTTTCCACAATGAGACTTTTTAGAAATGTGTCTCTTATTTCCAATATTAAGGTACCTCCTTAAACTATATTTGTGTCTGTGGAATTTGCATGAAGCAGGGAAAATCATTGTGAGGTGGAGGGTGGTTGAAACATTGTAAACTTTTAGTTCTAATGTTCTCTAACTGAAATTTTTAATTTTTCCACATGAAATTAATTTCCACTTTGAAAGTGCCTTGAATTTGTCAGAACACTAAACTCTCTCAACATAAACATTACATTTTCTCAACATTTTAAATCAATTTTTTTGGAAAAAATAAACCAGACCAACCCAGAATGAATTCTTCTTATTGTTCAGAATTGCCAAAGAAACAAAGAGGAAGAGCAATGATTCATGCAGCTTTGCTTCTGAGGTCTGACTGGTCACCTCAGTTTCCTGGTGTTATTTCTGTTTGTTAGATCAGAGGCAGGTAATAAAAAAGTGACAGCCAAGGTTAGTCCTTGGTGGGCTGCTGTGACTATGCTACTATGTTCTGTCCTTTGTTTACTCTTCTCTGCCCAAGCCCATGAAGAGAGGACTAAACCTAGGACAGAACATGGTAGCATAGAATCTTAGGGCTGGAAGAGTCCAGTCCACTGCCAAAGCAGGATCAACCCCAAATAAACCATCCCAGCCAGGACTTTGTCAAGGCAGGACTTAAAATCCTCTAGGGATGGAGATTCCACCAGCTTTCTAGGTAACACATTCCAGTGGTTGACCACCCTCCTAATGAAATAGTTTTTCCGAATATGCAACCTATGCCTCCCCCACTGTGACTTGAGACCATTGCACCTTGTTCTGCCATCTGTCATCACTGAAAACAACCTCCCTCCATCCTCTTTAGAGCCCCTTTCAATAAGTTGAAGGCTGCTATCAAATCATCCCTCGTGCTTCTCTTCTGCAAACTCAATGAGCCCAAATCCCTCAACCTCTAATCCTAGGTCATGTGCTCCATCCCCCTAAACAGTTTGGTTGCCCTTTGCTGGACATTGCAAATGCATCCACATCCTTTCTATGCTGGGAGCCCAGAACTGGACATAATACTCCAGATGTGGCTTCACCAGTGCAATTTCTCTAGATCTGCTGGAAATGCTCCTCCTAATGCACCCCAATATGCCATTAGCTCTCTTGGCTACAAGGACACACTGTTGACTCATATCCAGCCACTACAATCCCCTGAATGTTTTCTGCTGCACTTTAGCCAGTCAGTCCCCAGCCTGTATCAAGACTGTATTCTTTGCCTATTACGTAAGTATCACTTCTCTCCTCCCTGTTATGACACCTTGGCTCTGCTCGACTTCCTCACCTTTTCTCCCACTGCTTTTTCATTCCCTCTTTCTCCCCTAAGAGCTGTCCCTCCCCAGCTCTATTTTCTTCCTGCCCCTCCATGGCCCCACTTGCAAGCACATCTGTTTGACTGGCCACCAAAGCAGCTTAGCAATGCATTTGCTGAGGCAAGAGAGAAAAAATAACAAACTCACATTAACAGGCAGCTGCCTTCTTCCATATTCCACCTTGAAGCTGGCTCCAGGAGCTGCTGTTTATGAAGTCCAAAAGAGGCTGAGTCAATAGCGGTGATTTAATTACTGTTGTCCTTGATTAACTTTCAAAAGCAGCTTATGCCTGTGTTATTTTTGTGTTGTTTGCATGCTGAGGTGTCCTTGCCGTGATGGCTAATGCTTGCCCTGCCAGTGCAGAATGTTAGGAGAACTGACATTTTGCCCTGCTACAGGCTTATTATGTGCCCCAGCAAAGGATAGGCCAAATAGCCCTGCAGGTACTGAATATAAGTTAACCAAGCAGGCTGAAGGTGAACAGTATGTATTTATGTAGCCCTGAAAGTATAGGGTTTTCCTTTGTAAGTAAATTCCTTATCTGATTAACTTCTTGATATCCAAGCAACTGGTTTACATTGTGGGCCAAAGTATGGAATTAATCTGCTTTGAAGGGCCTGTAACATTATGACCAGTTATACTTTCCTGATTGGTCACAGTGTAGCTCATAGAATCATAGAATCATAGGGCTGGAAGGGACCTCAGAAGGTCATTGAGTCCGGCCCCTGCCCAAAGCAGGATCAACCCCAACTAAATCATCCCAGGCAGGACTTCGTCAAGCTGGGACTTAAAAACCTCTAGGGAAGGAGATTCCACCACCTCTCTAGGTAACACATTCCAGTGCTTCACCACCCGGCTGGTGAAATAGCTTTTCTTAATATCCAACCTAGACCTCCCCCACTGTAACCTGAGACCACTGCTCCTGGTTCTGCCATCTGGCACTACGTGAAGAGCCTCTCTTCTTCCTCTTTAGAATCCCCTTCATGAAGCTGAAGGCTGCTCTGAAATTGTCCTCACCCTCCTTTTCTGCAAACGAAATAAACCCAAAGCCCTCAGCCTCTCCTTGTAGGTCATGTGTTCTAGCCCCCTCATCATTCTGGCTGCCCTGTGCAACCAAATTAGTTACTTTGGTGATGTTACTCCAAACAGCACCAAGCTCCACCACTCACTTGATTAGTTTAAACACTTTGGTTCTTTCCCATGTGTTTTTTCTCCGATGCTGGTGAACACATCCACGGGAGGCCCATTTGGCAATAATGCAGGACAATGAAACTTCCTTTAACAGGGGTGTGCTGCTGTTCTCATGGATGGGATGTCCACACTATATACATTATCTGACCTAGCTGCATCTGTGGTGGGGGATAGCGCAACTTTATGTCGCTCAAGGCATGAAATTTGTCACAGCCATGAGCAATGTAGCTAGGCTGAGTCAATGTTTAGGCTTAGACTAGGGCTCACACCAGGGATGTCAAGAGCATGGCCATGGTGTACAGTTCCAGGCAAGAGAAGATGCATTTGCCTATTTAAATGTTTTGTGTGAGTCCAATTAGCCAGTCCTGAAGTGTTTACTGACTGCAAAGTCTGCTGAGTGAACCAACCTGTTATGGGACTGCTCAGCTCCTGGGGGCAGGATCTGTGTGCTCTGTACAGCCCAGCAGGCTGCTAGTGGCTAGCAAATACATATGAGTAAGAGCCAAAGAATAGAAAGCTGGTTTCGTGCTTCTAGGAAGGTTTCCTCTTGTCTACATCTGTGGACTTCAGGTTTCTCAACTATCACAGCCAAAGCTTGCTCAGTGCAGATGTAAATGTAGCCAGTTCCCAGCTCCAACAGCCAACTGCTCTTCCTCTTTTCCACAATAAATAAATAAATAAATAAATAAATAAAAATAAAAAACACCTTGGAAGATAGAAGGACTTTGCATCATGACTGTGAGGCCAACAAGTCCAGGAGCTGGCAAGGGAAGTGCCCTCCATTGGGTCACAGCAAGCAGAGAAGAGACATGCAGGGAGATACTACAGGAGATCTTTGCTCCAGTCCCACAATCATCTTGAGGATTTCATGCATGGGAATGGAAATCTTTCACTTTTGGTGGGGTCCATGAACTAAATCCACTCCTCTGCAACCTGGCCAGAAAACTCTCTCACAGTTCTCCAGTGCCCTGGAACTACTTTGTGTTTAGGTGTGGTGGATCTTGTCATAAAGGAAGCAGAGCCAGAGGAGAGGTTTGTCCCAGTAGATGGGCAGCCCTGAGCCTGCCAAGGGTCTCTTATGCCTCCATAAGCCGTAAGCAGAGGAGAATATGGGCTTTGCAGGCAATGACAATCTCCAAAGCAGGGACCCAGCCCCACACAGAGACAGCAGCAGGACTGGTCAAGAGACGAGAAGGACTTTAAGCTGATCAGGCAAATACCTCCTGACCTGTTTTCCATGCAGATCTATGGTAGCCCAGGTTTGACCCCAATATGTTGTCAGTTAATTAGTAAACTTTGCAGAATGTTTAATGGTGTAATTAGATGTTATGTTTATATTTTTAATTGAAAATACTTTTTCCCCCCAAAGCTAATTAGAGTAAAAGTCATTAAATTTCATTTAGGGTTTGTGACATTACTGGATTCTTAAATATGAACTAAATATGAAAACCGTTCCTGTAACCATGGTACCAAAGTTTGTACCAAACCAAGCGCTAAATGGGACAAGTGAGACATTTACTGAAAGCTGGTGATTCACTGAATCTCTTTATGCTGCTTATATGTCTATATCATGTTTGTATGTAAAGTTTTAGGTCCTGGCTCTGGTTTTGTAGTTAAAGAAGTTAGTTGTGGAAGAACACAATGGCTACATCAATGTGTCATCAGAAGTTATTATCAACAGGGATCTTCTGACAAAACCTCTGTTGACATAAGATGTCCACACACAAAAGTAGATTGAAAAAGGGATCCACTCTGTCAACAGACAATGGCCAGACTGCTCAGCTACTCCCTCCACAGACTGGCTGACCAGAAGCATAGCAAACAGGGCTGCCCAGTAACCTGGCAGCCCTGTCTGTTGAGAGAGGCGCCCCCAGAGCATTCACAAAGACTTTGAAGCTGCGTCTACACGTGCACGCTACTTCGAAGTAGCGGCACCAACTGCGAAATAGCGCCCGTCGCGGCTACACGCGTCGGGCGCTATTTCGAAGTTAACTTCGACGTTAGGCGGCGAGACGTCGAAGTCGCTAACCTCATGAGCTGTGTCTACACGTGCACGCTACTTCGAAGTAGCGGCACTAACTTCGAAATAGCGCCCGTTGCGGCTACACGCGTCGGGCGCTATTTCGAAGTTAACTTCGACATTAGGCGGCGAGACGTCGAAGTCGCTAACCTCATGAGGGGATCGGAATAGCGCCCTACTTCGACGTTCAACGTCGAAGTAGGGACCGTGTAGACGATCCGTGTCCCGCAATGTCGAAATTGCCGGGTCCTCCATGGCGGCCATCAGCTGGGGGGTTGAGAGATGCTCTCTCTCCAGCCCCTGCGGGGCTCTATGGTCACCGTGGGCAGCAGCCCTTAGCCCAGGGCTTCTGGCTGCTGCTCCGGCAGCTGGGGATCCATGCTGCAGGCACAGGGTCTGCAACCAGTTGTAGGCTCTGTGTATCTTGTGTCGTTTAGTGCAACTGTGTCTGGGAGGGGCCCTTTAAGGGAGCGGCTTGCTGTTGAGTCCGCCCTGTGACCCTGTCTGCAGCTGTGCCTGGCACCCTTATTTCGATGTGTGCTACTTTGGCGTGTAGACCTTCCCTTGCAGCGCCTATTTCGATGTGGTGCCGCGCAACGTCGAAGTTGAACATCGACGTTGCCAGCCCTGGAGGACGTGTAGACGTTATTCATCGAAATAGCCTATTTCGATGTTGCTACATCGAAATAAGCTATTTCGATGTTGGCTGCACGTGTAGACGTAGCCTGAGTGAGTCAACACACTGTTGACAGAATGTATTTTCAGTGTGGACAAAAAAGATTTTGTTTACAAACTCTCTAGTGCAGATGTAGCCTTGGGGAGATGAGCAATCTACTGTTAAAGAATGCCTATCCAGATAAAGCAGAGTGTAGTCTAAGGAATAAAAGGAACCCTAGACAGCACCATCTGGCACTTAACCTGAGTTCTGAGTCCTCTGCTTCCACCCTCCATGTTGGGAGCAGTTTGCAAGAACATCTCTGCTATGATCTAAGCCTTCATGTACTGGGAACCCATCCTCCACAGGCTGTATTTCCAGAGACTTTTAAGATAGCAACCTCTACCACCTTCTGTAGCCTGCATCAAAAAATTTGATGCGTGTAATTTAACCACTTTAACATTTTTCTTTTTCTTTCTTTCTTTCTTTCTTTCTTTCTTTCTTTCTTTCTTTCTTTCTAAAATGTTAGAAGATGCTAGAGATTCTGAGGAATTTGCTTGTGTAAATTCTGCCTGGCCAGACAGGCAGCAGAGTTACTTTTTGTTGCTGGTTTGGTTTGCGTTACCTGAGGAAATCCCAGTCTGGGCTGTAAGTGACAATTTGCCCAAATTTTGTTCTCTTGGCAGTGTCGTGGAAACCTCCTGTATATTATAGGGTTTCTTTGATTTTTCCAGCCCTTCATGAACATCCTACCCCATTCCTGGAATGTCACAAGGTGTAACATACATTAGAAACATGAATTCAGATCTCAGGTCAGAACTCAGGATTGTTGATATAGGACAGGACAGTTGGTCCATCATATCCAGTATCCTGCCTCCAGCAGTAGCTAAGACCTGATGCTCCAAAGACAGATGAATGCTTCCGAATAAACTTGTTGCAAATCTCTCTCTTGCTCTCGCTCGTACCGATCACTATGGTGAACATCTTGGGAAGCTTTACTTCCTGAGTGTGGAGGTGATTGCTTTGTACCATGAAGCATGAAATGCAGTTAATGTGCAGAACTGCTTAAAGCTACTGTAACTCAGACACAGTGAGACCATGAAGAGGGAGCGTGAAAGCTGCTCTACAGACTTAACTGAGGGGCTGTTGGGTTTCAGCTCTTGCAGTTGGGTCTAATGGCTTTAGCCCCTAATGTCCCAGGTTCAGCCTGTGTCTATCAGCTTTACACAATGAAAAAAGTTAACATTTCCTTCCCAGTCCCTTCCTGATGCTCTGCTCTGAATCACATTCTGAAGAGCTTGCTTAAGGCCTAACACCCAGAACTGGAGTAGTGCTCTCCCAAGATTTCAACATGCTGTGCTCATCTGGAAATCTTCACAGCTGAATTCAGTGGTGATGGGCCAGGCTGTGGAGAAGAGCTGAGAATCTTCTAAACCTCTCCCCTGGCTCTACAGACCATGGAGATTTTTGGCCCTTCTCTTTCTGTAAAGGGCATTGTTCCCATTATTGGGGGGTGTAGAATCCAGTCCTTTAATTAAAACCTTCTTTCATGTGGGCTAATTGACGCTAATGTAGAGAAAAGTAGTCACAGCATTCTAGATACGGTCAGCACATCCTGGAAGAATAGCTGCCCTAATGTGGTTTGTTTCTTTCTAGGGTAACCTCAGAGGCACTGAGACCACTGACAAGGGACAGCAAATTCTGCTCTATAACCTTAGCTGAGAGGGAGCTGGCTTTTAGCTCATGCCATCAAGGCACATGGGTGTAGCCCCCAAGGTGCAGGTTCATTCCCACTTGCCAATGACTTGCGGTCGATGGGCTTAAAATAGCAACAATTTTCATGGTCTTAATCATAGGAAGTAACCAAACAGATGAGAAAATGCCTCTGATGCAAGCAAATTCCTCTGAAAACTTCCCTTCAACTACATGTGGGCTACTAGGAAAAAGCCAAGCTAGTCTCATCAAACGCAGAATGGGGAACCTTGCTTTGCTGAACAACCGTGTGAGTGTAACTCCCTGACCAGCATGTGTTGCAGGGCCCCAGCTCAGTGTGCTATCTGCAGGATATGAATCTGTTACAGCTTGACCTGACAAGCTCAAGCTGCAGTACCAACGCTCTTAGTGCCCCCTTGAGGTCCTCAGTGGGCCAGCCAAGTTGGTGATCACTGTCTTATTGCTCCTTAACGTCTTCCTTCTGTCTGCCTCTGGCCCACTGTGATAGCATCTGGTGAGTTGTAGCTTGCAAGGCCCAAACCCAGCTGCCTCTTGCATTTCACCCAGCTGGTCAGGTGCTTGTCTGCTCAGCTTAGGGCTGTTTTACTCTAAGAGCAGGAGACGCACTTAACTTAAGCCATCTACATGTGCTGTAGCACTGTAGCAATGGCATTCTCTGCATCCATAGAAGAGATTTCTTCCTATCACCATAGACAGTCCACCTCTTGGAGTAGCAGGAGCTAGATCACTGGAAGAATTCTTCTGTCGACCTCACCACATCTACAGCAGGGGCTGGGCCACCTGAAACTAGAGCCATGAGTGCTGGATTGTCACATCTAACTTTTAAATGTAAGCCTTGTTGCTCTTGTGAGCTGAGACCTGGTTTTAATAACTGGGACTTTGTCTTCTGATCGAGATGGCACAAGAAAAGCCACAATAATGGCAAGAATAAAACATTTCAGACATTCACGGTCGGATGGGTAGGTGCATGTGTAGGAAAAGACTGAGCACAAACCTGAATGCAAGTAACAGTTGCATCTGTGGCTGGGTGCAGGCTTTTGCTCTAGTGGCTTTATTATTATTATACACTCTTCCAGGTATTCAGCATCCAGGATTCCCCCCTTTCACCATGTTATTGTTAGACTTAGGCCAGGGCTACAAGAAAAAGTTAGACTGACTAGCTCCAGAGTGCACAGATGAGAAAAATCCACGTCGTTCAGTGATGTCATTAAATTGACCTCACCCTGGGTGTAGAAAACACTAGCTTGAAAGATTCATTTTTACATCAGCCCAGCTATTACCTCTTGAGGGAGCTGGGTTAACTACAGTGATGGGAGACACACCACCTCATGTCATAGAAGCCATACAGCAAAGCTATAGAGGGTCACAGTGCATAGCCTTGGACTGGTAGCTGAGATCATTCATGGAACATGGAGCCATCCCATTGTCAGCTGGTCTCATATACCTAGTGTGACATTTCTCCTCTGTGGCTACAGCTTCTGGAAAACCTTCCATGCATACAGGGCTGGATGTCCAGGTAGGCACAGTAGGCTACTGCCTCAGGGTGCCAGCTTTCTAAGGGCACCAAAAGTGAAAAGTGGCTTAAAAATTAATAGATCCATGTCCAGTCTCCTGGCATGGATTAGTGGCTGCTCAGCATGGGGAGTGGAGCAAGGTGAGCATCCAAGACAGGCTGCCTGGGGACACTGTGAGCTACGGACAGGTTGGGCAGCTGCTGAAGGTATTGGGAGTATTCCAGCCCCTTACCAATCTTGCCATTTTGCTGCCTCCATCCTGTGCCAGAGAGGGAGAGGTGTAGCTGGCAGCTCATTCACTTGCATGGCAAAACCAGAGTGTGGCTTGCTGCACCAGGCTGAGGAAGGGATAAAAGACACCCATGGACTGTTTTCTGTGAGAAGAGATACAGTTTCCCCCTCCTGTGTCACCTGGGGCAGGGGGAAGGGCCCAGACTTGGGCTCAGAGCACTGCACATGGAGGAGGGTCCTATACCTTCCCAGGGAGACTGTGTTTATACCTCTTTTCATTTCCGTTTTTTACAGAAAAGGTGAGGTCATCTGTGGATAGGGAGATGCTGTGTGTAAGGGCACGTAAGGTATAAACCTGTCACTGCCTGCATCTCTCGGTTTCAGGGAATCTCTCTCTTTTCTACAGAGTAGCTCTTGAAAGCCGCGTCTACACGTGCACGCTGCTTTGAAGTAGCGGCACTAACTTCGAAATAGCGCCCGTCACGGCTACACATGTTGGGCGCTATTTCGAAGTTAACATCGACGTTAGGCGGAGAGACGTCGAAGCTGCTAACCCCATGAGGGGATAGGAATAGCGCCCTACTTCGACGTTCAACGTCGAAGTAGGGACTGTGTAGTCGTTGCGTGTCCCGCAACATCGAAATTGCTGGGTCCGCCATGGCGGCCATCAGCTGAGGGGTTGAGAGACGCCCTCTCTCCAGCCCCTGTGGGGCTCTATGGTCATCGTGTGCAGAAGCCCTTAGCCCAGGGCTTCTGGCTGCTGCTGCCGCAGCTGGGGATCCATGCTGCATGCACAGGGTCTGCAACCAGTTGTCGGCTCTGTGGATCTTGTGTTGTTTAGTGCAACTGTGTCTGGGAAGGGCCCTTTAAGGGAGCGGCTTGCTGTTGAGTCCACCCTGTGACCCTGTCTGCAGCTGTTCCTGGCACCCTTATTTCGATGTGTGCTACTTTGGCGTGTAGACGTTCCCTCGCAGCGCCTATTTCGATGTGGTGCTGCGCAACGTCGATGTTGAACATCGACATTGCCAGCCCTGGAGGACGTGTAGACGTTATTCATCGAAATAGCCTATTTCGGTGTCACTATATCGAAATAAGCTACTTCGAAGTAGGCTTCACGTGTAGACGTAGCCGAACTGAGCTACATTGTTATTCGAGCTGGGGGAGATTTTCTGAACACAATTCTATTTATTTATGTGTGAAAAATGCAGGTTAAGCAGCACTGAAATATATTGTGAGCTCATGTGGGTTTTGCCCAGTTGTTTTGGTTGGGAAAGAGGAAAACCTTCAAACAACCAAGCAACAAAGAAGCGAGGATGCAAACAAACAAAGAGCAAGCAAAGAAGAGAGCAGACAAAACATCTACGGCTACGTCTACACGTGCACCCAACTTCGAAATAGCCTATATCGAAATAAGCTACATTGTTCGTTTTATCCAAAAGGATTTCAAAGGTCTTTGCCAGCTCATTGTACAAATTATGGGTTAATCTTGAGGTTCTTACTCAAGATTGACTTTGAGACTGTAACTGAATCAGTGGAAAAGATATCTGCATAGGATCATAACAATGGAGTCAGGATTTCTGGATTTGACTATATAGTTACATTGCAAAAGCTTTAGTTCAGGGATTGTTTTTGTATTCTGTGCTACTGCAATACAATCAATGAACGCTAATCATAGATTATGGAGTTGTGGTGGTGTATCTGTGTTAAGATGGAGTTCTGATTTGCACTTACATGCTAGGATGCAACCTTTTTTTTTTAACCTGACAAATACACTGTATTCTTCCCATATTTAGAGCACAGTTTATGGCTGGAGACTGAATTTGGGAGGACTTTTCCACTTTTCTGGTTGCTTTGTGCATGAGTTACAATTTATTAAAAAAGGACTTTTAAGAAAAAAAAAAACCTCAAGCTGTGACCTTTCACTAACAAATGGTTGATTTGTCACCCTTCATGTCATCCATGCACTTAAAAGTCTTTTGCAGCTGTTGCATAATGTTCATTTGAATCAAAGATGTTGCAACTGAGCAAAGTTATTAACAATTGTTCCGCCCCCTTTTACCAATACAGTCACATGTTGCCCTTCAGACCACTATGTTCCACAGCTTACAGTGGGACTAATGCTGCCCAACGGAATGGTGCTCTTCCTAACTGCAGTGAAAATGGGCACCCTCTCCCATTGTTTCCAGAGGAGTTGAAACCACAGGCTGCCCCCAGGGAAGATGATACCATTTCTCTAAAGCAGTGGTTCTGCAGACCCCTGGGGGGGGGTCCACAAGGGTATTGCAGGGGGTCCATGAAAAGAATAAAAGTTTAATAAAAATGTGTTTTAAATAAATTGCAAAGTCATGCTCAGTTATTATTTTTAAATTAAATATCTTCCAATAATATTATTAACTGCTACCCAAAAATCATTGCTGTGGTTTCCTTTTTCATTTAATGAAGTGTACATAGCAGCTAGAATTGTCTTTGAGGGGATCCACAAATGGTTTGGACAGGAGGTGATAAGGGTCTGCACTAGAGAAAAGATTGGGACCCACTGCTCTAAAGCCCTCACAAAACTCAGTCTCCAAACCAGAGGGTGTGTGACCCATGCAACTGAAACCTGTATCAAATGACCAACATCTGGATGGCAGTGTTTTGTTGTGTGCAGTGCTATAATAAAGATATTGTGATGGTTTTTAATTCTCCAAACTGTTTTCCATAATATTTTCTCCCTTTGTGACTAAAGTAAGCAGCTTGTTTAAAATTACAGAAATCCCTGCAACAAAAAGTCCATTTTACAGCAGGAAGGGACTAGAGCAAACGGAAAATGTTTCAACACAACTTTCCCCCACTGAAAAATGGTGTGGTGTTGCAACCAGAATGGTGCTAGAAGGACAGCGGTTTCCCAGACAGAGAGACTCCTAAGCTTTGGAGACCTTGCTTCTAATCCTGGTTATGATTCACTTAGGGCAGTTATTCACCTAACATTGCTCCAGCTCAGGATGAAGAACGATTGGACCTCAAGTTTCTGATGCCCCAGACCAGGGTTCTCACCACCAGGTTACCAGAGTTAACCTGGTTTCCTGCCCCAATGTCTTGAAAATTTTCAAAAGATTTCATTTCATTTCCAGGCGGAATGAAAAAAAAATTCAACATCTCAAAACAGATTGGTTTTTTTTTACAGCAGCCCTAGTAGGCTACATCTAAACTAGAGAACTTTAAAGACAAGCAAAATATTTTATTAGGTGAGCTTTCGTGGGACAGACCCACTTCTTCAGACCACAGCCAGACCAGAACAGACTGAATATTTAAGACACAGAGAACCAAAAACAGTAAGCAAGGAGGACAAATCAGAAAAAGATAATCAAGGTGAGCAAATCAGAGAGTAGAGTGGGAGGTCAAGAATTAGATTAAGCCAAGTATGCAGACGAGCCCCTATACTGACTCAGAAAGTTCCCGTCCTGGTTTAAACCACGTGTTAATGTGCTGAATTTGAATATAAAATCCAGCTCGGCTGTTTCTCTTTGAAGAACGGTGTGAAAGTTCTTTTTCAGTAACACACATACCTTTAGATCATTAATAGACTGCCCCATTCCATTAAAATGTTGATGGTTTGTGGATCTCGAGTGTTTTGATGTCTGTTTTGTGCCCCTTAACCCTTTGTCTAAGGGAGTTAGAAGTCTGTCCAATATACAAAGCATCTGGGCATTGTTGGCACATGATGGCATGTATGATGTTAGTAGAGGAACATGAGAAAGTGCCCATGATTCTGTGAGTAACCTGGTTAGGTCCAGTGATAGTATTTCCAGAGAAGATATGTGGACAAAGCTGTCAGCAGGCTTTGTTGCAAGGAAAGGTTCCAGGACTGGTATTCCTGGGTGTGAGAGACACTACAGCAGCATCGTCTGCGAACAGCATGTCTCTGATGAGGATTTCCCGCACCTTAGACTTAGCTTTCAGCCTTGCAAGATAATCAGTTTCCCATCAGATCTTGTGTGCGGCAAGATGCCCTCTGTTGAAGATCCAAAGGCATGCTTCAGGAGGAGTGCGAAGAAGATCCCGAACAATGTCGGAGCAAGCACGCAACCTTATTTGACGCCACTCCTGATTCTGAAAGCATCCGATAATGCGCCATCATATTGGATGGTTCCTCTCATGTCTTCGTGGAATGACTGGATCATCTTGAGTAACTGTGGAGGACAGCCTATCTTGTGAAGCAGTTTGAACAGACCATCCCTGCTGACCAAGTCAAAGGCCTTGGTCAGGTCAATGAAGGCTATGTAGAGTGGCTTCCTCTGCTCCCTGCACTTCTCCTGCAACTGCCTTAGAGAGAAGACCATGTCAACGGTAGACCTCTCTGCGTGGAATCTGCACTGCGATTTGGGGTACACCCTCTCAGCAATCTTCTGGAGTCTGCCAAGGATGCTGCTGTAGTGTCTCACACAGAAGACCAGTTTCAAAAACTGCTAAATCAGTTCTCCAAAGTGTGCAAGGACTTTGGGCTTACCATCAGCCTAAAGAAGACAAATGTGCTCGGTCAGGATGTTGCTGAATCCCCATCAATCAGCATTGACAACTATACATTAGAGGTCGTCCACAAGTTCGTTTACCTCGGGTCCACCATCACTGACACCCTGTAATTGGACACTGAGCTACATAGGAGGATCGGAAAAGCAGCCACAACTCTGTCCAGACTCAGCAAGAGAGTGTGGAATAACAACAAGCTGTACACTCTCACCAAAATGCAAGTCTACAGAGCCTGCATCCTCAGCACCCTCCTTTATGGCAGCAAGACTTGGACCCTGTATGCCCTCCAGGAAAAGAGGCTGAACGTCTTCCACTTGTGCTGCCTCAGGCGCATCCTTGGAATATCATGGAAGGACAGAGTGACCAACACCGCCGTCCTCGAGCAAGATGGAATCCCAACCATGCACACCCTCTCAGGCAGCGTCGGCTCCGCTGGCTTGGCCACGTCCACAGGATGAATGATGGAAGGATTCCAAAAGACATCCTGTATGGTGAGCTAGCCTCTGGCAAAAGACCTCCCGGACGCCCCCAGTTGTGCTACAAAGATGTCTGCAAGAGAGACCTCAGAGAGATAGACATCAAGCCCGACAACTGGGAAGAACTAGCAGACGACCGCAGCAGATGGAGGCAGGGGTTACACAAGGGCCTTCAGAAGGGTGAGATGAGGATCAGACAGCTAGCAGAGGAGAAGCGAGTACACAGAAAGAACACTAAGGACTTGCCAGACACCCACCACATCTGCAATAGATGCAGCAAGGACTGTCACTCTCGTGTGGGTCTTCATAGTCACAGTAGACGCTGTAAATGAAGTCCTCAGTTGAAACTATAAAGGGTGCGATCCATAGTCTATGCAGACTGAAGGATGCCTACACCTACTATTCTTGGGGTATAGACTGTGGCTGTTAGTGAGGATCCTCATAAGGTTGGGAGGATGTCTGTAGGAGAGAACAGGCATGTCACCCAGGGCCTTCTGGAGTGTGGCATCCTGATTAAGGATAGGTTGTAGGTCTTTAATAATTCATTGCAGTGGTCTGAGTTGGGGGCTGTAGGTTATGACCAGTGGTGTTCTGTTCTTGGCTTTTTCGGGCCGCTCTTGGAGTAGCTGGTCTCTGGGTATTCGTCTGGCCCTGTCGATTTGTTTTTTTACTTCTCCTGGTGGGTGATTCAGGTTTATGAATATTTGGTAAAGATCTTATAGTTTTTGGTCTCTGTCAGTTGGATCAAAGCAAATGTGATTGTATCTAAGAGCTTGACTGTAAACAATGGATCTAGTTATTTGTGCAGGATGGAAGCTAGAAGGGTGTAGGTAAGTACAGCGATCAGCAGGTTTTCGGTACAGTGTGGTACTGATCAGGCCATCCTTGATTAGTACTGTAGTGTCCAGGAAATGTATCTCTTGCATGTTGTAATCGAGGCATAAGTTGATGGTGGGGTACAGATTGTTAAAGTCTCTGTGGAATTCTTCTAGAGAATCTGTACCATGGGTCCAAATCATAAAGATGTCATCAATGTATCTTAAGTAGAGGAGGGGTAATAGGGGACAAGAGTTGAGGAATCATTGTTCCAGGTCAGCCATAAATATATTAGCATATTGTGGGGCCATGCGGGTGCCCATAGCAGTTCCACTAATCTGGAGGTATAAATTGTCCCCAAATTGGAAATGATTGTGTGTGAGAACAAAGTTACAGAGGTCAGACACCAGATTGGCTGTGGTGGCATCAGGGATGGTACTCCTGATTGCTTGTAATCCTTCTTTATGTGGAATATTAGTGTACAGAGCCTCTACATCCATTGTGGCAAGGATGGCATTATCAGGAACTTTTCTGATGTTTTGTAATTTCCTCAGGAAGTTGGTGGTATCTCGGATATAGCTGGGAGTGTTGGTGGCATAGGGTTTGAGGAGGGAGTCCACGTAACTGGATAGTCCGGTGGTAAGAGTGCCAATACCGGAAATGATAGGGCCTCCAGGGTTTCCAGGTTTGTGGATTTTGGGAAGTAAATAGAATAATTCAGGCTGCGGATCAGATCGTGTGTCTGAGTGAATGAGGTCTCGAGTAGCAGCAGGGAGTTCCTTAGGTAGTTGTTGTAATTTCCTTTGAAATTCCAAAGTGGGATCAGCGGATTTCATGGATCTCTAAAATGTGGTGTTGGAGAGTTGTCTGGCTGCCTCCTGTTCATAGTCTGACTTATTCAGGATGATAATAGCACCCCTTTTGTCAGCTGGTTTGATTATGATGTCTGGGTTATTTTTGAGACTGTGGACAGCATAGTGTTCAGCATAGTTGAGACAGTGTCTCATTTGGCATTGTTTGTGTATAATGTCAGCCTGAGCACAGTTGCAGAAGCATTGTGCGTAGAAATCCAGACTTTCACTACGACCCTCAGGGGGCAGTCCACATAGAGTTCACCAGACAGCCCTATTTGCTGTGCTTCCAGTTGGCTGTTCTGTCAGGAGAGAACAGTAGAATCATAGAGGAGTAGGACTGGAAGGGACCTCGAGAGGCCATCGAGTCCAGCCCCCTGCCCCCACGACAGGACCAAGCACTTTCTAGACCATCCCTGAACGCCATCTATCTAACCTCTTCTTAAATATCTCCAGTGATGGAGATTCTACCACCTCCCTTGGCAATTCGTTCCAGTGTTTGATCACCCTGACAGTTAGGAACTTTTTCCTAATGTCCAACCTGAACCTCCCCTGCTGCAATTTCAGTCCATTGCCTCTTGTTCTATCCTCAGAGGCAAGGAAGAACAAGTTCCCTCCCTCTGCCTTATGACACCCTTTTAGATACCTGAAAACTGCTATCACATCCCCCCTCAATCTTCTCTTTTCCAAACTAAACAAGCCCAATTCTTTCAGCCTTTCTTTATAGGTCATGTTCTCTAGACCTTTGATCATTCTCGTTGCTCTCCTCTGGACCCTCTCCAATTTCTCCACATCCTTCCTGAACTGCGGTGCCCAGAACTGGACACAATACTCCAGCTGAGGCCTAACCAGTGCAGAGTAGAGCGGGAGAATGACTTCTCGTGTCTTGTTCTCAACACACCTGTTAATGCATCTTAGACTCATGTTTGCCTTTTTTGCAACAGCATCACACTGTTGACTCATATTTAACTTGTGGTCCACTATAACCCCTAGATCCCTTTCTGCTGTACTCATTTGTAGGCAGTCCTTTCCCATTCTGTATGTGTGACACTGATTGTTCCTTCCTAAGTGGAGCACTTTGCATTTGTCCTTATTAAACTTCATCCTGTTTACCTCAGCCCATCTCTCCAGTTTATCCAGATCCTTTTGAATTATGACCCTATCCTCCAAAGAAGTTGCAACCCCTCCCAGCTTGGTATCATCTGCAAACTTAATAAGTGTACTTTCTATGTCAATATCTAAATCATTAATGAAGATATTGAACAGAACCGGTCCTAAAACAGACCCCTGTGGAACCCCACTAGTTATACTTTTCCAGAAGGATTGAAAACCATTAATAACCACTCTCTGGGTAAGTTATCCAGCCAGTTGTTCACCCACCTTATAGTAGCCCCATCTAAGTTGTATTTGCGTAGTTTATTGATAAGTATATTATGTGAGACCGTGTCAAATGCTTTACTGAAGTCTAGGTATACCACATCCGCCGCTTCTCCCTTATCCGCAAGACTCATTATTCTATCAAAAAAAGCTATTAGATTGGTTTGACATGATCTGTTTTTAACAAAACCATGCTGGCTGTTCCCTAGTACCTTACCACCTTCCAATCGCTTGCAGATGATTTCTTTAATTACCTGCTCCATTATCTTTCCTGGCACAGAAGTTAAGCTGACCGGCCTGTAGTTTCCCGGGTTATTCTTGTTCCCCTTTTTATAAATGGGTACTATATTTGCCCTTTTCCAGTCTTCTGGAATCTCTCCCGTCTCCCACGATTTACCAAAAATGTTTGCTAAAGGCTCAGATACCTCTACTATCAGCTCCTTGAGGATTCTAGGATGCATTTCATCAGGCCCTGGTGATTTGCAGACATCTAATTTCTCTAAGTAAATTTTAATTTGTTCTTTTACTATTTCAACTTCTAAACCTATCCCTTTTTCACTAGCATTCTCTATGTCAAGCATTCCTTCAGATTTCTCAGTGAAGACGAAAACAAAGAAATCATTAAACAACTCTGCCATTTCCAAATTCCCTGTTACTGTTCCTCCTTCCTCACTGACCAATGGCCCTACCCTCTCCTTAGTCTTCCTCTTGTTACCAATGTATTTGTAAAAAGCCTTCTTGTTTCCCTTTATGCTTGTAGCTAGTTTGAGCTCATTTTGTGCCTTAGCCTTTCTAATCTTGCTCCTGCATGCTCGTGTTGTTTGCCTATATTTATCCTTTGTAATTTGTCCTAGTTTCCATTTCTTATACGATTCCTTTTTTATTTATTTATTTTTATTCCTTTTAGTTTGAGATCATGCAAGATCTCCTGGTTAAGCCAAGGCAGTCTTTTGCCATGTTTTCTATCTTTCCTACGCAGCGGGATAGCTTGCTTTTGGGCCCTTAATAATGTCCCTTTGAAAAACTGCCAACTCTCCTCAGCCGTTTTTCCCCTCAGTTTAGCTTCCCATGGGACCTTACCTACCAGCTGTCTGAGTTTACCAAAATCTACCTTCCTGAAATCCATTATCTCTATTGTACTGTTTTCCCTTCTACCCTTCCTTAGAATTGTGAACTCTATGATTTCATGATCACTTTCACCCAAGCATCCTTCCACTTTCAAATTCTCAATAATTTCCTCCCTATTTGTTAAAATTAAATCTAGAACAGCTTCCCCTCTGGTAGCTTTTTCAACCTTTTGGAATAAAAAGTTGTCTGCAATGCAATCCAAGAATTTATTGGACAGTCTGTCCCCTGCTGTATTAGTTTCCCATCATATACCTGGATATTTGAAGTCCCACATCACCACCAAATTCTGGGCCCTGGATGATTTTGTTAGCTGTTTAAAGAAAGCCTCATCCACCTCTTCCACCTGGCTAGGGGGCCTGTAGTAGACTCCTAGTAGGACCTCATCCTTGTTTTTTATTCTTCTGAGTCTAACCCAGAGACTTTCAACCCGTCCATCTCCTACATCCATCTCCACCTCTGTCCAAGTGTGTACATTTTTAATGTACAAGGCAACACCTCCTCCCTTCTTTCCCAGTCTGTCCTTCCTAAGCAGGCTGTACCCTTCAATACCAACATTCCAATCATGAGTATTATCCCACCAAGTTTCTGTGATGCCAACGTTATCATAGTTGTATTCGTTTATTAGTACTTACAATTCTTCTTGTTTATTTCCCATACTTCTTGCATTTGTATATAGGCATCTCAGACATTGATTTGGTCTTGCCTCCCAGTTTTGCCCTGGCCCTCTTTTTACTCTCCCAGTGTAGCCCATACTCCCTCTCATTTCAAATTCATCTCCCATGTATTCATGCTGTTCACTTACCTGTGGGCTTTGCTCCCCTGCCCCCGTTGAACCTAGTTTAAAGCCCTCTTCACAGGCTGGTTAGCCAGCCTGCGTCCGAATATGGTCTTCCCCCTCCTCGAAAGGTGAACACCATCTCTGCCTAGCAGTCCTTCCCGGAAAAGGATCCCGTGGTCAAGGAAACCAAAGCCTTCCTGGCGACACCCTCTACTCAACCAAGCATTCACCTCTAGGATACACCTGTCTCTGCCTGGGCCCCTACCTCTGACAGGCAGGATTGAAGAGAATACCACCTGCACCCCAAACCCCCTGGCCGCTCTCTGTTGACAGAGCAGATCACTTTTCCAATCCACTTTTCCATATGGATGTGATCTGTCAACAGAATTTTGCCAGAAGATCTCTGCCGACAGTAACTTCTGCTGACAGATTGCTGTAGCCTAGGCATCGCCGTAATGAATACCTTCAACTTCCCACTCCACCCAAGCCATCATCAGTGTTCAGCAATTCAGATCTGAAAGACCACAGCACAAACTCGTTCCATTCGCACAAGAGGAGTTCTGAAGAGCTTTGCAAGATATATAATTTGCACCTGTTTAATTGAGATCAGTTGAAACACCAGTTCAGTTACATTGGAATATGTGTGCTCTTAAATTTACATGCACAAGCCAAACTGGCATAAACCAGATTTAAATCCATACACGGGCGCCCACTCAGAAAGTTGCACCTGTTTAAACAAATCCACATGAGCTTACTCATTTTCGTGATAACCAGGGTGAACTCTTCACCTCTGTACCATCCAGACATCCAAATAGGCTGCTACATGGCTGTGGGCTTCATGGCAGTTTGCTAGATGACGGTAGAATGTTGTGGATCAGGATTC
Organism: Carettochelys insculpta; assembly: GCF_033958435.1. Taxonomy (NCBI): domain Eukaryota; kingdom Metazoa; phylum Chordata; order Testudines; family Carettochelyidae; genus Carettochelys; species Carettochelys insculpta. The sequence continues at coordinate 11,354,509 of NC_134164.1, forward strand.
CTTGGACGTGGAGGGGAGCATGGTTTCCTGGTAAATCAATGAAGCCAGGCCAGAGACCCAAGCCGAATTCCACAAAGCAGATTATTCAACTAATTTAGGTGAAAAGCTATTCACAGAACACCAAAACTGTAGTCTTCAGACTAACCATGCTGCTAAACTAAGCAGTCGATTTTCTTTTTGCATCTGACACTAAAAGAATGAATTAATAATGTAGCAATTTTGACTGCAAAGGCTTGTACAGATTATACCTTTCCCATCTGTTTGTGATCTTGCTGACTACTGTAATTCTCCTCTCCTACCTTATGTGAAGAGATAATTTAATGGTTTCGTTTAGAAAGTTGCAAGGATGATCAAAGAGGTGAACAGCGGCAGTGACATTGCTGTGAGCTCATTTTGCAGTGGTTGATGCTGTGGTACTCATCACAAGGAAAGTCTTCTGACAAAGTTATAAGTAAGGGAAATATAAAGAGCTAACAATGCCCTTGGGAAAACTTTTAGAAGTGTTTACACTACAACTGGAAGTGGAGTTTCAGTCTAGTTGCTGTACCTGTGCTTGCTTTAATCTAGCTGGCTACCTGAGCTGCAACCACGCATCCAATTGCAGTGTAGACATACCCAGAGAAATGGGTGTAAATTGAGAGTTCTGTCTTTAAAATCAGTAGGATAACATGGAAGATAAATAAAGAAGGGAATCAGGCCCTGTGCTTCAGAGCCATTTGGATGCTCTATATAGTGAGCCTTCTTTCCCTTCATTGTTTCACATGATGGAGATGGCCCAGGAATAGATGCCCTTAAATTCCTCAGCTCCCTGTTGGCTGCTCTGGTTTGTGACATCCCAGCTGGCTGCTGTGTAGGTGGCTCTCAGGATGCCTGCCCTTGTGATGTTATGCCAAGGCCACACGTTTTTCAATGTGCACATTTGTCATGATTCGAGATGAAAACAAACGTCAACTGTCAGAATTTCGCAGAGGACTATAATTCCAGTTTTCACTCTGTTCTAGCAGACACTGTAGCCTAGCAAATTCATGTTCTTACCACTGGTGTATTTTCAACACCAGGACTGAGCTCTGGACCCTGTGGCTGCTAATCCTTGCTCTGATTTCTCACTGTAATAGTAGGTCCTGGACTCTGCCACTCTCCAGCTCCTTCCCATGGAATTGGGCATGTTCAAAAGACAGACTCCCATTAACTTCAATGGCTTTAGAGCAGGCTGTGTAGCTTGAGCTGCTGCAAGCCTATCTCAGATGCCTGCATGAGTGGGGATGGTGTCCCCCACCCCGCAAGCTCCCCAGCAAGTTTGAGTGGGTATGGGAAGCAGCCAACATGGATGGGTTGAAACAGCAGAGGGCTTAAGGCGCCAAAGCACTGTCTGTGGAGACATTGTTTAGTCTAGTCACTTGAGGTATGAGACTCCTCTTACTCATACAGCCCACATCAGAAGTAACTCCACAGAAGTTAATCAAATTCTGCTTATGTGAACCAGAACAGTACCAGCTCTTTGGTGACAAATTCACTGCAGAGGCAGAAGGGGGTGCTGCTCCAGAGATTGCCCGGGAACCCTTTTTTTGTTTTGTTCTAACACAATATTCGAAATTGCTGGAAGAATCTGGCTCAGAATGTGGCTCAGAAACCAGTGGCTCCCTCTGCACCACAACCAGGGAGACCCCTACACATAGGGTTTGAAGAGCACCTTACAGGTACATATTAATGAATGAACCCCACTGCTCCACCACATTCTCAACATCATCTGCGCTGTGTGGGTAAAGGCATTAAGAACTGGAAGTGAGGCTGTTGGAGCCCTGTGCCTCCCACCACCAGAAGTTGGTTCCATAAAAGGTGTTACTTCACCCGCAGTGTCTTTCTTACAAGGTGCATCTACACATGCAAAAAACTTTAAAAAAAGAGGCCCTTTTTCGAAAGAGCGGGAGGAGCGTCTACATGCATAAACCCATCTTTTGAAAGAAAATGAAAAGTACAGGGCTCGGAAATTGAAATCCGAACCCCTATCCCATATCAGGAAGATCTCTCCCTTTCGAAAACATAAATCGAAAGAGTACAAGTGTAGATGCTGCACAGCCCACTCTTTCGAAATACAGGTCCGTCATGGCACCGATCAGCTGGTGCGCAGGGCCTCTCCAGCCAGCAGCAGCGGGACTCTATGGTTCCTGCATTCAGCTGCTTTAAAGCCTCACACACAGAAAACCCATGGCAGGAAGCTGAGGGCGTGCTAGGAGCAGCGTGCGCACGAGTTCCAGGTGCACGCTCCAGCATGGCCAGCAGCCAGACCCCCGCAAGCCCCACGGCCCCCCTCTGAACCCTCTCCAGGCTCCCAGGGCTCCCGGGGGAGAAAAAAAAATGAGCCCCCTCCTGGACAGAGCAGGAGCTCCGGGACCTCCTCGGACTCTAGCAGGACGAGGAGGTCCTCCGCCACATGGGGGTCAAGCAGCGGAATGCCACAGCCTTTGGCCGCCTGGCAACGGGCCTCTGCACCAGGGGCCACCCGGAGTGTACCCCAGACCAGGTAGGCTCCAAGGTGAAGGAGCTGCACCAGGGATATGCTCAGGCCAGGGACCGGGCCGGATACTCCGGGGCAGGTCCAGCGACCTGCCCCTTCTACCGGGAGGTCTGGAGCATCCTGGGGCCCCAGGAGAGTTCTCCCCCTGTGGCCTTCCAGGACACCTCCGGGGAGGAGCTGCAGGCAGAGGCGGTGGAGGAGCAGCCCCCATCGGGGACCTAGGAGGGTGAGGGGACCACCAAACGGTCAAGCGAGGAGTGGGAACTGACCATCCTCATCCCCTCCTGCTCCTCCAGCCGGGCGACTGAGGGCTGGCCATCGCCGAGGGACCCTCTGGTACGTACAGGGAGGGGAGCATGCCTACTCCAAGGGTGGGGGCGACACAAGGGCTAGGTGCCTGCACATTGGACTGGTGGTCCTGGACTGTACACAGGCCAGCCCCCACATGGGATGCGGCACCCCACGGTGGCGCATCAGTGAAGCCCAGCACCCGCCCTCAGTGGACAGTGCCGTAAGCGGCACAGGGGTGGCGACTGGTCAGTGCCGGACGGTGCCCGGGGCCTGCATACCGCAGGCTGGGAAGGGCCACCTGCGGGAGAGACCCCCCGGGAATCACAGCCAGGCTGGGAGGCCCGGTCCCGGGGCTGGGGGCAGGTCAGTGCTCCCTGGGGTGGTGGTCAGTCAGTGTCCCTTGTGGACACAGCTGGGTCCCCTCCATCCAGGGCACGCTACTGACATGCTCTCCCCCTCTCCACACAGCCACACCACCCAGGGGATGGGAGAGTCCCACACCATCCCTCATGCCGCAGCAGTCCAGACGCCACCCCAGGCAGGGCACCGTCTGGGCCATGGCTGGAGGGCCCTATGCCGAGCCAAAGAAGACCAGGCCAGCCAGCGTCAGGCTGAGGTGGCTGAGGAGCACCTCCAGCTCGCCTGGGCGGATATGGAGTGGCGAAGGGCAGCCTGGGACAGGATGCTGGACATGCTCCAGGGCATTGGCCAGGCTGTGTGGGAGCATACAGCCACTATGACCCACCTCCTGGCACTGCTGGCCCTGCCCCTGCCACCTCCACTGAGCCTGTCCCCTCTGCCCCCACCAGGCCCACCTGCCGGCAGTATTTGCTGGTGGTACCAGCACCCTTCCCCCCTGCTGGGGACCCCACACCTGGGGGGGCAGGGGCTCCAGGGGCTGACGGGGTTCCCGGCCCACCACCCCTGCCCCACAATGAGCACCTCGCCCCCCTCCAGGTTGGTTACCCCCACCCCCGTCCAAGTTAGGTTCCCTCCTCCTCCGCTCCGAGTTAGATTCCCCCTGCCCCCCTCCAAGTTAGGTTCCTCCCTCCAAGTGAGGTTTCCCCCGTACATATTATTCCAAACACCCAAGTTATATAAACGTTTCTTTATTATTCACCACTCCGTGCTGTGCTCCTTGGTGGCTGGTGGGTGGTGGATGTGCAGGTGCGATGCTGGTGGGGGTGGGGGTGGCAGAGTTGGTGGGTGACTGATGTGCATGGGATGTGGGTGTGCATGTGGGTCAGAGGTGGCCATCGGCAAATGCCTGCCTGAGGGCCTCCCAGATGTGGTGGCTGTCCCAGTGGGCCTGGAGGATGGGGGCGGCGCCTGGCTGCTCATAGACAGCGCCAGCCAGAGGGCCCCCCCCCAGGGACATAGGCGTCCCCCTTTCCCTCCATAATGTCGTGGAGGATGCAACAGGCACCCACCACCTGGGGCACGTTGGTGACCCCGACCTCCAGCTAGGTGAGAAGACACCTCCAGTGCCCCTTTAGATGCCCGAAGGCCTGCTCCACCACATTGCGGGCATGGTTGAGGCGCTCATTGAATGCCTCCCAGGTGGGGTCGAGGTGTCCCGTGTAGGGTCTCATGAGCCACGGCTGCAGGGGGTATGCCGCATCTGCCACCATGCAGAGCGGCATGGTGACATCCTCCGCCACGGCAATCTCCCTCTGGGGGATGAAGATGCCGGTCCGCATGTGGTGGCAGAAGCCAGAGTTCCGGAAGACCCAGGCATCATGGGTGCGGCCGGCCCAGCCCACGTAGAGGTCGGTGAACCAGCCCCTCATGTCCACTAGGGCCTGCAGCACCACCGAATGGTAGCCCTTCCGGTTGATGTACTGGCCAGCACAGTGTGGCAGCACACGGATGGGGATGTGTGTGCCGTCCAAAGCGCCGATGCAGTTTGGGAAGCCCAGGTCCTGGAAGCTGGCAGTGGTGTTGTCCACATCCCCCAGGCGGACGACCCTATAGAGCAGCATCATGTTGATGGCCCTGATGACCTGTAAAAGGGGAAGGGGGGCACGTGCTCTAGTGCGGGTGTGGCAGCCATTGCCCCCCACCTCGGGCCCATTTTGCCCCCCTCCCATCCAGACCCTGGCCTGTGCAGCCCCTGCCCCATCCAGCCACTTGAAGGGGAGGGTTCCCCTTGCCCCAGCCCCCCTGCCCCCCAGACCCTCCCCCCTTACCTCCATAAGCACAGCCCCAATGGTGGCCTTGCCCACCCCGAACTGCTGTCCCACAGAGCGGTAGGAATCCGGGGTGGCCAGCTTCCAGATGGCGATAGCGACCTGTTTCTCAAGGGTGAGGGCTGGCCGCATGCAGGTGTCGTGGTGCCAGAGTGCGGGGGCGAGCCAGTGGCAGATCTCGAAGGTCTGTCTCGACATGAGGAAGTTCCGCAGCCACCTTTCCTCGCCTCACTCCTGTAGCACCACACGCTCCCACCAGTCAGTGCTGCTGGGGTGGGTCCAGAGGCATCGGGGCATCCGGGGGGCACCCGGCAGTGCCCCAGGTGGGGGAGCTGCACAGCCCCGAGGGGACCTTGCAGCCACCCGATGAGCTCGGGTGCAGCTGCGGCGAGGGTGCACAGCATTGCCAGCAGGGCGTCCATGATGAGGGCATCCTCCTGCAGGAGCTGTCGTTGGGCCTCCATGGTGGGCACGAGTGGGCTCTGCCGGGCAGGAACAGGCTGGGCAGCACTCAGCTCCTGCGGAGAGGAGGGCAGAGGGAGGGGCCCTTTAAAGGAGGAGGCTGGCTGTGGCCCCAGAAGGGCTTGTCGGCCATGGGACCCCGTCCGCGGCGTTTTCTGCCTCCCTTCTTTCGAAAGAGAGCTTGGAGCCATGTGGACGCTGTCTTTCGAAAGACCAGGGCGGCACTTCAAAAGAGCGGATCGGAATGCCAATCTGAAAAATGGCAGCGGGTGCTCTCTGTTGATGGCCGCTTTTTCGAAAGCCAAACTTCGATTTTTGCCCTTTCGAAAGGGCGCTTGCATGTAGACACAGCTACAGAGTGTAAGAATGGGCAGGTGGTTTAAGAGACAAAGGGAAGCAGCAACTCTCCTGCGTCTTAGTGCTCAGCCCCTTCCCTCTTCCTATTCCTATTCTGGCAGTTCCTGAAGGTTCCCACAGCTGCCTGCTGAAGCTTGGAGAGACATGATTCTTCCTCCAAAGTGGATGTTTTAACTTGAATGTGAAAAGACTCCTAGCTTGCCAGACCTATTAGCATAACATTGAACTGTTTTAGAGCTGTTTTAGTATCAATGAAACCATTTAACAGGCATGTACCAACCCTACTTATTGACAAAAGTTGTGGATTACTATGTGTACAGGACCTTAGTTTAAAATTAGCTTTAAATATTTCATTAGTTTGTGGCTGGCGATTAAAAAAATTACATTTATATTTAGCTGCACAATCTGAGTATTCAGCGTTAGTCTTAAATGGTTGGATCATCAAACATATAGTTTTTAAACACCACCCTTATCTAAAATACACATTTTAATTTTAATTAATATAGTACAAACAATTTGCTTCCAAGTCTTCCTGTTCTGTCAATCCATCCCTACTTTCCTGTCAGCCCCTTAAAGAAATGAGATTCTTTTTCCTTCCAGAGTATTCGATACGTTTCCCTTTTACTTCTGACTATTTGATAAATGAGTTTTAAGAGACCCCTCAACCAAAATCAGTAACTCATAGGATATAAAGTTCTTTGATGTGCCTAAAATCTTTAGAAATATATTTTAACATAGAGTTAAATTTCAAACACAGGTTTGGTATGAAAAATCATACAAAATAAATTAGCGTTGCCTTTTTCAAAAACCAGTCAACTTTGTTATGAACACACTAAACTTACCTGACTGGTTAATTGAAAATACTCTTTTGTTTCAGTGAATTAATAATGTAGTAATTGGGAATGACTATTTTATGAAGGCTTAACTGTATATTTAAAACATAAAATCAGCTCAGAAATACTGATGTAAAACACAGAAACGCTGTATGCTGTATCATGAGCTCATGGGAATAAGGGGACTTCGAAGTAGGCGGCGTCCTTTCGAAAAGGAGCCCCGTCTGGACGTGCCGCGAGGCGGCAAGGAGCGTCAATTTCGAAGCACGGCTGCCTCCCGCATGCTAATGAAGCGCTGAATATGCATTTCAGCGCTTCATTAGTAAACTTCGAAATGGCCATTTGCATGGCCATTTCGAAGTTTGGGGCACGTGTAGACACAGCTGGGAAGTTATATTAGCTCTGTGATTGGCAGTGGTGTGACCTCTGTGTGTCCAGTTCTGGTGCCCACAGTTCTAGGAGGATGTTGATAAAGTGGTCAGGGCTCAGGGAAGAACCCATGGGAACGATTAAAATATTTAAAAAACAGTTCTTATAGTTATAGACTCAAAGATCTTCATCTATTTAATATAACTAACAGAAGACGAAGCAGTGACCTGATTACACTCTACATGTACCTACATGGGGAATACCTATTTGATAAAGAGATCTTTAATCTAGCAGAGAATCGTCTAACATGGTCAACCAGCTGAAAGTTGAAGCTAGACAAATTCAGACTGGAAATAAGATATAAAATGTTAATGGGGAGAAACACTGGAACAATTACCAAGGATTGTGGTGGAGTGTCCATCACTGACAATTTATAAATCAAGATTGCAATTTTTTTTTCTGAAAAGTTCTGGTCTGGGAATTATTCCGGGGAAGTTTTCAGGCTTGTACTATACAAGAGGTCAACCTAGGTGGTCAGAATGGTCCATCTGGCTCTGGTGTCTATGATTCTGTGATGTACCATGGCAGTTCAGGCCAGAATGGCTGGACTCTGGTGCAGCCTGAAAGATGAAGCCACACAATAGAGTGAGCCTATAGTGGGCAATGGAGGTGAGCAGGAGGCAGAACAATGTGCTTTGTCATTTGTAAAGAGAAGGTTGTTCTTCTGAAGAATTCATTATATTTTGATATGTCATAAGGAAACCAGTCAAAATATCCCCATGAGATGGGAATTGTGGTTTCCTATCAACTCTGCCTGAATGGTTGTTAAACTCATTACAGTTCAGTGAGAGCACCTGTAACAGGCATGGCCTGAGAACCTGGGACAAAGCAACAGCCTTGCTGACAGCATCCTTAAAGACCCTAAGAATTGAATGGGCCATAAAGGGTCCCGGCCTGAATCTGAGAGTGGTTGTCTCCAGGTCAGGATGGAGAACTGTCACTGCTTTGCTATAACTATTTTCTTGACATACAGTTTTTCTGACCTTTCTGTTCAAAGACCTCTGGATTCCATTAGTAGGCTCATAATGAATGCCAGACTAATTGCTATGTAGGATGGCTGCACAGAGAAGCCCAGCAATCTTGCAATGGGTTCATTTGGACCGTTTTTGATCATTACCGTCAGGAACTGTGCAGTCTAATATACAGCCCCAGTGAAGCCTAGCAAACAACCTTATCAAATGCAAACTTTCCAAGTGCCCCAATATTGCTCAGAAATGCTGCTCCATCCTTAGTTAAACTTAGCAGAAACTGATACCATGAGTTTCATTCCACTGAAACAGACATGGGTCTTCTCAAAGGGGTATGGTATTAATGTTAGTAAGTATGGCAGCATCCTACCCACAAGTTGCTAGCACATCCATGCCCTGGACAGAAGCCCCTGTGCACCAGTGTATACTGTGAGCAGAGCAACTAAGCCCCTGCATGTCTGGTTTGCAACCCAGTCACTCCCAGATCCAGATTAATAATGTTATCCCCTGCATCACAATGATGCTACCCAGAATCCTATGCATCAGCTGCACATGGACAGTGACCTCTCTTGCTCCATTTCAGTGAGAGAGACTTGAGCATATGGAGCTCATGCACAAGATTCTGGGTAATGTAGTTGCCCTCAGCTCCGGTTTTGCTTCCACAAATGGGAGTGCAGGTGGGAAAGGGTCAGCAAGACTTGCCAGCCAATGGCAGGACAAGCGAGGGGATAGAGCTAAAGAGTGGGGTTGAGGTGATGGTGCAGAGCTGGGTAACACAAGGTAGGCAAAGGTACCAGGTGGCTTACTGGGTCAGTATGTTAGGATCGGGGGGGGAAGGCCTTGGCTTCATCAGGGAGTGGATATTGGGAAATAGCCCCACTGACCCGGGACTCAATGTCGCAAGAGGGATTTGGGAGTCAGGCAGGGGTTTTCATGGCCCATTCTTCATAGGCCTTTGGGCCCAGTGGGAGGGAGATTAAGTAATATCCCCTCCTCTTCCAGAAGTTTGGACCAGCAGAGAAGGGGCAGGCCCAGTCAATTCTACTTTGCTGCAAATATCCTAACCAAAGTAAAAGTGCAGTCTCTATTGGTGTACCGGCAGCCTGGCCTCCCTGAACACTGCTTACAGGTCTAGCTCATTGAATCTCTGCAGTAGGAATGTGTGCAAGTGCGTGTGTTGCTGGGTGCTCTTGCAGTGGTAAGGAGCTAGGATGTGGGAATAGAAAGACTGAATGGGGATGAAGGTGGAGGGGCAAAGGGACGGCAGTGTGGGTCTGGTTATGAATGAGGCTGGCAGGGAGGGAGTGGGTGTGTGGGTGAGGCTCCAGGAAAATGCTCCTGGGAATTAATTTGCAAATGTTGGTCAGTAAGATTGTGAGCACAATTAAAGGGCCCTGGGATTTTCATCTTGTGATTTGTAGTTTTTAGCAGAATTTATGCTATGGACATCTGTGGGTGCTAGGATGCTCAGCACTGTGCTCTGCTAGACAGACAGCATCTCTGGGCCACATGCCATTGCTGGACTCCATCTTGGAGAAGGCAGTTAGTCTGCAGTGACTGAAGGCTAGAGCTGAGCAAAATGTCTTGCACAACTTGTTTTTTCTGAGTTAAACAGACACATTCAGCAACACCAACACAGTTGGTGACAAGTATCAGAGAGTTTCTAGTGTTAGTCTTCGAGAATAACAAGAAGTCTTGTGGCACCTTATAGACTAACACATATTTTGGAGCATAAGCTTTTGTGGGCAAAGACCCACTTCACCAGATGCATGAGCGGGGGGGTGGTTTCAGAGGGGTATTTAAAGAGTGGGGTCCCAGTAAGAGGGAGGGCCAGAGCTGACAGGGTGGGTGTTGGGAGAGGGCTGGGGGGATGCACGGAAAACTGTGGGCTGCGGCAATGTTGGGACCAGGTGGGGCAGGGTGGGGTGAGGCGGGTGGATGCGTGGGGAGTTGCCACGGGGGGGGCGGGGGTTAGGATCAGGCTGGGCGGGACTGAAGATCTCCCCATGACCTGGCCAGGGACCCTGCGGGGGGCTTGTATGAGTGAGGGAAGTTCATTCAGATAGTGAACAGTGGTAAGTATATGCATTCCTCGTTTTTGTGAGTATTTGTAAATAGAGTACTTGTTAAACAAGGGATGAGTGTAAAGAACTGCCCGGGACAAGCTCCGGCGAGGAACTGCCAGGCCCTAGCCCATCAACTTCTTTTATATTGGTCTGCTGGGTCCTGATTGGCTGCCACAGAGACAGCCTGGAGGACCACTTTTCGGCTCCTCGCACTGGGATGGGGTGTGGAAAGGCCTCTGACATTCTGTAGGGGGCATCAGGGCTTAGGCCATCCCATCACAGGGCAGCTAAAGGGGCAGCTTCCCCAGGGCCAAGCCACCCCTTCGACAAGTGAAGCAGCAGCTGGAGTCCTAGGCCACTGAAAGAGCCTTGGGCTGCACAGTTTGGGCCATGCTGAGGGGCTGACTGGGGAAGTCTGGCTCACAGTGCCACCCTTTCTGCCCAAGGTCCTGCCCCTTCTGGGAGCCATGAACCAGAAACCTATCTGGGAAAAACATTTAAGTTATTTTCATTAGGATTGGAGGGGCCTTGTGCCTTTATCTTCATCTTGTGACATATCTATTCCAGCAGGGCAGCCTTTGAAACACATCTCATCCACACTTCACTTGGCAGAACGGCGCCGTAATCTAATTACCGACAGAACAGTAATGATTGACGCTGATATTATATCAGTTCCGTGGCATACACTTGTCACTTGCCAGGATTCATTTTTTCCAGTTACTCTCCAAGGCTCTATCACTCTTCAGCCACGTCTACACGTGCACGCTACTTCGAAGTAGCGGCACCAACTTCGAAATAGCGCCCGTCACGGCTACACGTGTTGGGTGCTATTTCGAAGTTAACATTGACGTTAGGCGGCCAGACGTCGAAGTCGCTAACCCCATGAGGGGATGGGAATAGCGCCCTACTTCGATGTTCAACGTCAAAGTAGGGAACATGGGCTACGTCTACACGTGAAGCCAACATCGAAATAGCTTATTTCGATGTAGCAACATTGAAATAGGCTATTTCGATGAATAACGTCTACACGTCCTCCAGGGCTGGCAACGTCGATGTTCAACTTCGACGTTGCACGGCACCACATCAAAATAGGCGCTGCGAGGGTACGTCTACACGCCAAAGTAGCACACATCGAAATAAGGGTGCCAGGCACAGCTGCAGACAGGGTCACAGGGCGGACTCAACAGCAAGCCGCTCCCTTAAAGGGCCCCTCCCAGACACAGTTGCACTAAACAACACAAGATCCACAGAGCTGACAACTGGTTGCAGACCCTGTGCCTGCAGCATGGATCCCCAGCTGCAGCAGCAGCAGCCAGAAGCCCTGGGCTAAGGGCTGCTGCCCACGGTGACCATAGAGCCCCGCAGGGGCTGGAGAGAGAGCATCTCTCAACCCCCCAGCTGATGGCCGCCATGGAGGACACGGCAATTTCGACGTTGCGGGACGCGGATCGTCTACACGGTCCCTACTTCGACGTTGAACGTCGAAGTAGGGCGCTATTCCGATCCCCTCATGAGGTTAGCGACTTCGATGTCTCGTCGCCTAACGTCGAAGTTAACTTCGAAATAGCGCCCGACGCGTGTAGCCGCGACGGGCGCTATTTCGAAGTTAGTGCCACTACTTCGAAGTAGCGTGCACGTGTAGACACAGCTATGTAGTCGTTGCGCGTCCCGCAACATCGAAATTGCGGGGTCCTCCATGGCGGCCATTAGCTAAGGGGTTGAAAGACGCTCTCTCCAGCCCCTGAGCTCAATGGTGGCCACGTGGAACGGCCCCTTAAAGCTCCCCGCCCCCTCCCTTCCTGTTCAGGAAGCTGAGAGAGCGTGCAGGCAGCAGCAGTAACACGCGGCTAGCCTGCATGCTCCTCCGCAGCCACCCACACCCCCACCCGCCATGATGGCTGCCCGGCAGCCCCCCCAGCGCCCCCAGAGGACCCACCCAAGGGGAGCCAGGGCTCACAGCCCAGCAGCCAGGCGGGGAAGCGGCATCAGGGCCCCTCCTGGACGGAGGCCGAGCTTTGGGACCTGCTGGGGCTCTGGAGCGAGGAGGAGGAGCTCCAGGTAATGGGGAACAAGAGGCGGAACGCGGATGCGTTCACTTGGCTGGCCGAGGGCCTGGCCACCCGGGGTCACCCTGCCCACACTCCAGATCATGTCCGGACTAAAGTGAAGGAGCTGCGGCAGGGTTATGCCCTGGCCGGGATGCGGCCAGCCGATCTGGGGCCACCCCCGTCACTTGCCCCTTTTACAGGGAGCTCAGGGACATCCTGGGCCCCCGGCACACCTCCTCCCCTCCAGCCACTCTTGATACCTCGGCCGAGGAGCCCCAGCAGGCCCCGGAGGCGGAGTCTGCCCCGGAGGCAAGCCCCGCACCCCGGGGGCCCTCCCAGGAGCCCACCCCCGGGGCACCGGAGGAGGAGGAAGGGGAGTCCTCCTCGAGTGATGGGGGGGCTACACATCATCATAGCCTCGAGGAGCTCCAGCCGGGCGTCCGCCCCCCAGGTGTCCCCTGACCGTGGGAGTGGACGGTCAGGTATGTACCCCCCCAGTGCAGACTCCCGGGGTTGAGGGGTGTGGGTAATAGATATGGCCAGGGCCCTCCACATGCCCAGATGACCATGGCCCCAAGGACAGCAGTGGCATGTCCCTCACAGGAGCGCATCAGCCCCTGGCCCCCCCTAGCACGACAGTGCCATGCCCCATCCCCGGGGCTGGGGGGAGAGGAACGTCTAGTGTCCCCTGGGGGGAGGGGTTGGGACACCCAGGAGCAGCAGCAGCAGCAGCAGCAGCAGCAGCAGCAGCATGTGATGGAGTGGGGGGAGTGCAAATGCGAGACTCAGGCTAGATATGAGAAACAAGCTGAATAGCTCCCAGTGGCTAAGGATGATCCTGGGGCTACAACTGGCAGGTTACACCTCTGCCCTGAACAAAGAGGAGGGAGGAGCCGAGCTGGGTTTGAATCGGGGGCGGCAGTTAGAGGCTCGGGGAAGGGAGAGCTGGAAAGCAGCCAGCCTGAGGAGGGGGAACGCTACACCCCAGAGGGGCACCCCTCGGGGTCTTCTCCCAGGACGGGTTGGAAGGACTGTCTCTGAGTGCTGTACTGTCGCTTCTGGGAGAAACTGGGCATCTGTTGCCTAATAAACCTCCTGTCGTACCTGCTGAGTTGAGAGTCACTCCTGCCAGCGGATGGGGTGCAGTGCAGGGGGACCCCTGAACCCCATCACAGCAGCATCTCCCGGGGACGGGGATGGGAAACCTGCAGCAGAGGGGTGGGGGGATGAGGGCCACAGCTCGGGGCCCACATTAACGGCTGTCTCCACTCTTCTTCCCCCGCTCCTGTGTTCCGCAGCTGCACCATCGGAAGGACTGGAGAGCGCCAGCGAGGCGTCAGTGGTCCCAGAAAGCCCTCCGGGGCCATCACTCCAGGCCAGCTCCTCGGCGGAGCAACGACCGGCCCCATGGTGGGAATGATGGCGGACGCAGCACCACCAGCTGCCGGCGATGGACCCCCAGCTGCTGGCACTGCACCGTCGGCAGCTGGAGGTCACCGAGCAGCGGCTGCGGGTGGAGAAGCGCCATCTCCAGCTGCTCGAGGGGGCGCTGGCCTGGCGCCAGGGGGCCTTCATGCGGACCCTCAGCTGCATCGTGGACTCCCTGGCCCCTCAGGCCGCGCTGGCCGCCGTAGCGCCCGCCCTGCCTGCTCCACCCGCTGCTCCACCCACTGCTCCAGCCGCTGCGCCGGCCGCCGTCGCACCGCCACCCGCCACCGAGGGCCATCCTGCCGAGGGGGACCTGGAGCCAGCTGACACTCGCCAGCCGTATCTCCCTGTCCGCCCGGCCCTCAGCCAGCCCCGGCCAGGGCTGTGGCCGAGGCAGGGATCCTGGCCGCCCACCCCCAGTGCTGGACTGTAGGGGCGTGGGGCCCAGGACGTGGCCCCCCACTCCCCCTTTGTATATATTCCCCCCAGTTTATTGTTCTTTTCTTGTAAATAGTTTGTATTTGTGACCCATTACTTTGCTGATCCTTACCCCCCCATGTAAATAGTTCTCTCCTGCCTTGTCTTCCCCTTTCATGTCATCCCGATTTTTATAATGTATATATATTTATCAGTTTGATTTCCCCTGTACATAGTTTGTCTTGTTCAGAATGTTTATAATAATAATAATAATAATAGTATAAGAGTTGTAGTAAAGAAAATGTTTGAGTTGACAAACAACTGTCTGCTTTTATTTTTACAAGAAAAGTGGTGGGGGGTGCTCTTGGGTGCTCTGTGGTGTGGGCGTAGGGGCAGGGAGTGTTGTGGAGGATGGGGGCGTGCAGTGTGGGGCCTGCCTGCATTCACCCCGCGGCCTCATCAAACTGGGCCCATAGGGCCTCCCGGACCCGGGTCCCTTCGGGGTCCACATGGCGACTGGGGGCAGCGGGTGGCTGCACATTGGCCCTGCCGGCCTCCACAGCCCAGCCGTGAAAGAAGGCCTCCCTCTTGCTCTCCACCAGGTTGTGTAGGGCGCTGCACACACCCACAATCTGGGGGATGTTGGTGGGGCCCGCATCAAGGCGGGTGAGGAGACACCTCCAGCGCCCTTTGAGGCGGCCAAATGTGCGCTCCACCACCTGGCACGCATGGTTCAGGCGCTGGTTGAAGCACTCCTGGCTGGCTGACAGATGGCCTGTTTACGGGTGCATGAGCCAGGGCCGGAGGGGGTATGCCACATCTGCGATGATGCAGAGGGGCATGGTGGTGTCCCCCAGAGGGATCTCCCGCTGGGGGATGTAGGTCCCCGCCTCCAGCTGGCGGCACAGGCCCGAGTTCTGGAATACCCGGAATACCCGGGCATCGTGGGTGCTGCCAGGCCAGCCCACATAAATGTCCAGAAAGCGGTCACGGCTGTCCACCAAGGCCTGGAGGACCACTAAGTGGTAGCTCTTCCTGTTTATGTAGCGTCCTCCTCTGTGTTCCGGGGCACAGATGGGGATGTGGGTCCCATCCAGAGCCCCGAAGCAATTGGGGAAGCCCAGGGTGGCAAACCTGCGATGGCAGCATCTGGGTCCCCCAGCCTCACGAGCCTGTGGAGGAGCAGGGCATTGATGGCGTGGACGAGCTGCAGGGGAAGCACATGGGAGAGCACTGAAGAGGGGTGTGCAGGGTGTGTGTGGCCCTCCCCTGCCAGGGCCCCCCATCCCCTCCCCTCCCCTGCCAGGGCTGCCTCCCCCTCGCCCCGTAGGTCCTCTTACCTCCATGAGGACAGCCCCGACGGTGGCCTTGCCAACGCCAAACTGCTGGCCCACGGATCGGTAGCTGTCTGGAGTGGCCAGCTTCCAGACAGTGATGCCGACCCATTTCTCCACGCTGAGGGCACGCCGCATGGCGGTGTCCTGGTGCCTGAGTGCGGGGGTGAGCCACTGGCATAGCTCCAGAAATGTCTGCCAGCTCATCCGAAAGTTCTGGAGCCAGCGGTCGTCGTCCCACTCTCTGAGCAACAGCTGCTCCCAGCAGTCAGTGCTGGTGGGGTAGCTCCACAGCCAGCGGCGTGTGCGGCGGGGTGTGTGTGTGCTGCAGGGTTGGGGGTTGAGTCCTCCTCCCCTGCGGGCAGCTCCTCCTCTGTGGCAAGGAGGTGCTCAGCTGCCTCCTGCATGGCATCGAGCAGGGGGAGCACTGCTCCTATAGGGGCGGCTGTGTGGACCTCTGGCTGCTGCTGCTGCTGCTGCTGCTGCTGCTGCTGCTGCTGCTGGGGGTCCATGACTGCGTCGCTCGAGGTGTGCATGCCTATGGCTCTGCAGACAGCGTGCTGTGCAGGCTGCGTGCGTCTGGGAGGGGCCCTTTAAGGGAGTGGCTAGCTGTTGCCCCGGAAGTGCTAGTTCACCCTGTGACCCTGTCTGCAGCTGTTCCTGGCACCCTTATTTCGATGTGTGCTACTTTGGCGTGTAGACATTCCCTCACAGCGCCTATTTCGATGTGGTGCTGTGCAACGTCGATGTTGAACATCGACGTTGCCAGCCCTGGAGGACGTGTAGACGTTGTTGGCTATTTCGATGTCTCTACATCGAAATAAGCTACTTCGATGTAGCGTTCACGTGTAGACGTAGCTTTCCAGTGGGGATTTCTTGGTGATTGGCTTGACATACAGACCCATCTGCCCATTCTACACAGGCTCACCTTATTTGCATTTCAAGACCAGGCCTCACAGTTACAGCACGAGGTGATTTCCTTTGTAGTGGCCCAGAAATTAGCAGCTTCCCACTGAAAAAAAAAGAAAGAAAGGAATAATAAAGGTTCACAAGTAAATGCTCTCAATGGCTACATGGCTGCCAGGTGAAATATTTCAAAACTGCAGCAGAACAGGAAATGCCTTGCTAGACACTAGGCCCCTTATGGTTGGCAGGTACTGGTGGAGGGGAGATTGCTGCCATACAGGACAGTCTAAACCAGCAACTAGTACAAATCATGGGCTCCTAGGGTTATACTGGAGCGCAAGGGTCACCTTTCTAACTCCCTGCCAAGATAGTAACAGAGAGGTAGCCATGTTAATCTGTATTCTAACAAAACAAAACAGCAGAAATGTAGTACTTTAAAGACTAACAAAATGATTTATTTGGTTATGAGCTGTTGTGGGACAGACCCACTTCATCAGATCAATCACATTTCCAGAACAGACTGACATCTGTAAGTACAGAGGTCCAAAAAAAATTGAAATAAAAACTGACAAATCAAGTACATAGGACTGAAGGAGGGGGTGAGGGGCAGGGGATGTTAAGTGTCTTGCCTGAGATAGTTACGAGCATCAAAGGAAGGGAAGCCGTCCTCGTAATGTGTGAAGTAATTGTCTCTGTTCATACCAAGTGTTAATGTGTCAAATTTAGGATTTGTTGAGTATAAACCACCCAAGACAGATGGCTCCAGCCTGCTTTTGGTGCATAAAAGCTCCATATTACTGGTCCTTCAGCCTTTACATGCTAAATAATGTACCATACATCTGAGGATGGGAAAGACTCTTCATACTAGGATGCTGTTTCCCCTCCTGAAATGCAGTTCCACAACTGAAACCCCAGATGAGCTAAAGAAGCAACGTCACTGCTTTTTCCAAAATATCTTGTGGATACAAAGGGAGCTAGTGTGTTATAATAACAGGATCCTATAGGTGGTAAGGCTGTAGAGGGCCCGTTCCAACTCTTCCACTTGCTCTGTGGCCTTGGTCCCATCACATAACCTCTGTTTCCTCATTTATAAAAATGCAGCTTATACAGCCAACTGACCATTGGCTGTGAAGCTTAATCCATTACTATATGTAATGCGCTCTGAGATCCTTGGGCGAAAGGAGCTGTAAAGACAGAAATTCAGCATAACCCAGAGTATCTTCATTGCTTTATGTTTCAAGCCCCTGATAATGATAATGATGATGATGAGAAGGAGGAGAATGGTGAGCTCTTGTTCCAAGCATGGGCATCTCCATGGGAAGTGCTGTTTTAGGTCCAAAGCCATTTCCTGCTAGATTTCATCTCCCTGTTTCTTCAGTGCTAAGATCCCTTGGCCACTTTTGCTTCTTGCCCCTGCTCTTAGCCTCCTCAGTTCTCTCTCCACCTGCCTTCCCATGTCTCCAACACACCCTGTGACCTGATGCTCTAACATGAAGGGAGAAAGAATCTAAATCTGGCATTATCTAAGTCAAAGCTCAAGCTAATCCCTGTTGAGAAACTCAAGGTATATTTTTCTTTTCAATGGGGGCTCCTTTAAGGGTGTGTTCTTATTCCCAACCCTAGGGCAACCATATCTCCCTGTCCCAAATACGGGACAGGGAGACATAGCGGGAGGGGTGGCTCCTCCAAGCCCCGGGGAGCTGGGAAGGAGGCAGCAGCTGCTGGGGCTCCCTGGAATCCCCAGGGAAGTGACAGCTGCCCATGCTCCCACTGCTTCCCCAAGGCTGGGTGGTGGTGGTGGGATGAAAATACAGCACGAGTTCCTTTGGAAAAAAAGTTGGGACACCTTTTTGTCATCCCAAATGCAGGACCATCCCACCCAATACGGGACGGATGGTCACCTTACCCAGCCCTCCTCTTTTTCTTCCTCTGTTGTATGGCAGATGTCTCCAGACCCCAAGAATGAGAATGTCTGAAGTTAGGCTTGTGGCTTGAAAGGACAGAAAATCATATCTGTGTGGCAGGAAAAGTGAGGCCCGTGTCCTCATGGCTGATGAGCTGGCAACAAGGTCTGGTTTATAACAGAGAAAGATCAAATCACAAATCAGCAGTGGGGGAAGCAGTGAATGCCAGGTGACAGCTTTTACCTGAGCCCAGAAGCCCTGGGACACATAAAATATGTGCCAAGGGTTGCAGTTTGTCCTGGTTTCCCTGAGGCTGTAGAGTGCTCTGGGATTAGGGTTTAGGAAATGACTTTTCTTTAAGGCTAAGGAGAAGTTATTGCCTCAGCATCACAGAGGTAGAGAGGTCAACACCAGAATGGACCACGAATATCATCCACTCACCCAAGGATACTTACATTAGGGCCATCAGAAGGTGTATTAGTAATACCTACATTCATTATTTCCACAGTTCATGTTAGCCGGTCGCCGGGTAATGTGCGGTGAGGTACCAACTATGCCCTTGTTACCATCCGAGTCTTTAACTGCTAGAGCGCAGGGGGCCTTCGCAGCGGGCAGCCTGGGCAAGGCTGATGGATGCCCCAGGGTCCTAAACACCCGAGTCTTTTACTGCTAGAGCAGGGAGCTCCTAGCACTCTCACCTATGGCCAGGCTGTGGTAACCAAAAGGTTAAAGTTATTTTTATTGTGCTGGCTGTGTTGCAGTGACAGAGAGTAACAGCAGTCAAGCTTAGATCTTAACTAGTTACAAGTTTATTAAGCTACAGTTATAAGCGTGCGGTTACAAAAGGCTATTGTCTAGTTCTTATATGCTAGCAGAGTACAGGTGTTAACAGGTTACATTACAATTCAATACCATGACGTCTTAATGCAACAGCATCTATCTATAGAGCTCTAATTCTTTAATTGTGCACACCAACAGGAGACCTTAATATGGGTACATCTTACCCTCCTTAATATGGGTATATCTTACCCTTCTTGCGTCTCTTGATACCAGTGTAGCCAAGCCAGGATCGGTCACTCAATTCCGCAGAAAGACGAATACGAGGTTGGGCGTACCCAGTTGCGGACCTCGGGAGGCAATCACCTGACCCGACCAGCAGGTAGTTGGTGGGAATGCACTCAGAGTCAGAGTGCTGCTGGGCCCATCTTTATACCCCTTGGGTCACGTATCCTCTTTCTTATATATGGTGCCAGATCGTACTGGTCTGTCTTTTGTGATGCCAGTTCTTACAAGGACAATTCTTACTTAATTTGCACTTGTAAGACAGGAGATAAGCAATTTTGGGAGTACAGGACATTCTTTTACAAGGGCGGAGATTTCTCTTCTGGGATGGCTGTGTGGGCGCATCAAATCCATTAATGCCAGCTGGGGTAATTTCCTGAAGCCCTTCATTAATGGTTAGCCTGCTAGCCCTCTATCTGTGTTTTCAGTTCCTCAGGGTCACGATGAGCCAGCACATCTGGGCCCCTTTAGGAAGGCATCAAAGACTGCTGTTTAACTGCTGTTCAGTGCCCTGTGTGCTCTGAGGCACCTTAGAGGGGAGGCAAAAGCTGGTTTGTAGTGGGGAGATTTTGTCTGGCTACAGTTCATCATCCTGATTGTTAAAACCATGCACTCTTCCAGGGCCAGCCTTTCTTTGGCATCGTTTCAGTACTGCTCGCCCAGGTCTGGGCAGCCCCTCAGCAGGCGGAGTTGCAGCAGAGCTGCAGGTGTCACGCTGCCTGGTTCCTGCCCTGAAACTCCCTTTATCCCCTCCTCCCACCCCCACGAAGGGCATGGGCCTTCTGCAGCCTCTTGACCATCAGGCCCCACCTGCCCAGATGGCCAGCCCTGCACTTTTCATTAGGACCACATCAGCAACTCTCTTAAATTGCCATTATGTGGACATGTGCCTTGAGCCCCTTGCAAGAATGAGCCTCTGGCAGTGTCCCACCATCTCACATGATTCTGGCACAAACCAGGGCTGCTACACAGCTGGTGAGAATGGACAAGATTGTGGCCTAAGGCAAGCTGTCGGAAATGGGCCACGTAGTGTATGCTGCAGTTGGAAGCAGACTGTGTGAATTACTAAGGAGAATGCTAACTGTTATCATGGCAGTGACCAGGAGTGGCCCTGTAGATTTACTGGGGAACAGAAGCCAGCTAGGAAAGAGGCTTATTATTAAGGTTTGGCCTCCTTACCTGAGCTGGGGACATTATCTGGGAAAAAAATTTCCTTGCAGTTGAGGCATCAAAAGGAGATTCGGTATACCAGACTGAGATTCAGTTCTGCAAATGAGTATCACAGGGACTTTAAACCCTCTTCCCTTTGGATGGCCGGTGCAATAATATCAAACCTCTTCTAGGAGCCTTGGGAAAGCTGCTTCTGCTGTTTTTTCATGACCTTCTTCACTCAGCCTGTAAGAGTCTACAAGGACACCTGGGAGTTTGGATGTAATACAGCACTATCAGTTAGTTCCAAAATCACCATCCATGCAGATGAACCACATATATCTCTTCGGGCTGGTGTCTTGTTCACATGCTTAGTGTCGACCTGATTAACAGGAAGGGATTTCACTCGTGTCAGACTGGCAGGAAACTTGGAGTTTGTTTACCTTCCTTTGCTGGCATATATCACCTGATCCATTCCCTGGAATCACAGAAGCCTCAGGCAGTGGTGGCCCTTTGGTCTTTCCTGTTCTCAGAGACTCATAGAATCCTAGGGTTGGAAGAGACCTCAGGAGGTCATTGAGTTCAGCCCTCTGTCCAAAGCAGACCAACCTCAACTAAATCATCCCAGCCAGGACTTTGTCAAGTTAGTACTTAAAAACCTCTGGGGATGGAGAATCCACCACCTCTGTAGGTAACACATTCCAGTGCTTGACCACCCTCCTGGTGAAATAGTTTTTCCTAATATGCAGCCTACACTTCCACTACTATAACGTGAGACCATTCCTCCTCTTTCTGCCATCTGTCACTACTGAGAATAACATCCTGCTCCATTGTCTTTTGAACCCCCCACAAGGAAGTTGAAGGCTGCTATCAAATCACCTCTCAATTTTCTCTTCTGCAAACTAAATAAGCCCAAAGCGCTCAGCCTCTCCTCACAGGTCATGTGCTCCAGCCACCTAATCATTTTGTTGCCCTCCACTGAACCCTTTCCAGTGCATCCCTATCCCTTCTACACTGAGAGGCCCAGAACGGACACCATACTCCAGATATTGGAGGGGTAGCTGTGTTAGTCTGGATCTGTAACAGCAACGAAGGGTCCTGTGGCACCTTATAGACTAACAGAAAAGTTTTGAGCATGAGCTTTCGTGAGCACAGACTCACTTCATCAGATGCTGGTCTTGGAAATCTGCAGGGCCAGGTATAAATAAGCCAGAGCAAGGGTGGGGATAACAAGATTAGCTCAGTAAGCCTCACCCTTGCTGACTGAGCTAACCTTGTTATCCCCACCCTTGCTCTGGCGTATTTATACCTGGCCCTGCAGATTTCCAAGACCAGCATCTGATGAAGTAAGTCTGTGCTCACGAAAGCTCATGCTCAAAACTTTTCTGTTAGTCTATAAGGTGCCACAGGACCCTTCGTTGCTGTTACATACTCCAGATGTGGCCTCACCTCATCTTGTGGCATGCAGCAGTTTGGCTTTTTTAGTCCTGATAGATCTTGGGCTTAATACAGAGTGAAAAGCTGGAAATATAACGGCCTGTTATATACAGGAGGTCAAATCAGATGATCCCTTTTGGCTGTACATCATATAAAAATATGAGATTGCACTCTGCCTTTTATAATGCCCATTTTATACAAGGACCTTAATTAGCGTTAGCAACTCAGTCTTTTGTCTGAGGTGCCTACACTGTCCCAACTGTCTTCCAGCTCGGTTCATCTTGAAGCCCTCAGTAGCGTCCTACTGTGATCTTTAGGCTTTAGTTCTCACTTTGACCAACATGGACTATCTACCTAGAGGTTTGCTTACAAAGTTCCTGCTCTTTAATCCTGTGACTCCAGTCCTCCAGCAGATTCAGTCTAGGTTAGCCTCTGCCAGTAGGGTGGGGAGTATGTGGTGTTGTAACAGTTCCATATACAATCCCAAATCCCTCATCCTGTCCTTGTAGGTCATGTGCTCCAGCCCACTAAGTCATTTTTGTTGCCTTCTGCTGGACCATCTCCACTGAATCCACTTCCTTTCTATACTGGGGGCTCAGAACTGGATGCAATAATCCAGATGTAGCCTCACCAGTGATGAATAAAGGGGACTAATCACTTCTCTAGATCTGCTAGAAATGCTTCTCCCAATGCACCCTGAAATACCATATGACTCTTATCCGGCCTTTAATCAACCGTAATACCCAGGTCCATTTCAGCCAAAATGTTGCTTAGTCAGGTAATCCCCAACCAGTAACTATGCTTGGGATTCTTCTGTCCCAAGTTCAGGACTCTGCACTCATCCTTTTTGAACCTCATCAGATTTCTTTTGGCCCAATTTGTCTAGGTCAGTCTGGACCTCATCCCTACACTCCAAGATATCTACCTCTCCTTCTAGCTGAGTATCATCTGCCAACATGCTGAGGGTTCAATCCATCCCCTCATCAAGGTCATTGAAGGTTTTTAAGAAAACTGGACCTAGAACTGATCCTTGGGGTGCTTTCCTTGATACAGACTGCCTACTAGACACTGAACTGTTGATCATTACCAGCTGAGCCCAACAGTCTAGCCAGCTCTCTATCCACCCTGCAGTCCATTTACCCAGCCCATACTTCCATAACTTGCTGACAAGAATTATGTGGGAGACTCTAGCCCAGTCAGGAAAGGATTCTTCTCCCTGCAGACTGGGGAGGGGCCAATCCACCTCACTACTAAGATTGTATTAAAAGGTTTGCTCAGGTCGAGGTATATCACTTCCACTGACTTGTGCATATCCACAGCGCCAATTATTTCATCATAGAGGCAATTAGGTTGGTCAGGCATGACTTGCTTTGGGCGACTCCATGTTGACTGTTCTCGATCACTTTCCTCTCTTCCATGAGCTTCAAAATGGATTTCTTGAGGATCCCCTCCACAATTATTCCAGGGACTGAGGTGAGACTGAGTGGTCTGTGGTTCTCTGGATTGTCCTTCACTTTTTTAAAGATGTGCACTACCTCTGCCTTTTTCCAAATGGCTGGGATGTCTGGGACCACCCCCAATCACCACAAATTTTCAAAGATAACAGCCAAAGGCTCTACAATGACATTCACCAACTACCTCAGCACCCTGAGATACATTAATGTAGCAGTGTGGTGAATACATTCAATCCAGACCCATGGATTTGTGTATGACCAGCTTTTTGTTCTTAATCTGTTCTTTCGCCACTTAAGGCTTTCCCATTCTTTTCGCTTAGTGCAGTAGTCTGGGAGCTGACCTTGTCTGTAAAGACAGGCAAAAAAAAAAAAAAAGAGTATTTCAGCTTTTTCCATCTCATTTGTAACTAGGTTACCACCCTCATTCAGTAAGGGCCATACACCTTCCCTCATCAGTCTCTTATTGCTAGCATGACTGTAGAAAACTTCCTTGTTACTCTTCACACCCCTTGGTAGCTGCAATTCCAACTGCACTTTGCTTTCCTGATTACGCCCCTGCACTCTTGAGCAATATAGTTATACTTCTCTCTTGTCATCTGGCCAAGTTTCAACTTCCACTAAGCTTCACTTTTGTGTTTAAGGACCTCACTGCCAAGCCAAGTCTGTTGCCTACTGTACTGACTTTTTTCTTCTGGATGTGCCTTCAATAAGCCTTCTTTAAAATACTGCCAGCTTTCCTGAACTCCTTTCCCCTTCATGTTAGCATTCCAGGGGATCATGCCCTTCAGTTCTCTGAGGCCGCATCTACACTAGCAAGTACATTCAAAATTAGGATCGGAAGACTGAGCTCTTTCGAAAGAACCGATGGAGCATCCACACACACCCCACACCCTTTCGAAAGTAACTTCGAAAAAACTCCCGCGTTCTTTCGAAGTTGGTCCTCTGTTCCCGGGGTGGGAAGAGCGCCCTCCTTCAAAAGAGAATTTTAAAAGAGAGCAAGTGTAGACGCTCTGCGGCCCACTCATTCGAAAGAGGGAGTCCTCCATGGCAGTGATCAGCTGGCAGGCAGCAGCACCACTTACAGCACAAGTGGAGCTCTATGGTTGTAGTGTCTGGCCGCACTTAAGAGGACGCAGGCTCCCAGAAACCCTCAGGCAGGAAGCTGAGAGTGTGCAGCCAGCAGTGAGGCCATGCTGCTCTACAGCTCACCAGCCCCCGCAATGGCCAGCCAGTCCCCCACACCACCTGGACCCATGGCCAGCCACCCAGACCCCCGCCCACCCCAGGGGCCCTCCAAAGACACTGGGGAGTCGTCCCAGGAGGTGGCCAGGCCCTGAAGTGTCGAGCCCCCCTCCTGGACAGAGGCCAAGATCAAGGACCTCCTCTCCCTCTGGCTGGATGAGGAGGTCCTCCAACAAACAGGGGTCCATTGCCGCAATGTGGTCGCCTCTCAGCGGCTGGCAAAGGGCCTGCTTGGCCGTGGACAGCCCACCCGCACACTGGACCAGGTCTGGTCAAAAGTCAAAGAACTGCGGCAGGGGTATTGCAGGGCCCGGGATGCAGCCGGGCGGCTGGGGGCAGCCCCCACAAGCTGCCCCTACTACAAAGAGCTCCACCTCCTGCTGTGGCCGAAGGAGGCCGGACCCCCCCACCATCTTCCTCGACACGTCCATCGGGGACACCGAGCCAGAGACGGCGACTGAGGGCGAGGAGCACTCGGGGTTGTTCGCCAGAACCAGGCGATGGCAGACAGCACGGCCGCTCGACCCCCCACCAGCAATGATGAGGGCTCAAGCGAGGGGGCCCTCATCATCGACCTCCCATCTGGGCCGTCCAGCTGGGCCCCGTCCGACCGTGCCTCGTCTGCCTTCGCGGAGGGACCCGTAGGTAGGTGTCGTGCACACCAGCCCTAGTGCCCAGGGAGGGAGTGTCAGGTCCCACCTGGGGTGGTCACAGGCATCCCACATGGCCACCAGTCCAGGTGCATGTGGACCCTGGACAGCTACATTCCCCAGGCTCTCAGGGGGATGATGCACCACATAGATGGGACAGCATCAGGGGCTGCCCAGACTTGGAGGGAGCAGGGAACAGTGTGGGCGGGGGGGGGCGCCTTCCCAGTACCCCTGTGGGGCACCCAGGGACATGTACCCGGGGGGGGCAGGACATGGGGACCTGCACCTGGGACTAATGGCCCATTCCCCACTCCCCTTCTGTCTCCACAGCTCCTGCAGCCAGTGGCCGGACCAGCCTCACCATGGAGGGTGAGGGGGAATGGTCATCATCCGAAACAGGGACTGTGTGGGGTTGCCGCCAGGCCATCCACCGGCACCACCAGGGCGGCGACAAGGAGGCGGGGGACACTGCCAATGCTGCAGCTTTGCGGGACCTTACCGGTGTGCTGTGGGAGTGGCTTGACATGGAGGGGCAGGCCTGGGACCAGGTCGCAGCGAACATGCATGCCCTGACCTGGGCCGTGGTGGGCCACTTAGACCCAGCTGCCGCCCCACTGCAAGCCACTCCCGCACCTGCCCCCCCTGCCCCCACCCCACCTTCCCACATCCCTCTGTCACCCAGCCGCCTCCCCACCTCCCCAATCCCCCGGTCAGCCTCCCCACCCCCAACCTCAACCACCTCCCCAGTTCCCCGGTCAGCATCCCCACCCCAGACATCTCCTGCCCCCACGGTCTCCCCCCACCCCACCCCCTGCAGCGAACCCCTCCCCACGAGCCTGACCTCTCTGCCCTTGTCCCAGCCCACCTGCCCCCATCTGCCCTGATGCAGCTGGCCCATATGTTGATGGCCAGGGCTGGCCAAGGTGACCCCATTCCCCCTGCCCTCCCCCACACCTCCCATGCTGACCTCAGGGAGCCTGCAGGGGCCCCTCCCCAGCAGCGCCCCTACCTCCCTGTGCCACTTGCCCCAGCCCAGACACGACGGACCACCTGGACCCGGCGGGGAAGAGGAGGACATGGGCGAAGGGGATCCTGTCCCCCAACCCCCATAAACAAATAGGGCCTTCCGCCCTGCCCTTCGGCCCTCCCAGGGCCCAGAGGGTGACCACCTGGGGCCACAACGCCCCTGTATATAGTCCCCCACCCAGCCCCCCTTTCTGTGATACCCCCTGTATATAGTACCCCCCAGCCCCCCTTTCTGTGATACCCCCCGCCCTGTACATAGGCAGCAAAGCTGTAGTATCGGTTAAGTAAAGTGTTTATTTTGTGGTTCCATCTAGGTCCCCTGTGCATGTGTGGGGGTGGTGGGGTGTGAATGGGGGTGGTGGGGTGTGAATGGGGTTGGGATGATTACTGTGGTTCCCGCTCAAAGGCCTGCCGCGGGGCCTCCCATACCCGTACCCGATCCTGCTGGGCCTGACGGCATGGGGCAGCAGGGGGCTGCTCATACCTGCGCCCTGCCTCAACGGCCCACCCATGCACGAATGGCTCATGCTTTGCCTCCACAAGGTTGTTCAGGGCACAGCAGGTCCCAACCACTGCCGGAACAGTGGGGAGGCCAACTTCCAGCCTTGTGAGGGGGCATCTGAAGCACCCTTTCAAGAGGCCAAATGCCCACTCCACTGTGTTGCGGGCCTGGTCCAGCCACTCATTAAAAACGTCCTGGCTCAACTGCGTGTGTCCTGTGTATGGCCTCACGAGCCAGGCCTGCAGGAGGTAGGCCATGTCCACCACGATGCAGGGTGGCATTGTGGTGTCCCCAGTGGGGAGCTCCCGCTGGGGGATGAAGGTCCCCTCGGCCATGCGGTGGCCCAGCCCCGAGTCCTGGAACACCCTGGCATCATGGGCACGGCTGGACCAGCCCACACAGATGTCCTGGAACTGACCATTGGCATCGACAAGTGCCTGCAGGACCACGGACTGGTAGCCCTTCAGGTTATGAAAGACCTGCTGCTGTGCTCTGGGGCCCAGATGGCGATGTGCATGCTGTCCAGGGCCCCGAAGCAGTTTGGGAAGCCCAACTCCTCAAAACCCTGGATAGCATCGTCCAGGTCCTTCACACGCACCAGCTGCCACAGGACAACCCTGTTGATGGCCCAGATGACTTGCAGGGAGCGGGAGGAGGATGCACTCATGAGCATGGGGTGGGGTGTAGCATGCCTGACCATCTGTGTCCCCTGCAGGGCAGGCCTCCCTGGGTCCCCTGTCCCTGTCCTGTCCCCGGTGGGGGCTGCCCTGTCGTCCTCGATGGTGCTCCATGACGGAGTGCCCCCATCTCCTGGTCCCCGCATGTGCGTGGCTTACCTCATTGAGGACAGCCCCAACGGTGGCCCTGCCGACCCCGAACTGATGGCTGACGGATTGGTGACTGTCCGGAGCGGCCAGTTGCCAGAGGGCGATGGCCACCCTTTTCTGGAGCACGAGCGCTGGCCTCATGCGGGTGTCCTGGTGCTGGAGGGCTGGGGCGAGCCAGTGACACAGCTCTAGGAATGTCCCCTTGGTCATCCGACAGTTCTCTAGCCACCGGTCATTGCCCCAGTCATCCAGCACCAGCCGGTCCCACCAGTCGCTGCTTGTGGGGAATCTCCACAGGTGGCGGATGCCCTGGGGGACTGGCTGGGGATGTTGCACCCTCTGGATGACTTCCAGGAGGGTGGCTAGTAGGCTGGCTGCCCGTAGCCACTGCTGTGTGGTGGCGAGGACCACAGCCAGTGCACTGACCATGGCCTCAATGGGGATGGGGGGCTGCTCAGGTTCCATGGGGTCCCGGGGTGCCTCCTCTGAGCCTCGGTCTGCGAGCGTGGGGACAGGTGGCTGGCCCTCGAAGTGTGCAGGCTGATGTATGGGATGGGGGGGCCTTTAGGGGGTCGGTGGGCCGCGGTCCTGGAAGGGCTCATCAACCATGTGACCCTGCCTGCAGGACTTCCTGCACCTGTACTTTCCAAAGAGCGCCCTGCATAGCATGGGCACTCATTTTCGAAATTGCACTCCAGCACTTTTGAAAGAGTGGATCACACCTTCGGTTTCTGTTTTTCTGTGTGGACGCTCCCTTTCGAAAGAACGGCTTTCGATCTTCTGTTTTGAAAGCCATCCTTTTGAAAGTCTGCTGTAGGGTAAATGCAGTCTGAGGGAATAAAGGCTACTTTCTGAAGTCCAGGTTCCATATTTTGCTGCTCTTCTTTCTTCCTTTTGTCAGGATCCTGAAATTGACTATCATGATCACTGCTTCCCAGGTTGCCACCCACTTCTACTTCCCCTACTAATTCCTCTTTGTGTAAGCAGTAGATGAAGCTGCTCAGGGCCTCTGGTTGGTTCCTTCAGCGCTGGCACCAGGAAGTTGTCCACAACATTCTCCAAAAACTTCCTGGATTGTCTGTGTGCTGCTGTATTAGTTTCCCAACAGATGTCAGGGTGATTAAAGTCTCCCACAAGAACCAGGGCTTGTGATCTGGAAGCTTCTCTTAGTTTTCTGAAGAAAGCCTTGAAAGAAACCTCATCCACCTGACCTGGTGGTTTATATCAGACACTGACCACAATGCCACCTCTGTTGTGCACACCTCTAAGCTTAACTCACACACTCTCCACAGGCTTTTCTCCCTCTATGTTCTGGATCTCTGAGCAATCATACTGTTTCTTACACACAGTTTGCATATCAGGTCAGAAAGCAAAAGGTTTCTTAAAGACCAGGCACTTACTGATGAAGCACTACCAGTGAACTTTAGAAGAAGTGGATGGCTGTGGAATTTCAAGTATTGTGTATTCTGTGGGGAAGCCCACAGAACTAGATTAGGGGAAGAGTAGACCTAGAAAGACTGACATAGCTATGTTGATCAGGACTGTTAAGATCATAAAATCCCCAGCGTAAACACAACTGTGCCGACAGAGCAAAGCTAACATCTTTAATGGAGGTGCTGTTTCTTCATCCGTAGAAAAACTTGTATTGGTGCACACTGCAGCTATGCTGGGGGGCTGTGCTGGTGTAGCCATGGCAGCATAGGCTGTGCAATGCATACCTAGCCTCGGGAAAAGAAGAAACCACCCATATCTCCACATCAAGCACCAACTTCTACACATACACACTAGCCTAAATGAAATTGATCTAACCAAACTGGCTATGTTGAGCTACGTCTACACGTGAAGCCTACATCGAAGTAGCTTATTTCGATGTAGAGACATCGAAATAGGCTATTTCAATGAATAATATCTACGCGTCCTCCACGGCTGGCAACGTCGACGTTCAACATCGATGTTGCGCAGCACCACATCGAAATAGGCGCTGCGAGGGAACGTCTACATGCCAAAGTAGCACACATCGAAATAAGGGTGCCAGGCACAGCTGCAGACAGGGTCACAGGGTGGACTCAACAGCAAGCCGCGCCCTTAAAGGGCCCCTCCCAGACACAGTTGCACTAAACAACACAAGATCCACAGAGCCGACAACTGGTTGCAGACCCTCTGCATGCAGCATGGATCCCCAGCTGCAGCAGCAGCAGCCAGAAGCCCTGGGCTAAGGGCTGCTGCACACGGTGACCATAGAGCCCCGCAGGGGCTGGAGAGAGAGCGTCTCTCAACCCCTCAGCTGAAGGCCACCATGGAGGACCCCGCTATTTCGATGTTGTGGGATGCGGTTCATCTACACGTGCCCTACTTCGACGTTCAACTTCGAAGTAGGGCGCTATTCCCATCCCCTCATGGGGTTAGCGGCTTCGATGTCTTGCCACCTAACGTCGATGTTAACATCGAAATAGCGCCCAACACGTGTAGCCGTGATGGGCGCTATTTCGAAGTTAGTGTCGCTACTTTGAAGTAGCGTGCACGTGTAGACACGGCTTTGGTGTCACTTTCTGCTATCAGGGCTTGTTTCCATGACAAAGTTGAACCAGCATAACTTGAATCAGTTTTGAAACCATTCTATGTAACCTAGTGCCAAAGGCTTTGCGGATACACTCATTTCAGAAGAATAGCTTATTTTGGTTTAATTAAATTGATTCTAATCAACTTATGCTAAATTGCTATACACTAGGTTTAAATCCATGTGGATGGGAACATGCAAATTAGCATCCTTGTAGTAAGACATGCTCATTCTTATAGAAAAAAGCTTTTGAGTTTACATTGCATTGTTCTGTTGTACTATGGGACAATATTTCTGTCTGTGGCAGTTCAGTGAATGCATTCTGGTGAGTAATTTATAGCTGATACACATGAATGAATTCAGTCTCACATTGCCTTACAAGGCATAGAAACACCTTTATCCCTTTCCATAGCTGGAAAAAGTGAAGCACTAAAAGATTAAAGGCAACAGTTTTCAAAAGCAGTGAGGGGTCCTGTGGCACCTTATAGACTAACAGGAATGTATGAGCATAAGCTTTTGTGGGCAAAGACCCACTTCATCAGATGCAGGTAGTGGAAATTTGCAGAGGCAGGTATAAATAGGCAGGCCAGAGCAAGGCTGGAGACAATGAGGTTAACTCAGTCAGGGAGGGTGAGGCCTACTACCAGCAGTTGATCTGGAGGTATGAACACGAAGGCTACGTCTACACGTGAAGCCGACATCGAAATAGGCTATTTCGATGAATAACGTCTACACGTCCTCCAGGGCCGGCAACGTCGATGTTCAACTTCGACGTTGCTCAGCCCAACGTCGAAATAGGCACAGCGAGGGAACGTCTACACGTCAAAGTAGCACACATCGAAATAGGGATGCCAGGCACAGCTGCAGACAGGGTCAACGGGCGGACTAGCGCTTCCGGGTCAACAGCTAGCTGCTCCCTTAAAGGGCCCCTCCCACATACACTCAGCCTGCACAGCACGCGGTCTGAGGAGCCATAGGCACACAGACCCCGGGCGCCGCAGTCATGGACCCCCAGCAGCAGCAGCAGCAGCAGCAGCAGCTAGAGGTCCACCCAGCCCTCCCGGCAGGAGCAGGGCTTGCCCTGGCCCATGCCATGTGGGAGGCAGCTGAGTACCTCCTTGCCCCAGGGGAGGAGATGCCCCCAGGGCAGCAGGGCTCAACCCCTACCCCTGCAGCACCCCGCTCCACCCCCCGCCTCACACGCCGGCGGCTGTGGAGCTACCCCGCCAGCACCGACTGGTGGGAGCGGCTGGTGCTTGGGGAGTGGGACGACGACCACTGGCTCAGGAACTTCAGGATGAGCCGGCAGACATTCCTGGAGCTGTGCCAGTGGCTCACCCCCGCACTCAGGCACCAGGACACTGCCATGCGGCGTGCCCTCACGGTGCAGAAACGGGTCGGCATCGCTGTCTGGAAGCTGGCCACTCCGGACAGCTACCGATCCGTGGGGCAGCAGTTTGGTGTCAGAAAGGCCACCGTCGGGGCTGTCTTCATGGAGGTAAGAGAACCCACAGGGGAGGCCAGGGCAGGGCAGGGGGGCCAGGGCAGGGCAGGGGGGCCAGGGTAGGGCAGGCCAGGGCAGGGCAGGGGGGCCAGGGCAGGGCAGGGCCACGCACACCCTGCTCACCCCTCACTGGGGCTGTCCCATGTGCTTTCTCTGCAGGTCGTGCGTGCCATCAACGCCATACTCCTGCACAGGCTCGTGAGGCTGGGGGACCCACATGCCACTGTCGCCGCCTTTGCCACCCTGGGCTTCCCCAACTGCTTCGGGGCTCTGGATGGGACTCACATCCCCATCCGTGCCCCACAGCACAGTGGAGGACGATACCTCAATCGGAAGGGCTACCATTCTGTCGTCCTGCAGGCCTTGGTGGACAGCCGGGGATGTTTCCAGGACATTTACGTGGGCTGGCCTGGCGGCACCCACGACACCCGGGTTTTTCGGAACTCGGGCCTGTGCCGTCGGCTGGAGGCGGGGACCTACATCCCCCAGCGGGAGATCCCTCTGGGGGACACCACCATGCCCTTCTGCGTCATCGCACCTCATGCACCCCTACACGGGCCATCTCTCCGCTAGCCAGGAGTGCTTCAACGAGCGCCTGAACCGTGCGCGCCAGGTGGTGGAGCGCTCATTTGGCCGCCTCAAGGGACGCTGGAGATGTCTCCTGACCCGCCTGGATGCGGGCCCCAACAACATCCCCCAGATTGTGGGTGCCTGCTGCGCCCTGCACAACCTTGTGGAGAGCAAGGGGGAGACCTTTCTGCAGGGCTGGGCCGCGGAGGCCGGCAGGGCACACGTGCAGCCACCTGCTGCCCCCAGTCGGCAGGTGGACCCCGAGGGGACCCAGGTCCGGGAGGCCCTGCGGGCCCACTTCGACCAACAGACTGCGGGGTGAACTCTGCCCAGGCCCCCTACTGCCCGCCCCTTCCTCCCCCACACTCCTGCCCCAACGCCCACACCATGGAGCACCCCACTGCCCCCCCCTCCCACTTGTCCTGGACAAATGACAGCACGAACTTGTGGCTGAACGTAAACTTTTTTTTGGTCTTTCAGAAACTTTTTTTTTTTTGGGTCAATAAATGTATGTCAAACACAAACCAAAAAGTAGGGACAAACGTTCCACAAAAGCAATATGTGCACAAATAAAACAATACAACAAAGCAAACAACTGTGCGCCATCAAAAAAGGAAACCAGGGAGGAGAACGGGGAGAACTATTTACATGGGGGGGACGGGGCAAACGGGGGCACCAAAACAAAAGAGTCCAACTATATACAACAAGGGGGGGGCCACGTCCCGGGCCCCTCGCCCCTATAGCTCAGCACTGGGCGTGCCCGGCCGGGAGCCCCGCCGTGTCTGCAGTCTGGTCCGCGGCTGGGTGGGAGCGGGCTGGACCGGAAGGTATCGGTGCCGGTGAGTCTGAGGTGGCTCCAGGGGTCCCTCGGCGCTCTGGCCCTCGCGGGTGGGTGGTGGGGCGACGGCGGACGGCCCGGCGACGGCCGGAGCAGCTGGTGGTGGGGCTGCAGGAGCGGGCAGGGCGGGCGATGGCTCGGCCGGCGCAGCATGGGGGGCCAGGTAGTCGACAAGCCTGTTAAATGTCTGCATATAGGCCCCCCATGCCTCCTGGCGCCAGGCCAGCGCCCGCTCCTGCAGCTGGAGGTGCTGCTCCGAGACCTCCAGCTGCCGGCGGAGGATGGCCAGCAGCTGGGGGTCCGTCGCCGTCGCCGGTAGTAGGCGCGGGGTCTGCCATCTAGCCCTCTGCGGGGCCGGTCGTTCCTCGGCCGAGGGGCTGCCCTGGAGCGATGGTCCCGGAGGGCTCTCCGGGACAACTGAGGCCTCGCCGGCGCTCTCTTCCGGTCCTTCGGATGGTGCAGGTGCAGGTGCAGGACACAGGAGAGGAGCGGGGAAAGAAGAATGAAGACAGGCGTTAGTGTGGGCCCCAAGCCGTGGCCTTTGTCCCCCCAGCCCTGTGCTGCAGGTTCCCCATCCCCGTCCCTGGGAGATGCTGCTGTGATGGATGGGGTTCAGGGGTCCCCCTGCCCTGCACCCGGTCCCCTGGTGGGAGCGACTCTCACTTCACCCCGCAGGGTCTGAGAGCAGGAGAGCTTTCTTAGCCCACAGATGGCCAGTTTCTGGCAGGAGTGACAGCACCAGCTGTCGGAAGAGACAGTCCTTCCAACCCGTCGTGGGGAGAAGACCCCAAGGGGGGCCCCTCTGGGATGCAGCTTTCCCCCTCCTCTGGCTGGCTGCCTACCAGCTCTCCCTTCCCCTAGCCTCTACCTGTGGCCCCCACCCTCGCCCCCCAAGTCCAAGCCAGATCGGCTTCTCCCTCCTGTTTGTTCAGGGCAGAGGTGTCACCTGCCAGCTGTAGCGCCAGGATCCTCCTTTGGCCCTGGGAGCTCCTCGGCTCTTGTGGCTCATATGTAGCCTGAGTCTCCCTTTGGCACTCCCCCCACTCCATCACATGCTGCTGCTGCTGCGGGGTGTCCGACCTCCTCCGCCCGGGGGCCCCTTGAGGTTCCGCTTCCCCCTGGCCCGGGGATGGGGCATGGCACTGTCATTCAGGGTGGGGGGGGGCAGGGGCTGATGGCTGCAGTGCTGTGAGGGCCATGGCCCTGGTGTCCTTGGGGCCATGGCCATGTGAGCGTGTGGGGGGCCCTGGACACATCTCTGTTACCCCCGCCCCTGAAGCCCAGGGGTGTCCACCAGAGAGGGGTACCTACCTGTGGGTCCGCTCCCATGGTCCGGAGATCCCTGGGGGTCGGAGGCCCTGCTGCTGCTCCGGGATGGCAGGACGAGGATCTGCAGGCTGGATTCTGCGGAGGAGGAGCCCCCCTCCTCCTTCTCCTCCTCCTCCTCCTGCCGCGATGTCCCGGGGATGGCCCCCGGGGGGGGGGGCCCTGGGTGCGGGGCTTGCCTCCAGGGCGGACTCCGGCTGCAGGGCCTGCTGGGCCTCGTCAGCCGAGGTGTCAAGGGTGGCCGGAGGGGAGGAGGTGTGCCGGGAGCCCAGGATGTCCCTGAGCTCCCTGTAAAAGGGGCAAGTGACGGGGGCGGCCCCAGATCGGCTGGCCGCATCCCGGGCCCGGGCGTAACCCTGCCGCAGCTCCTTGACCTTACTCCTCACATGATCAGGAGTGCGGGCAGCGTGACCCCGGGCAGTCAGGCCCTTGGCCAGCCGAGCGAATGCATCCGCGTTCCGCCTCTTGCTCCCCATTACCTGGAGCACCTCCTCCTCGCTCCAGAGCCCCAGCAGGTCCCGCAGCTCGGCCTCCGTCCAGGAGGGGCCCCGCTGCCGCTTGCCAGCCTGGCTGCCCTGGCTCCCCTTGGGGGGGGGGCCCTGGGGGCGCTGGGGGGGGCTTCTGGCTAGCCATTGCCGCTGGGTGGGTGGCTGATGGCTGTGCAGGCTCGCCGCGTGTGCAGGCTGCAGCCTGCACGTTGCCTCAGCTTCCTGCAGAGTCAGGGCGGGGGAGGGGACCTTTAAGGGGCCGCTCCACGCGGCCACCAGTGAGCTGAGGGGCTGGAGAGAGCGTCTCTCAACCCCCCAGCTGATGGCCGCCATGGAGGACCCGGCAATTTCGACGTTGTGGGACGCGGATCGTCTACACTGTCCCTACTTCGACGTTCAACATCGAAGTAGGGCACTACTCCTATCCCCTCATGGGGTTAGCGACTTCGACGTCTCGCCGCCTAACGTTGAAGTTAACTTCGAAATAGCGCCCGATGCGTGTAGCCGCGACGGGCGCTATTTCGAAGTTAGTGCCGCTACTTCGAAGTGGCGTGCACGTGTAGACACAGCTCAAGAGAGGAGAAACTGCTTTTGTATTGAGCTAGCCATTCACAGTCTTTGTTTAATCCTGAGCTGAGGGTGTCAAATTTGCAGATGAAATACAGCTCAGCATTTTCTCTTTGGAGTCTGGTTTTAAAATTTTTTTGCTGTAGGGTAGCTACTTTTAAATCTGTTAGTGTGTCCTGGGAGATTGTAGTGCTCTTCTACAGGCTTTTGTACATTGCCATTTCTAATATCCGACTTGTGTGCATTTATTCTTTTCTTTAGGGACCGTCCAGTTTGTCCAATGTACATAGCAGAGGGGCACTGCTGGCACATGATGGCATATATTACATTGGTAGATGTGCAGCTGAATGAACCTGTGATGGTGTGAGACTGACCTGGTTTTGATACCCTCAGCTCAGGATTAAACAAAGACTGTGAATGGCTAGCTAAATACAAAAGCAGTTTCTCCTTTCTTGGTGTTCACACCTCCAGATCAACTGCTAGTAGTAGGCCTCACCCTCCCTGACTGAGTTAACCTTGTTATCTCCACCCTTGCTCTGGCCTGCCTATCTATACCTGCGTCTGCAAATTTCCACTACCTGCCTCTGACAAAGGGGGTCTTTGCCCACTAAAGCTTATGCTCATACATTCCTGTCAGTCTATAAGGTGCCACAGGACCCCTCGTTGCTTTTGCAGATCCAGACTAACAAGGCTACCCCTCCGACAGTTTTCAAAAGAAGCCACTTTTTTCAGTGCCCTCAGTTTTGGACATACTCTGGGTATGATTTTCACGTGTTGACCAACTCTAGTGGATGGCAATGGCAGAGACAAATGTTCCTTGTCCCTTGACAATCAGGTCTGCAATCACCCTGAGAATTAGTGACCATGTTTGGAAAAAAAAAAAAAGATACATACAGGGTACTCAACCAAGGTCATTCAGTGAGTAAACAAAACACCCAATAATAGAAGTCAGGAGTTCTAGCTCTTCGTATATGTTTGGCTTTTCTGGGGCAAATCAGTGGTCCACCTGGCCCAGTACCCTGTCTTCTGACAATGGCCAATGTCAGATGCTTTAGAGGAAATGAACAGAACATATCAACTATTGAATGATCTAACCCCTGCTGTCCACTCCCACCTGCTAGCAGTCAGAGGCTTACACTGTCCAGGCCATGGTGATGCATCCCTGATCATCTTGGCTAGTAGCCATTCATGAATCTTTCTTCCATTAACTTATCTAATTCTTTTTGAACCTGTAGGTGCCCAGGGCTATGGCAGTGCCCGTAGCTCCGGACGGAACCACAGCCACACCAGCTGTTCTCGGAAGCCCAGCCCTTAATTCAGGGTGGGGCGGCAGCACAAGGGTTACAGCACAGGCCCAGCCCTCAGTTCAGGGCGGGGCAGCAGCTCAAGGTTCGTAGCTGAAGCCAAGCCCTCAGTTCAGGGCAGGGCAGCAGCCCAAGGTTTGTAGCACAAGCCCAGCCCTCAGTTCAGGAAGGGACAGCAGCTCAAGGTTTGTAGCACAAGCCCAGCCCTCAGTTTAGGGCGGGGCAGCAGCGCGAGGGTTGAGGAACAAGCCCAGCGAGGGCTTACCCCGCCAGGGAGGGGGTAGGGGGTTGCAGGCCCTCCCACACCACTGCGACCCCGCCTGGGGCCCTGCAGGTCGCTTACACACAACCACGGCGGTGGGGATCCAGGCCGCAACACACTGCCATGGGTTCAGGTGCAGAGTTCCCCAGGCCACTTCCTACCTCCACCGCTATCGGGGGAGGGTCCCAGTCCACCTGGTCAGGGGGTCCCCAGAGGTCGGCCCCTCCAAATCGTCTACCTTTGGGGGCTCTGGCCAGTTGGTCATCTCCACATCGTTGGGGTAGTTCGGCGGCAGTAGCACAGTGGGTCCGAGGCGATCCTGGGTCTGGGGGCTGCAGGGGTCCGCTGGAACTCCAGGGCAGGCCGCTCCTGGGGCCTCGTGGTTGCTAGCCCCCGCCTGTCTGGCTGGGCCTGGGGTTTCCTCTAAGGAGGGGGTCCTCCATTGGTGTGAGGGTCCTGGCAGATCTGGGAAGTCCGGGTGGGTCCCCTGGGGCATCCGGATCTATAGCTGTCCTGGCTGGTCTGGGCCACTGGGGGCTTGCTCCTCCCAACCGGCCGGCGGCAGCGGGCTCTCTGCCACTGGCGTCCGGGAGCCCACGAAGGCGCTCCCTCCCCGCCTGGAGGCCCAGGCTTTAATGGCTGCGTCTACACGTGCACGCTACTTCGAAGTAGCGGCAGTAACTTCGAAATAGCGCCCGTCACGTCTACACGTGTTGGGCGCTATTTCGAAGTTGAAATCGACGTTAGGCGGCGAGACGTCGAAGTCGCTAACCCCATGAGCGGATGGGAATAGCGCCCTACTTCGACGTTCAACATCGAAGTAGGGACGTGTAGACGATCCGCCTCCCGTAACATCGAAATAGCGGGGTCCTCCATGGCGGCCATCAGCTGCGGGGTTGAGAGATACTCTCTCTCCAGCCCTTGCGGGGCTCTGTGGTCACCGTGGGCAGCAGCCCTTAGCCCAGGGCTTCTGGCTGCTGCTGCTGCAGCTGGGGGTCCGTGCTGCATATACAGGGTCTGCAACTAGTTGTTGGCTCTGTGTATCTTGCACTGTTTAATGAAAGTGTGTCTGGGAGGGGCCCTTTAAGGGAGCGGCTTGCTGTTGAGTCCGCCCCGTGACCCTGTCTGCAGCTGTGCCTGGCTCCCTTATTTCGATGTGTGCTACTTTGCCGTGTAGACGTTCCCTCGCTGTGCCTATTTCGATATTGGGCTGAGCAACGTCGAAGTTGAACATCGACGTTGCCAGCCCTGGAGGACGTGTAGACGTTATTCATCGAAATAGCCTATTTCGATGTCGCAACATCGAAATAAGCTATTTCGAAGTTGGGTGCACGTGTAGACGTAGCCAATGGGTCCCGAGCTCTGCCCTTGGCCCTTCTGGCTCTGGGCCCCACCTTCTGAGGGGCAGGCCACTGGTGTTCTGGCTCTGGGCCCGCCCACCAGGGCCTCTGCGCAGCCTCTTCTGCCTTTGAGTCAGTGGGTGGCCACAGCAGCTCACTACACTCCCCCCCGCAAGTCCGTTTCCCATGCCATGGGGGCAGACTCCTCCATCTCCCCCAGGCAGGAAAGGAAGTCAGTGTTTGTATGGTCCTTACCTGCCCGATGACGTACATCGAAGATGTAGGGCTGTAACGCCAAATACCAACGTGTGATTTGGGCGTTGTTGTCCTTCATCCGGGACAGCCACTGTAAAGGAGCATGGTCAGTGACTAGGGTGAAGGGGGCTCCCAACAGATAATGTCTAAGGGCATCACAGGCCCACTTCACAGCCAGGGCCTCCCTTTCAATTACTGCATAGCGTTGTTCCCTTGGGAAAAGTTTCCAGCTAATATAGACCATCGGATGATCTTCTCCATTAATCTCCTGGGATAGGACGGCCCCTAGGCCTACCCCCGAGGCATCAGTTTGCAGGATGAACGGGCGGGCAAAGCCGGGGCGATAGAGGACGGGTCCCTGAGTTAGGCAATGTTTCAAAGTTCGGAATGCCTTCTCCATAGCCACTGTCCCTACCACCCTTTGCGGGTGGGCCTTTGTCAACAGCTGCATCGGGGGCGGCAATTGAGGCAAACTGCGGGATAAAGCGTCGATAGTAGCCCGCAAGTCCCAAGAACCATCGTACCTGCCATTTGGTATTGGGGGCAGACAGGCCGCCAGGGCTTGCAGCTTGTCCACGAGGGGCTTTACCTGGCCCCCTCCTATAGTGTACCCGAGATAGGTTGTCTCTTGCCACCCAATCAGGCATTTCTTTGGGTTCATCGTCAGGCCGGCTGTCCTCAGCAATCTAAGGACCGCGGCCACCCGGTCCAGGTGTTCCTCCCAGTGGCGACTATATACCACAATGTCATCGAGGTAGGCCGCAGCATAATCCCGATGGGACTGGAGTAGATGGTCCATAAGCCACTGGAAGGTCGCCGGCGCGCCGTGGAGACCAAAGGGCATTCGGATAAACTGGTACAGTCCCAACGGAGTGGCAAAGGCCATCTTCTCCCACGAAGAAGACGCTAAGGGGATCTGCCAGTATCCTTTACTGAGGTCGAGAGTGCTGAAATAAAAGGCCACTCCCAGCTGTCCCAACAGTTCGTCAACCCATGGCATTGGATAGGCATCAAATTTGGAGATGGCGTTCACTCGTCTAAAGTTAATGCAGAACCTCTGAGTGCCATCAGGCTTAGGCACTAGCACTATGGGACTGCGCCACTCACTTTGGGATGGTTTGATTACTCCAAGGGCCAGCATCGCCCATACCTCTTCCTCCACCACGTCCTGCATCCGGAAGGGCAGTGGGTGCACGGCATTGCGGACCACCTTCCCAGGTTCTGTGCAGATAACATGGCAGACCAGGGAGGTGTGTCCGGGGAGCATGGTGAAATTGTCCTGGAATGCTTGAAGGAGGCACTGAGCCTGCTTCTGTTGTTCTTTAGTCAGCGTTGCCCCAAGGGACGACTCCACAGGTTCCTCCCCCTGAGGCACCTGGGGTCCCAATTCGGGGTCCGGGGACAGGGATTTATCATGAAGCCCTCTCGGTCCCGCCATAGTTTCAGCAGGTTGACATGATATTGCTGCATTTTCCTTCGCTGGTCTGGCTCGTGAACTTCATGGGTAACTGGGCCCACAGCTCGAATGATCTCATAGGGCCCCTGCCACCAAGTCAGTAGTTTGGATTCACTTGAGGGGAGCAGGACTAAGACTCGGTCACC
The DNA here is from genome assembly GCF_033958435.1 of Carettochelys insculpta. Lineage (NCBI taxonomy): Eukaryota > Metazoa > Chordata > Testudines > Carettochelyidae > Carettochelys > Carettochelys insculpta. The sequence goes on from NC_134164.1 coordinate 11,394,618, forward strand.
TGGCTCACAACTGCGGCTCTGCACCTCCCGGTTGTAGGTTCGGGCTTGGGATGCCTGTGCAGCTTTTAGGTTTTCCTCAGTGAGGGCCCCCCCCCGTTCCAGGTGCTTCTGGAGCTGAAAAACATTTTCAAGTAGCCCCTTAGAAGGGGATGAAGTTTGCTCCCAGACTTCCCGCATAAGGTCGAGCACTCCCCGTGGGCGGCATCTGTATAGTAATTCAAATGGGGAGAAACACGTGGAAGACTGGGGAACCTCACAGATGGCTAAGAGCAACGGGGGTAGCAGCTGATCCCATCGGCGCAGGTCCTCAGGGGGAAATTTCCGCATCATGTCTTTCAGAGTGCGATTAAACCGCTCTACCAGGCCGTCCGTCTGGGGGTGGTACACAGAGGTATGTGGTTGTTTAATCCCCAAGAGCGTACAGACCTCTTTCATCAGGCGGGATGTAAAATTGGTTCCTTGATCTGTGAGAAGCTCCCATGGCAGCCCCACTCGGGCGAAGATCTTCATTAGCTCTCCTGCAATGGTGCGGGCTGTAAGATTGCGCAGCGGGATGGCTTCTGGAAAATGGGTGGCATAGTCTACGAGGACCAGCACGAACTGATACCCTGCCATGCTTTTGGGGAGCGGGTCCACCAAATCCATGGCCACCCGCTCAAACGGGGTCCCGATGACTGGCATTGGGATTAAAGGGGCCTTAGGGACCCGAAGGGTGGCGGCGAGCTGGCACGCGGGGCAGGAGTTGCAGTAGTTCTTGACCTCCTGGTGAACCCCTGGCCAAAAGAACTGGGAAAGTATCCGGGCTACTGTCTTTTCTTGGCCCAAGTGGCCGGCAGCGGGGATATCATGGGCTAACTTCATTATGGCCCGTCGGTGGCATTTTGGCACCAGTAGCTGCATTCTTTGCTTCTGGGTGTGGGGGTCCTGGTCCACCCAGTACAGCCGGTCCTGGCACAGCTCACAGTGGGGCCACTGTACCACTAGGTGAGGGTCCGTTGCCACCCTGTCGACTGCAGCGACCTGGGCATAGGCCTGGCTTAGCGTGGGGTCATCCCTCTGGTCCCGGCAAAATTCAGAGGTCACCCCAATGTTGGGGCTCATCCCCCTTGAGCCCTCGGCTGGTCCTTCAGTCAGTGGTTCAAGGTCTAGCCCCGTCCTCTCCTCGGGTGGATCCTCCGGTGTATTCCCCTCCAGGACAGGGGTCACTCCCCACTTGCGTCCGGTGGCTGGGCGGAAGATACCGGCGAAGCCCGGCCAGTCCCAGCCTAATACCACTGGATACACCAGTTGGGGCGCTAGACCGACCACTAAGTGATGGGTTACCCCTTCAACGGTCAGGGGCACCCGCACACTGGGGTATGGATGCATGTCCCCATGGATGCACTGCAGTTGAATGGTCCCTAGCGTGGGGTCAGCCTCCAGGCTGGCTGGCTGGCGGACCAGGGTCTGGCTGCATCCTGAATCCACTAAGGCGACCGTGGGCTCAGTTCCAACGAGGACCGGGACCGTAATCGTGGGCGCCTGTGGGGTCGGGCCCTCCTTTTGGCCTCCCATACCCGGCCAAAGCTGCAGAACTGTTCTGGACAGCCCCTTTGGAGATGTCCCCGTTGTCCACAGATGAAGCAGGGGCCCAGTGCTGGTTGGGCCCCCCCATGGGTCTGGCGTCCTCCTGGACCTGGTAGCCGCATGTTGGTAGCCCCCTTGGGTCCCCCTTGGGGGCTACTGGGTCCTGGCTTCCGTGGTAGACTCCAACGGGGACTGGTTGGTTCCCGTAGCAGGCCGGGTAGTTCGGAGGAGGGCTCCCCTTGCTTCTCAGCTCCATAGCGAGTGGGCCGTGACGACTGGGCCGAGCCCGTGGGGGCCTCTGGCTCGTCCGCAGCAAGGAAGTCCTCCATGAGGTTGACGGCGGCCTGAACAGTGGTAGGTCGGTGGTGCCGCACCCAAGCCCACCCTCTCGGCGGAAGGATGCAGAGGAACTGCTCCAAAACAATCTGCTCCATGAGCTCTCTGGGGGTCCTCACCTCCGGTTGCAGCCACCGTCGGCACGCATCCCTTAATTCCTGTGCCACGCACCATGGCCGAGCTCCTGGGGCATAGGTCAAGGTCCGGAACCATTGGTGGAATGTCTCAGGGCTAACATCCAGGGCGTCAAGGATGGCTGCTTTCACCTGGTCGTAGTCTTGGGCGTCTTCAGTAGATAACGCCCGATAGGCCCTCTGGGCTCCCCTGCTCACATAAGGGGCCAGAAGTGTAGCCCACTGGTTCCGGGGCCAACCAGCCACCACCGCTACCCATTCAAAGGTGACTAGGAAGGCCTCCAGGTCATCCGCTGGCCCCATCTTTGTTAGTCGTACTGGCAGGACTGATATGGAGCTCCCCCCCTTGGGCTCCCTGCTGTGGCTCTGCCAGCAACCTGTAAGCATTGTCTCTGGTGCTCTTGGTTCCGGGATATCAGTTCATTCAGCAGCTGTGTCTGCTGCACTCCCAGATGCTGGAGCAACTGCTGTTGCTGCTGTAGCTGGGCAGTCTGCTGCCTTTCTTGACTATCAACCAAGTGTTTCAGCAGGTTGTCAATCTCCATCGTTTGGAGCAGGGAAAACAACAAACAAACAAACAAAAAAACAGTGTATAGTTACTCACACCTTTTGGGTGCTTCTTCTGCTCTTGGGGCCCGCGGGCCCACTCCCTCACCCCTTACGTCAGGGGTGGGGACCGAGTGCCCACATTCTCCACTATGTATAGGCGCCCAGGGCTATGGCAGTGGCCGTAGCTCCGGACAAGACCGCAGCCACACCGGCTGTCCTGGGAAGCCCAGCCCTTAGTTCAGGGCGGGGCGGCAGCACAAGGGTTACAGCACAGGCCCAGCCCTCATTTCAGGGCGGGGCAGCAGCTCAAGGTTCGTAGCTCAAGCCCAACCCTCAGTTCAGGGCAGGGCAGCAGCCCAAGGTTTGGAGCACAAGCCCAGCCCTCAGTTTAGGGCGGGGCAACAGCACAAGGTTTGGGGAACAAGTCCAGCCCTCAGTTCAGGGCAGGGCAGCAGCGCGAGGGTTGAGGAACAAGCCCAGCGAGGGCTTACCCCGCCAGGGAGGGGGTAGGGGGTCGCAGACCCTCCCACACCACTGCAACCCCGCCTGGGGCCCTGCAGGTCGCTTACACACGACCACGGCGGTGGGGATCCAGGCCGCAACACACCGCCATGGTTTTGGGTGCAGCGTTCCCCAGGCCACTTCCTACCTCCACCTCCATCGGGGGAGGGTCCCAGTCCACCTGGTCAGGGGGTCCCCAGAGGTCGGCCCCTCCAAATCGTCTACCTTTGGGGGCTCTGGCCAGTCGGTCATCTCCACATCGTTGGGGTAGTTCGGCGGCAGTAGCACAGTGGGTCTGAGGCGATCCTGGGCCTGGGGGCTGCAGGGGTCCGCTGGAACTCCAGGGCAGGCCGCTCCTGGGGCCTCATGGTTGCTAGCCCCCACCTGCCTGGCTGGGCCTGGGGTTTCATCTAAGGAGGGGGTCCTCCATCGGCGTGAGGGTCCTGGCAGATCTAGGAAGTCCAGGTAGGTCCCCTGGGGCATCCGGATCCGTAGCTGTCAGGGCTGGTCTGGGCCACTGGGGGCTTGCTCCTCCCAACTGGCCGGGCAGCAGTGGCAGGCTCTCTGCCCCGGCATCCGGGAGCCCACGAAGGCGCTCCCTCCCCGCCTGGAGGCCCAGGTTTTAATGGGTCCCAAGCTCTGCCCTTGGCCCTTCTGGCTCTAGGCCCCGCCCTCTGAGGGGCAGGCCACTGGTGTTCTGGCTCCGGGCCTGCCCACCAGGGCCTCTGCGCAGCCTCCTCTGCCTCTAAGTCAGTGGGAGGCCAGAGCAGCTCACTACAGAACCCCATTATAGTTTTGACCTTCTTAGCATCTTCTGACAATGAGTGCCATCGATTGATTTTGTATTGTGTGCAGAAGCACTTCCTTCGGTTTGTTTTAAACCTGCTGCCTATTAATTTAATGGGGTTAGACCTTATTTTTGCATTATGTGAAGGGTTAAATAACATTTCCTTATTTACTTTCCCTGTTTCACCCATGATTTGATAGACCACTATCATCTCCTCTCTTAGTCATTAATTTTCCAAATGAACAGTCCCAGCCTTTTTAATCTCACTTCAAATGGAAGCTGTCCCATGTTGTTAGTCATTTTTAGTGCCCGTTTTAACTTTTCCAGTTCTAATACCTGTTTTTATAAGGTAGGACATACAGAACTGCACACAGTCAAGGTGTGGGCATACCATGGCTTTTCCCAGAGGCATTCTGATATCACCTCTTTTATTATCTAGCCCAGTGTTTCCCAAAGTATGGTCTGCAGCCCAGTACAGTCCTTAGAAAATATACACATTATCACGCATGATCCTATTAATTTGGTACATTTCGTATTTTTCTGTGTAATTAAAATAACAACAATAAATTTGGCACTTAAGTATTTTATATTGAGATTTTTATTATTACATAATATTATTATTGTGTATAAACAATAAACAGTGAAAATTTATTCATTTTGCATTCTTTTTTTATATGTGTTTATATTTTTGGGCTGCAAAAAATGGTACTGAAAAAAACAGGTTGCAACTATATAAAGTTTGGGAAACCCTGATTGAGCCCTTTCCTAACACTTTCTGACAATCTGTAAGCTTTTTTCACTGCCATTCCATGCGCAGTGGATGCTTTCAGAAAACTATGCATGGTGACTCCAAGTTCTCTTTTTGGAGTTGTAACAGCTAATGTTGACCTCATCATACTGTCTGTTGTAATGGGCTTGGGTTCTCCACTGTTGATGTTAGAACCAGAATTCATTGTTTGAATCCCACTCAGGAAAATATGGAACAGTCACAGTATTGCTGCTTGGTATGTGGACAAATGCAGTATTCCAATCCAGAACATTCCACTGCTCGAGTACATAAAACAAACCAATTAAATGTATAATCCCAGGGCGTCTTTCAGCACCACTTCATGGCTCCTCTGTGCTGTTTCTTATTTGTACTCTCTTGAATCTACCCATCTTAGTAAAAACAACCTCAGGATGGGGCACCCATCTCTCAGGCATCTAGCCAGGCCTTAAAATTCTTTTGTCCCTTCTGAACAGAGACATATGGTACACACCCTCACTTCAGGACACATGCAGCAGAATGAAATGTTACTGTTGTTCTGTTTTCCTATTGATTCCATAAATAAATGATAGGCTGCTTGTAATGAGGAAGTAGTAACTATGGTTTCCATAAGGGTATAAGTGCCAAGCTAAATATTTAAAGCCAAAATAAATAATTGAAGTATGAGCTTCTCTACTCCAGCAGGGACTTTGGGGTTATAATTTCATCTTTCCCTATGTGAACTTCCAGCTTCTCTGTGAAGAAGACTCTCCTGGGAGCTCCAAATTATTTAAAAAGCTGGGCTGCCAGTTTTAGTTTTGATCTGACACACCAGATTTTTGTTTTTTTCTAAAAAGAGCTCAGGAAAACTCTTAAGCTTTTCCCTGACACACAATTAATAAAAGACTCAGATGTACCTATAACCAACAGCTATGAGCTCAGGGGTGTGGAGCTGCACAGCCATGGCTTTCTTAGAGATGTATGGTCTATGTGTAAGTCCCAGGTATCAACATTGCAGTTTGTCAAGAATTTCATTTCTGTTTTAGGGAAATTCCATGATTCTGAAATTTTTTTTTCATTCCAAAATAGAAGGAAAACAAAAAATTGGAAATTTTCTGTTAAATGAAATTCCTAAACAGACTTTGTTTAGGGTTGAATGACATATTCTTTTCTGATCTTTTATTTTAACCTATTTCAAATGTCTTTTTATATAAACCAAACCACATCAAATTTAATTTTAAAATCAACACTAAGGGCTTGTTTACACTAACTAACAAAATGTTTTGGGAGTAAGGGAACTTTGAAGTTGCATGGGTACTTCGAAGTGCCTGTGTCTAGACTGCTTGCTGGCGCTTCTAAGTTAGCAGCTTTGAAGTTTGTGCAGCAAGAATTATGCTAATGAGGTGCTGCATTTACAGTGCAGCACCTCATTGCTATCTACCGATCAGGCTCATTTTCATGCCCTCTTCAAAGGAGGGGGCTAAGTAGACGAGCCCAGAGCATCTAATGGCTCTATTTCAAAATAGGCTCTATTGTGTGTGGACACTCTATTTCAAAACAGCTGAGTGCTATTTTGAAATGCATGATGTGTGTAGCAGCATTATTTTGAAATAAGATAGTCTGGAAAATCTCTTCTGCTATGTCTACACTTGCATTCTTTTTCGAAAGAGGAATGAAAATGAGGGAAATCAAAAATGCAAATGAGACACTAATTTACACATCTCATGCTTAAGTTTCATAATCTCTTTCTGGAAGAGATTCTTTCAAAAGAATAAAAGCAGCGTAGAAGGGGCTATTTCAAAAATAAACCCCATCTTTGAAAGAACCCTTCTTCCTATTTTGTTTCAGGAAGAAGTGTTCTTTCGAAGATGGGGTTTATTTTCAAAAGAGCCCCATCTACACTGCTTTTCTTGTTTGGGAAGATTCTCTTTCAAAAAGAGATTATGCAAACGAAGCATGAGATATGTAAATTAGCGCCTCCTTTGCATTTTCAATTTCCCTCATTTGCATTCCTCTTTCAAAAGAGGAATGTAAGTGTAGACATAGCCTTCCAGAATAGCTTATTTTGAAATAATGCTGCTATGTAGATATAGCCTTTGATTTTAATAAAAACAGAATTTGCTGTTGAAAAATAATTAGGATGAAAATTTTTCAACCAGCCTCAATCAGTAGCATCCTTCAAGGCCCCTGCCTCCCCATCTCCAGGTCTCATATCCCTTTCTGGGCTGTTCACACTTCCAGATTCAGAACTAGAGGGAAAGGCAGACAGCCCACAGCCAGACAAACTGGATACAAGGGTCTCATAGCTCTCACCTTATTTCTTGCTTCTGCTCGGATTATGATGTTGGTCTCATTTACAGACACCGATAGATTTCTCCATAGCCTCATGTTAGAATGACTGATCTTGCCATGGCATTTCCCCAGCAATACTGCAACAATCACACAAGAGGCCATACTGTCCTGATATCCAACAGAGCAAGAAGGGTGCTAGTGGGCAGTGTCCAACTCAGCTATACAGCTTGGGCCATCTATACACAAATGAGAAAAGGAGATGACATCTGTTAAGCTGTGGTACGGGACAAGTTCCAAGTTGCTGTATTCTTTGATCCCCTGGGAATGCATTGCCAAGGACGGGGTGGCCAACCTGTGCCTCTGGAGCCACATGTGGCTCTTCAGAAGTTAATATGTGGATCCTTGCATAGGTGCCAAATCTGGGTGTGCAGCTACAGGCACTGCTTTTCCAGTGTCCTAAGGATGCTTGCTGCTCAACCCCCAGCTCTGCCCCAGGCCTTGCCCCACTCTACCCCCCTTATGGTCTAGTCTGTGGTGTCCAACACACTAACCACTAGCCACATATGGCTGTTTGAGTGTGGCTAGTTAGCTTGAACAATAACTATATTTCTACGATAATGTGGCTAGTTTTCCGTAACTTCAGAACCAGTTGGACAGCAGAGGTCTAGAGAGTGCTCAGTTTCGTTATAATTGCAGGGGACTGGACTTGATGACATCTCAATTTCCTTCCAGTTGTATGATTCTGTAATTCCTCAAGTCCCACCCCTTCCTCCCCACACCTTAGAACCTCCTGCCTCCTTCTCTGGAACCTCCTGCATGCTGTGAAACAGCTGATTGCAGTGGGAAGAAGGCACAAAGATGGAGAGGGAAGCAGTGATCCGCAGGAGATGGGAGCTGATGGGGCTGCTGACATATTACTGTGACTCTTTGGCAATGTACACTGATAAATTCTGGCTCCTTCTCATATGCAGGTTGGCCTTCTCTGGCATAGGAGAATAATGATTTGCATATCAGACAATCCTTTTTATAGCGGGGTGTCAGTCTGGCCAAGAAACTGACGTTTTGGTGCGTTTTTAAAAATGAAATCCAGGTTTAAATTAAATGGACAAAAATCCCAAACAACACATATAGAAAATTCTAGACCAAAACCCATTACCACTCAGGGGTCTTTACCACAATCCACACTGACACACCTAAACTACAGACCCATTTTTCAGAGGGGGGAGTGCCTTTGAATTCCCACAGATGACAATGAGAGATATAAGTGCTCAGCACCTGCCAATGGCTGTGTAGGAATACATAGACATAGCTTTAGGGCCTGAAAGTTTGAACTGTTTGGCGGAAGAGATTTACGTATCTCAAGGAACTAGAAGGGATCTCGAGAGATCATCGAGTCCAGTCCCTTACCATCTTGTCAACACCGGCTCTGACAGGCGTTTTTTAATCTATTTGCCCCAGATCCCTAAATGGCCTTCTCAAACACAGAGTTCACAACTCTGGGTTTACAAGGCTAATGCTCAAACCACTGAGCGATCCCTCCCATTTCCTGTGACTGCAAAGAAAACTGGATTTTTTAAAATAATATCTAGCTTCTGGTTCACTCTATCTGTAGATCTCAGAGCACTTTAGCAAAGAGGTCAGTGTCATTATTTTCACATTACAGAGGGGAAACTGAGGCACAAGAAAGCGGTTTGCCGATGGTCACCCAGCCAGTGACAGAGCTGGAATTAGAATCCAGATCACATGAGCACTGTGCATGAGGCCATGTGGCCTCCCATGAATAAGTAACAAAGTGTGCCAGGCGTTTTAAGAACAGTCATCTTTTCCTCTTTATGGCCGTGTCTACACTAGCCCCAAACTTCGAAATGGCCATGCAAATGGCCATTTTGAAGTTTACTAATGAAGCGCTGAAATATATATTCAGTGCTTCATTAGCATGCGGGCGGCTGCGGCACTTCGAGAATAAGTAAGAGAATAAGAGAATACCCTTATTCGGGAATAAGGGGACTTCAAAGTAGGCGGGGTCCTTTCAAAAAGGAGCCCATCGGGACGAACCGCGTGGCGGCGAGGCGCGTCAATTTCGAAGTGCCGTGGCCGCCCGCATGCTAATGAAGCGCTGAATATGTATTTCAGCGCTTCATTAGTAAACTTCAAAATGGCCATTTGCATGGCCATTTCGAAGTTTGGGGCTAGTGTAGACACGGCCTATGTGACAAAAAAAGAACCATATGACATGGATGGGTCTCAAATAACTGCACTGACTACATACAGATAAACAAATAAGGCCTGTCTAGACCTCGTACACTAGATATGTCTACCCAGCAATGGGGCATCCCTTGCTCGCTCATGCCATCTTCCTCATTCTTGTGGAGAATGGGCTGTGGGGCTGTTTCAGTGCTGTATAGAGGCCTGGGCTGGGGCTGGGGCCGGGGCTGGAGCCTGGGACTCTGACAGGTGGGAGGGTCCCAGAGCACAGACTACAGCCTGAGCCCAGACAGCAATGAAACAGCCCTGCAGCCTGATCCCAGAGAGCCCACGTCAGCTGGCATGGGCCAGTTACAAGTTTTTTCTTTGCTGGACACTGGCCACTTCTCCAAACTGAGACCACCATGAGCACCACTGGAGAGTTCCCAGGCTACTGAAAGGCACATTACATTAGCCCAATGCACAGCAACAAACATAGGAATATGTGCCCCATACCCTCAGGCACTTGCAATTTCATTCTAGATCATAACACAAACAACAAGTCAGAAAGCTGGAGGTAACACAGATCTGCTATTCAGCTGAGGCATGTGCTTATCCAAAGGGATCTGTTAAATGCTTTTGGGAGCAGGGCTGTTTTAAATACAATCATTTTACGATTTGATGTTCACTTCGCCTTTAGCCCATCTCAGGGCTGCAGGCAGAGTCACTTTTATTTACCAGGGAACTGAGCTGGTCTCCATTGCCAGGAGAGCATCTTTGGTGCTGCACAGTATGCTGGGCTGAGCTGGAACAAAAAATAATGTAAGCCAGTCTGGCCCCCTGTGCTGATGTGTGAATTAATGAAGCACAAGGCTCTGCAGCTCCTCCCCTACTCCAGCTGTGCTCAGAGGTATAGAGCATCTCATGAAAACACACAGCACATTCATAGGCAAAGGGCACTGAGTATCATTAAAATGCATTTGTCACAACTGCATCCTGTTGAGTTCAACCCACTTGTGGCAGTGGAGTGCCTCAGGGCTCATACATGGAATGATCAGTACCTCAACTGGACCTCCGAGGTAGGTGGGCCAAGAGAGTGGGTGGTTCAAGTGACTCCTTGCCCCGACTTTCATCAGCTTTCCTGGACTGTCTCTGAGGGTTTATCTTCACGAGAGTTATCCTGGGTCTAAAAACACAGGCAAGGCCATCCTGGGTGCTATCATCCACATTGCCACCTGCCCTCTTGCAGAACCTACACCTTTTTCCCTCCTCTGCCTGGGAAGGGCAGACAAGTTCTGCTCCAGTACACTGAAACCCTTCCTAGAGTGGTGCATAGTGTGCAGCACTAAGAACCATAGAATGTGCCCCCCAGAAGTATTAGCAGCCCACAGGTGAGCACTGGGCCCAGGTGCCCGTTCAGGTGGGCTTTGCAGTGTGGATGATTATGTGCACTAGAGGAGGGGCAGCCCTTGGCAGATGAGGGAGCCATATTGACAGAGACTGTGGGAGGATTTCAGAGCTTGGTATAGTAGCTGCCCTCCCTAGTGCTCAGACTTCTGCTCCCTTGCATACAGGGGCATGAAGAGCAGTTGTCCTTCTGGTGCTGCTTCTTCACTCTTTTTGCATCCCTCCTGGCTTGGCCTGCCTCCTGCTCCCTGCAGAGGGCTTCACTGTCTGTGCAGTCTCATTCCCTGGCTGCTGACACTGCCTGGCTCCATCTTAGGCTCCTGCCAGTTCTGACCTCCCTGTTCCCCTGCCCAGTCCCAGCTGTAGTATCCACAGCTCTCTCTGCACTGAAGGCCTCAGGATAAATCCCTGCCTGAAAACTCAGGGCACACACTGCACAGAGGTATGTAGCATAGATGGCCAAACATGGGAGGCGGGGAACTAGGTGTCTGCCTCATCCCCATGAATCACAGGTCATTTCCTGGCCCCAACCCCATCTCTCTCAGTGAACACAGGCAGTCTGTATTCTCCTGCCCAGCCAGCTCCCAAGTGATCCTGGCTCTCCCCTTCTAATGCATCCATCTAACCTGGACATCTGCTGCTGGGCTGGTGTTTGAGTCCACAGCAGCTCATTAACACATTCCAGGCTGGGGGAAGGGGTATCCACCCCTTCACAGGGGTATTGGGAGAAAAACAATTTGTGTTGGGGAACAGGAACAATCCCCCTTTACTCCTGGATTCACGTGGGCCAATCCTGCCGGAAAGTAGGATAGTGCCTAGGGAGATTTCTGGAGATAGCAGACAGGCAGCAGCTGTGCTAGGAGACTAGCAGGCAGAGAATTGCTAGAGTGAGAAAGTAAAGGTTCATCTGGAAAGTGGAGGATTCTTATTGGACTTTAAAGGTTTCCCACCAGACAAGATGAACAGTTCTGGTCTCTTGCATTAGCTCCCAGAGTATTTTCTCCCCTTTCACTTTGCTTTTCAACTTATATTGAGGGCAATATTGTTCTGCCATGTAAGGATTTTTATTCCTTTTCAGTTTCCTGGTAGCAGGGAACCAGAGCCTGTGAAGAGACATATCTTCAAAGTTACAAAACCCCATTATTATTCTTTGAGAAGCCCCATCAAAATCAGCACAAACAACCCAAGGGAATCAGTGTTATCATAGAAGGTGTCTGGGATCTGTCTCTGTAGAGAAACTAGAGGAATGGTAACAGCAGCTGTAGTCTATCAATCTGTCCTGGGTATTTATATGTCCCACATGAACACAGTATCTGAACACCCCACAATGAGGCAGGGCAGAAGCACTATATTGCACAGGTAGGGAACAGAGGCACAGAGAGGCTAAAAGACTTGTCCATGCTCACACAGGAAGTCTGTTGCGTAGTTTCCCAAACCAGTGCCCTAATCACGGGCCCTCCCTCCCTTCTTTGCTCAGTCACTGTAAGGTTAATCCCATCGAGGTGACTGGTGACTTCAGGCCTGCTGTTCAGTGGCCAAGATGTAACGTGTTTGGTATTCTCATTCCAATTCCCAGCAGCTACTTCCATGCATAGAAATCATTTCGATCATTGGGACAGCATAGAAGCAAGGCTTCTTGAGAGGAAGGTTGGTCTAGAGGTTAGGATGCTAGCCTGGGCTTGTGTTCAACTCTCTGCTTTACCACAAGTTTCCTGAACTCCTTGAGCAAGTAATTTGGCCTTTCTGAACCTCAGTTCCCATCTGTAGTACAGTAATTGTAGCTCTCTCCTACCTCACCAGGGAGTTCTGAGGAATAACATTTTAAAAGCTGAGAGGCACACATATACTATGGTAATAAAGGACAGATCAGCTCCTTAGCTAAGTAGGCTCTGAAAGGTATGGTATCCTCACTCCTGGAGGAACTCCCTCAAGCCAGTAATAGGGTGGTGTGAGTGTAGAATAGTGGTAGGGAACCTAAAGGCCAGATCCAGCCTGTGGGTTACTGATTTTTCTGTTACTGAGTGGCCCCCAGACAAAAAAAAAAAGGGGTTCTCCACACCTGGCCTAGAATCTCTCCATGATGTAGGCTCCAAGTCTTAGCATCTTCCTGCAGCGTTGGAATATGATTGTGGGCTCTCCCTTCTATGGGGCAAAGTTCAGACATCTGGCACCCCACACTGGGTGTGAGTGAGGTGAGTGCAATCGAGGTAAGTGCTCCTCTTTTCTTTTCCCTTTTGTGTGTGTGTGTGTGTGTGTCTATGTGCTTCCCACTTACATGTTGCCCCCCTGGGGAAGGAACACAACAGATTTTAATTTGGGTCAGTGGCTCCCAGCTGGAAAATGTTTCCCCACCCTAGTCTAAAAGCTTGTTGGTTGCTGCCTGAGCCATTCCCTGTCTTAGGCCCAGAGCCTCAAAGTTATTTGAGTGCCTAACTCTGATTGAAACCAAAGGGGATTTGATCCCTAAATACCTTTCAGAACTGGGCCTTAGTCTTTAGGGCTCTCCTTAGTGCTTTGGAACCCAGGGGAGGCAGCTTCCATTCTCAGACGTGCGCTGCTCTTTTATACAGTGTCCATTTTGGGGATTCATGAAAAAGTTTCAGTGGATGTTTATTTTCAGTCAAGCACTCAGTACAAACAATGCTGATCTAAGTCACTTCCAGAAACAGCCCCAATCCAGCCAACCTGTCACACGCTACTGCCTGAAGCTTTCTGAAGAGAGGCATCCTGGCAGTGTCACTAAATGAACAAACAACCCAAAACTATTGTACTGCTAATGATGTAATCAGTCTAAGTCATACTGGCACTTTGCAGGGCCTGAGTCCAGCTTGTTCCAGCTTAAGAGAGCAATAGGTATAAACTGTACAGGGTTTTTGGTTGGCCGATTGGTCTGTTTTGTTTTAGAATGTCATTTTGGCACCGGTTTAACGACAGTGTAATCAGTTATAGAATTGTAGAACAATAGAGCTGGAAGAGACCCAAAAAAGTCATCGAGTCCAGCCCCCTGCTCTAAGCAGGACCAAACCCATCAGATCAGCCCCGTCAGGGCTTTGTCGAGGTGAGACTTAAACACTTCCAGGGGTAGAGGCTCCACTACTTCCCTTGGTAGACCATTCCAATGCTTCAACACCCTCCTAGTGAAAAAGTTTTTCCTAATGTTCAACCTGGACCTTTCCAGCCACAACTTGAGACCATTGTTCCCTGTTCTGACATCCGTGACCACTGTGAACAGCCTCTCTCCAGCCTCTTTGTAACCTCCCTTCAGTAAGTTGAAGGCTGTTATCAAGTCCCCCCTCAGTCTTCTCTTCTGCAGACTAAACAGTCCCAATTCCCTCAACCTTTCTTCATAAGTCATATGCTCCAGCCCCCTAATTATTTTCGTTGCCCTCCGCTGGACCCTCTCCAGTGTATCCACATCCTTCCTATAATTGGGGGCCCAGAACTGGACACAGTACTCCAGATGCAGCTTCACCAAAGCCGAATAACGAGGAATAATCACTTCTCGGGATCTACCGGCAACGCTCCTCTTGATGCAACCTAATATGCCATTAGCTTTCTTGGCTACAATGGCACACTATTGACTCATGTCCATCGAGGAGCTGATAGAAGAGGTATCTGAGCCTTTAGCAATCATTTTTGGAAAATCATGGGAGATGGGAGAGATTCCAGAATACTGGAAAAGGGCAAATATAGTACCTATTTATAAAAAGGGGAACAAGAATAACCCGGGAAACTACAGGCCAGTCAGCTTAACTTCTGTGCCAGGAAAGATAATGGAGCAGGTCATTAAAGAAATCATCTGCAAGCGATTGGAAGGTGGTAAGGTACTAGGGAACAGCCAGCATGGTTTTGTTAAAAACAGATCATGTCAAACCAATCTAATAGCTTTCTTTGATAGAATAACAAGCCTTGTGGATAAGGGAGAAGCGGTGGATGTGATATACCTAGACTTCAGTAAAGCATTTGACACGGTCTCACATAATATACTTATCAATAAACTACTCAAATACAACTTAGATGGAGCTACTATAAGGTAGGTGAACAACTGGCTGGATAACCGTACCCAGAGAGTAGTTATTAATGGCTTTCAATCCTGCTGGAAAAGTATAACTAGTGGGGTTCCACAGGGGTCTGTTTTAGGACTGGTTCTGTTCAATATCTTCATTAATGATTTAGATATTGACATAGAAAAGGGAAGTTACTCACCTGTGTAGTAACGATGGTTCTTCGAGATGTGTCCCCGTGGGTGCTCCACAGTAGGTGTCGGGCTTGCCCCGGCGCCGCAGCTCGGAAAATCTTCAGCAGTCTCCGTCTGGTCGCGTATGCGCCGATGCGCGTCGGCTCTTCGTGCGCTTACGGTCATGTGCGCGATCCGGTCCCCGCCAGTTCCTGATCAACCGCTCCGGACGCCCCTGAAAAACACACAAACAGAGCTCTGAAGTGGGGAGGAACGGGTGGGTAGTGAAGCACCGACGGGGACACATCTCGAAGAACCATGGTTACTACACAGGTGAGTAACTTCTCTTTCTTCTTCGAGTGGTCCCCGTGGGTGCTCCACAGTAGGTGACTACCCAGCAGTAACCCCCCCCGAAAAAGGAGGTGGGTACCCGATTTATGCGCAGCTTGCCCCTGAAAGGACTGCTGTCCACAGGCGTGTATCCTCATCAAGCATCCTGTGCATGGCGTAGTGCTTGGCGAAGGTGTCATAGGAAGACCACATCGCCGCTCTGCAGATATCTCTCAGTGCGATGCCTTTGAAGAAGGCCGTTGACGCCGCCATCGCCCTAGTAGAGTGGGCTCTTGGCGGAACTGGCAGAGGAGTCTTGCAAATCTTGTAACACAGTCTTATGCAAGACACAATGGCTACGTCTACACGTGCAGCCAACATCAAAATAGCTTATTTCGATGTTGCGACATCGAAATAGTCTATTTCGATGAATAACGTCTACACGTCCTCCAGGGCCAGCAACGTCGATGTTCAACTTCGACATTGCTCAGCCCAACATCGAAATAGGCGCAGCGAGGGAACGTCTACACGTCAAAGTAGCACACATCGAAATAGGGATGCCAGGCACAGCTGCAGACAGGGTCACAGGGCAGACTCAACAGCAAGCCGCTCCCTTAAAGGGCCCCTCCCAGACACAGTTGCACTAAACAACACAAGATCCACAGAGCTGACAACTGGTTGCAGACCCTGTGCCTGCAGCATAGATCCCCAGCTGCCGCAGAAGCAGCCAGAAGCCCTGGGCTAAGGGCTGCTGCCCACGGTGACCATAGAACCCCGCAGGGGCTGGAGAGAGAGCATCTCTCAACCCCGCAGCTGATGGCTGCCATGGAGGACCCAGCAATTTCGACGTTGCGGGACGCGGATCGTCTACACGGTCCCCACTTCGACGTTGAACGTCGAAGTAGGGCGCTATTCCTATCTCCTCGGCTGCGTCTACACGTGCACGCTACTTCGAAGTAGCGGCAGTAACTTCGAAATAGCGCCCGTCACGTCTACACGTGTTGGGCGCTATTTCGAAGTTGAAATCGACGTTAGGCGGCGAGACGTCGAAGTCGCTAACCCCATGAGCGGATGGGAATAGCGCCCTACTTCGACGTTCAACATCGAAGTAGGGACGTGTAGACGATCTGCGTCCCGCAACATCGAAATAGCGGGGTCCTCCATGGCGGCCATCAGCTGGGGGGTTGAGAGATACTCTCTCTCCAGCCCTTGCGGGGCTCTGTGGTCACCGTGGGCAGCAGCCCTTAGCCCAGGGCTTCTGGCTGCTGCTGCTGCAGCTGGGGGTCCGTGCTGCATATACAGGGTCTGCAACTAGTTGTTGGCTCTGTGTATCTTGCACTGTTTAATGAAAGTGTGTCTGGGAGGGGCCCTTTAAGGGAGCGACTTGCTGTTGAGTCCGCCCCGTGACCCTGTCTGCAGCTGTGCCTGGCTCCCTTATTTCGATGTGTGCTACTTTGGCGTGTAGACGTTCCCTCGCTGTGCCTATTTCGATGTTGGGCTGAGCAACGTCGAAGTTGAACATCGACGTTGCCGGCCCTGGAGGACGTGTAGACGTTTTTCGATGTTGCGACATCGAAATAGGCTATTTCGATGAATAACGTCTACACGTCCTCCAGGGCCGGCAACGTCGATGTTCAACTTCGACGTTGCTCAGCCCAACATTGAAATAGGCACAGCGAGGGAACGTCTACACGCCAAAGTAGCACACATCGAAATAAGGGAGCCAGGCACAGCTGCAGACAGGGTCACGGGGCGGACTCAACAGCAAGTCGCTCCCTTAAAGGGCCCCTCCCAGACACACTTTCATTAAACAGTGCAAGATACACAGAGCCAACAACTAGTTGCAGACCCTGTATATGCAGCACGGACCCCCAGCTGCAGCAGCAGCAGCCAGAAGCCCTGGGCTAAGGGCTGCTGCCCAAGGTGACCACAGAGCCCCGCAAGGGCTGGAGAGAGAGTATCTCTCAACCCCCCAGCTGATGGCCGCCATGGAGGACCCCGCTATTTCGATGTTGCGGGACGCGGATCGTCTACACGTCCCTACTTCGATGTTGAACGTCGAAGTAGGGCGCTATTCCCATCCCCTCATGGGGTTAGCGACTTCGACGTCTCGCCGCCTAACGTCGATTTCAACTTCGAAATAGCGCCCAACACGTGTAGACGTGACGGGCGCTATTTCGAAGTTACTGCCGCTACTTCGAAGTAGCGTGCACGTGTAGACGCAGCTGTAGACGCAGCTAATGTGATTTCAAATCCTCTGTGAAGATAGCGCTTCTCCTTTTGACCTGGATGCAATGGACACCAGGAGTCTGTCCGTTTTCCGGAAAGGTTTAGTTCTATCGATGTAGAAGGCCAGTGCCCTTCTTACGTCAAGTAAGTGCAACCGTGCCTCTTCATTTGAGTTGTGAGGCTTAGGATAGAACGAGGGCAGCACTATTGGTTCGTTGATGTGAAAGTCTGAAGAGACCTTTGGAACGAAGGCTGGGTGTAATCGTAAGACCATCGCTTCTTTTGAAAAGATCGGGCAGGGTGGTGTGGACATTATGGCCACGAGTTCGCTCACTCCGCGAGCTGACGTGATTGCCAGGAGGAAAGTCGTTTTAATAGTAAGTAGTCAAAGGGGGACTGTAGCCAATGGTTCAAAGGGCGGTCCCAAGAGGGTGTGTAGAACTAGGTCTAAACTCCATGACGGCGGTATTGGTTTCCGAGGGGGGTACAGATTCACCAACCCCTTTAGGAAAAACGAGACAACAGGATGGGCAAATGTGGTTGATCCATCCTCTTCATGCCGAAACGCTGATATAGCCGCCAGATGCACCTTTATAGAGGATAGCGAAAGTCCGTTTTGTTTGAGATGTAGCAAATAATCCAGAATAGTAGGTATGGTGGTGTCCTGGGGTATTAGTTGCCTGGAGGAACACCATTCGGAAAAACGCAACCATTTGTGCTGATAAGTCTTTCTGGTGGAAGTTCTCCGACTACATCCAAGGACTTGTTGTACTCCCTCTGAGCATGTAGTCTGTAAGGCGCTAAGCCATGGATTAGCCATGCTTGTAGCCGAAGTCTCTTCAGGTGCGGGTGCAGTATTGACCCCTGAGCCTGAGTGAGAATGTCTGGTGCTGTTGGTAGGGGAAATGGCCGATGCTGAGCTGTGCGCAAGAGCAATGGGAACCACTGTTGCCGGTCCCAGGTTGGGACTATGAGTATCATGCGTGCTTTCTCCCTTCTGGCCTTCTCCAAGACCTTGTGTATAAGTGTCGTGGGAGGGAACGCATAAAGTAGAGGGCCCTTCCATGGGATCATGAAGGCGTCCCCCAAAGACTCCTGTCCCATGCCCGCTCTGGAGCAGTACTGGGGACATTTCTTGTTTTCTCGGGTGGCGAACAAGTCGATTTGGGGAAAACCCCATCTGCGGAACACCTGGTGAAGTAGATCTGAACGGATCTGCCACTCGTGAGTGGGCGCAAAGCGTCTGCTGAGTTGGTCCACCTTGACGTTGTGGACCCCCGGTAGGTATGAAGCCTTTATGATTATATTGTTGGCGATGCACCAGTTCCAGAGTCAGACTGCCTCCGCACAAAGCGTACGAGACCTGGCTCCCCCCTGTCAGTTTATATAAAACATGGTGGTGGTGTTGTCGGTATTCATGCCGACTATTTTTCCACGCAGATAATTGTGAAAATGCCTGCACGCATTGAACACTGCCCTGAGCTCTAATATGTTTATGTGCGGTGTCTTCTCTGCGGGGGACCATAATCCTTGAGTGGTTTTGTTGTCCATGTGAGCCCCCCATCCCATATGGGAGGCATCTGTTGTAATGAACACAGTAATTTGCAGTTGGCGGAAGGGCACCCCTGTTAGGAGATTCTTGGGGTTTCCCCACCATGTTAGCGAGCTTCGTGCCTCTGTTGTAAGTGACACCCTCTTGTGGACGGTGTGGATTGAGGGTTTGTATACGGTTGCCAACCAATGCTGCAATCCTCGCATATGCAGCCTGGCGTTTTGCACCACAAACGTGGTGGTTGCCATATGCCCCAACAGTTGTGAGCATGTGAGAACTGGAACAGTGGGGCTGTATGTTAGCAGTTGTACAAGAGATTCGATGGCACGAAAACGAGCCTTGGGTGAATACACCCTTGACGTGACTGAATCTATCCGAGCCCCTATAAACTCTATATTTTGCGTGGGGTCGGTCTTTGACTTTGAAAAATTGATGATGAGGCCCAGTGAGGTAAATGTTTTTGTGGTGATGTGTATCATCCATAATACCTCTGCCCGGGAAGTTCCCTTTAGCAGGCAATCGTCCAGGTACGGGAAAATGAAAACTCCCTGTCTGTGCAGGTATGCTGACACCACCGCTAAGGTCTTGGTGAAGACTCTGGGTGCTGAAGAGAGTCTGAATGGGAGGACTCTGTACTGGAAATGATCTGTGCCCACAAGGAACCGGAGGAAACACCTGTGGGCTGGATGAATTGCGGTATGAAAATACGCATCCTGTAAGTCGAGGGCTGCAAACCAATCGCCATGGTCTAGTGCCATGATTATTGAAACCATCGTAGTCATTTTGAAGCGCTGTTTGTGTAGGTACTGGTTCAGTGCGCGTAGACCCAAAATTGGTCTCCACCCTCCTGTCTTCTTTTCCATCAGGAAATACCTGGAGTAGAACCCTTTGCCTTGAAATTGTTCCGGTACTCTCTCCACCGCCCCTATGAATAGGAGATGGTCCACCTCCTGCCTTAAAATTCCGGTAGGTGATAGGGGTCTCTGAGAAGGGGTGCAGTGGGAGGATTTGGTGGAGGTAAAGACTGGAAGGGGATCGTGTATCCCATGTTTACAATCTCCAATACCCACTTGTCCGACGTGATGCTTTTCCATTGTGGGTAAAATGGCTTGAGTCGGTGATGGAACATGTACTGAGATTGGCACTGAGGTATGGTCTTGGCTTCGCGGCCCTCGACATGCCCGTCAAACTTGCTGTCTTGCACTTTGCCCTGTGGAGGCATTGCCCTGCTGAGGCCGGCGCCTAGGGCCCTTATAATGCGTTTGCTGATGACGTCCCTGATCATACCCCCGTTGAAATTGGGTACGTTGCTGTTGGTAACCATAACGGCGTTGCTGAGGATAAAATTTCTTCCTTCTGAACGGTGGGGTATATATCCCCAAAGTCCGAAGTGTCGCTCTGGAATCTTTGCTCGAGTGTAGGACTGAGTCGGTCGATTCAGCAAACAATTTTATTTTGTTGAAGGGGAAGTCTGCAATTTTGACCTGTAACTCCTTTGGAATGCCGGATGTGTGAAGCCATGACTCTCTCCGCATTACCACTGCAGTGGCCACGTTGTGGGCCGCTGTGTCCTCCACATCCAGTGCAATCTGCATGCCCGCTCGAGAAGCCGTGTAGCCCTCTTGCACAACTGCCTTAAGAATTGGCCTTTTATCCTCCGGAAGGAAGTCCATGAGGGCAGTAAGCTTGGAATAGTTGTCGAAATTGTGATTCGACAAATGAGCAGCATAGTTGGCCATGTGGAGCAACAGAGTAGAGGAGGAGTAGGCTTTTCTACGCAGAAGATCCAGCTTCTTTATGTCCTTGTCCAATCCCCCAGATTTGTACTGGGACGATTTGGACCTGTGTTGGGACGATTCAACCACTAGCGAGCTTGGCTGTGGATGACTAAATAGAAATTCCATACCTTTCGCAGGGATGAAGTACTTTTTGTCCTCTCTTTTGTTGGTAGGAGGAGCGGATGCTGGAGTCTGCCATATATTAGTGGCTGCCTCCATGATTGCATCGTCCAGAGGAACAGCAATTTTAGAAGAAGATGGAGGCCTGAGGTTTTTAAGGAGTCTGTGGTGTTTCTCCTGCACCTCCGCCATTTGAATATCTTGGGATTGAGCTACCCATTTGAACAACTCCTGGAACTGTTTCAGGTCATCTGGGGGAGAAATGTCTCCAGGGACCACGGCCTCGTCTGGCGAGGATGAGGAGGCATCACTATGGTATCTCTCCTCCAATTCCTCTGGATCCTGGCTGTATTGATGTGATTGCCTTTGTGGAATTTCGAGGTGGGGTTCAATGCCTTTAGACCCAGCCTCTGATTGGGGAACTCGTGGTGTTCCCCCAGGTGGAAGCAGAACACTGTGGCGTTGAGGGGTGGTCGACGGGGATCCATAGTGAGACGTCGACCTCCTATGCTGACGCCCCGCATAATGATGGCGGTCGTAGCAACAGGGACAGGGCCCCGGCTATGGAGACCTGGACCATGACCCAAGGATGTAAGGGTGGTGCCTGGAATGTCGAGACCTCCACGATGATACCGACGTACGAGGAGAGCCTCTGTGAGAAGACTCGTAGGGATCTCTGCTAGATGATGGAGAAAAGCATGCAGACCCCTGGGATGGACTCCGAAGAAAAGGAGAAGGACGTCTGTGGCAGGCTGAAGGTGTTGCTGCCCGTCGAATCTCTGGTGGTGATCGTGGTGACAGAGGCAGCGCAATTACCTCAGGAGAGGGGCTGCAGTGCCTGGTCTTCGTTTTAGCCTTTACCCTCTCGGGTGGTCTTGTCAGTGAACTTGGTACCGGAGCAGGTGTCATGCTGATTTCCACTGCTCCTGGTGCCGTCGTTGCCGGTGCCATCGTCGCCGGTGCCATTGATCCCGGTGCCGTCGTCCTCAGTGCCGTCGATCCCGGTGCCGATGTCCTCGGTGCCATCGATCCCGGTGCCTCTGGGGAAGTCTCGATCGGTGCCGCAGTAGCTGGTGGTGGACTGACTAGTGCCCGCATGGCTCTCGGTGCCATCTCCCCGGTAGCTGCAGGGCCTTGAGTGGTTGCATGCGCCGTGGCTTTACCAGTGGAGGAAGCCAGCGTGCGCGGGCCCTTTGTTACATTCGTCCCGCTTTCCAACAGTAAAGGGCAGGGATCGAGTAGGCGAGGCTCTTCTTTTCTTCTGCGCAGAGGAGGTCAAAGAGGCAGCCTTCCTCTTGTGTGGTCCTGAAGAGCCCTCCGCATGTGTTGCCTCCGATGAGGCAGGCTGAAGTGCTTTGTCAACTAACAGCATCTTCAGCCTCATTTCTCTACCTTTTCTAGCTCTATTAGTCAACTTGGAACAATGGGAGCACTTCTGGGGAACGTGCATCTCCCCAAGGCACCGTATGCATCTGCTATGGCCATCCGAAGCAGGCATGGCCTCCCGGCAAGATTCACACTTCTTAAAGCCGGGGGATGGCATTGTTAAAACTTAACTCTGAGTCCTTAGGTGCTAATAGCACACTTAACAGTCTGTTAGGTGATGTTAATAACCGTTGGCCTTTGAAGGCCGACAAACAAAAGCAGCGGGCCCGCCCGGAGGTGGCTGCTGTGGTTTTAAGATAGTCTTTAACTTTTAACAACTTTTAACAGAGTGACTAACTATAATAACTATAGAACTGCTAACTATGAACTGTTAAAAACTATTAACACGAGAGAAAAACAAGATTTATCTGTCTCAGGCGTTGGAGCCGGAGAGGATTCCGTCTGCAGCCATTAGCGGTTGAGAAGGAACTGGCGGGGACCGGATCGCGTACATGACCGTAAGCGCATGAAGAGCCAATGCACATCGGCGCATGCGCGACCCGACGGAGACTGCTGAAGATTTTCCGAGCTGCGGCGCCGGGGCAAGCCCAACACCTATTGTGGAGCACCCACGGGGACCATTCGAAGAAGAAGTACACTCATTAAGTTTGCAGATGATACCAAGCTGGGAGGGGTTGCAACTTCTTTGGAGGATAGGGTCATAATTCAAAAAGATCTGGATAAACTGTAGAAATGGGCTGAGGTAAACAGGATGAAGTTTAATAAGGACAAATGCAAAGTGCTCCACTTAGGAAGGAACAATCAGTGTCACACATACAGAATGGGAAAGGACTGCCTACAAATGAGTACAGCAGAAAGGGATCTAGGGGTTATAGTGAACCACAAGTTAAATATGAGTCAACAGTGTGATGCTGTTGCAAAAAAAGCAAACATGATTCTAGGATGCATAAACAGGTGTGTTGTGAACAAAACAAAGAAATCATTCTCCTGCTCTACTCTGCGCTGGTTAGGCGTCAGCTGGAGTATTGTGTCCAGTTCTGGGCACCGCAGTTCAGGAAGGATGTGGAGAAATTGGAGAGGGTCCAGAGGAGAGCAACGAGAATGATCAAAGGTCTAGAGAACATGATCTATGAAGAAAGGCTGAAAGAATTGGGCTTGTTTAGTTTGGAAAAGAGAAGATTGAGGGGGGACATGATAGCAGTTTTCAGGTATCTAAAAGGGTGTCATAAGGCAGAGGGAGGGAACTTGTTCTTCCTTGCCTCTGAGGATAGAACAAGAGGCAATGGACTTAAATTGCAGCAGGGGAGGTTCAGGTTGGACATTAGGAAAAAGTTCCTAACTGTCAGGGTGATCAAACACTGGAACGAATTGCCAAGGGAGGTGGTAGAATCTCCATCACTGGAGATATTTAAGAAGAGGTTAGATAGATGGCGTTCAGGGATGGTCTAGAAAGTGCTTGGTCCTGTCATGGGGGCAGGGGGCTGGACTCGATGGCCTCTCGAGGTCCCTTCCAGTCCTACTATTCTATGATTCTATGAAGCTATGGGATATGAAAAAATCCACCTCTTGAGCACTGTAGCTATGCCAACTGAAAACCCAGTGTAGCTGCAGTTAGGTCCATTAAGAATCTTCCATCAACCTAACTCCCTCTCTCAGAGAGGTGTGTTCCTACAGGAACGGGGGAAAAAATCTTCCATCTTTGAAGGCTTCAGCTACACTATGCCAGTACAGTGCCTACAATGTTGACATGCCCAAGCCGTGCCCATGGACATGTTATGTTAATGGTGGGTAATTTTTTTTCTGAATAAGTCATTAGGTGGAAATAATGTCATTGTGGGAGCACCTGAACTCTACTGCAGGAGCCTGAACATAAATACTGCCACAAATTATTCTATTTCATAAAGTACATTGATTATTAAATATGTACTGCAGTTACATACACTGCTTAGCTCCTCTGGATCCGAGATTTTTGCTTATTTTTTAATTTTATTTTGAAGTGTTTCAACCCAACTATTTAGACTTGAGTTGAACAACTACAGCAAATCCAGCACTGGGAGCAGCCACTGGAATTCCACGCAGCTGTTCAGATGATGATTCTATGTCCCTTTTTTAGGTGAGAATGCTTTTTTGTTTGCACTGATGTTGATGGGACTGCTTGGAATTCCCACATGAACGAGGATATGAGTCAGCCTATTGGTAGTAATTTTTATATTACAAACTATTTTGTAATATAAGCTGGTGAAGGGTATTCCTGGCTGGAAGATTTTTTCAGCCAGTGCAGAGTGCTGTGAACAAAAGGTGAGGCAAAACCTATTTGCTTTTAAGCTCACTTAGTTTCTTGAGCTAGGCATTATCTTGCGTTTTACACTTTTATTTCTTTTGTAACCCACCTTGACTTTTATGCTTCATTACATGTGTGGCAGACCCTTACCTGGAAGCTTCCAGAGCCCTCTAGAAGGACAGTATAATGTGTCCTATTTGAAGAACAGAGGGGGTTGGCGGGCGCAGCGCGCCCACGACTAAAAGGTCCCTCTTAAAGGGGGAGGGAACCCATTAAAAAGTCATGGCCTCAACAAGATATGGGGGGACAACTAAAAAGAGAACAGGGATGGGAGTGGGAGTCAAAGGTTTAAAACAAGGGAACCAGAAGGGGACACCAAGCAGAGGACCCCGGACAGCGCCCACTGCCCCTCAAAGGTGTCGAGAGAGCCAGTGGACGCCGCCCAAGGGAACTCTGCCCAGATTCATGAACGGAGAGCAGAGCGGATATAGGCCCCAGAGTCGCAGGCCTCCCCCGCAGCCACATTCCTCTCTCAGGTGTTATAAATGGCTACCTTGGCCATAGCCAGGAGGAGGCTGATGAGGGGGTCCCGCGACTTAGTGGGGCCACGGATAGGGTGTGACAGGATAAGAAGGTGCAGGGAAAAGTGTAGCCAGAACCTCAGCAGGAAGTTCTGGAGGAGCCGGAAGAGGGGCTGCAACCGGGTGCATTCAATGTAAATGTGCACCAGGGTCTCCCTTGTGCTGCAAAAGAAACTGGTGTCCGGAAGGGGGGTGAACCGCACCAGGTACATGCCCGTGCTCACTGCCCCATGAAGGATTCTCCAGCCTATGTCCCCAGTGGGCCGCAGGACCGGGGGAATAAAAGCTGGCCCACCGGGGCTCCTCACCCTCCGAAGATGGTAGAAGGTCCCGCCACTTGTGGTCTGGGCAGGACACGAGGGTGGGGAAGTGGAGCGTGTGAAGCACGAGTGTGTACAGATGACATCGGGGCACGGCTCAGAAGGGGACCGGCTGCAAGGCATGCAGCCGGCTGGAATGATGCGGGGGAGGGGGGCGGGGAGGCACACACAGCCATCCAGGGGGCCAGGAGTGGGGGGGGGCGGGGTGCACCCTCTCACAGGACCCAGCGTAGGTGGACATGAGCAGCGGGTAGCAAGGCAGCATTCACTTCCTCAAGTACGCGCCAGGGAGAGCGTAGGGTGGAGAACCCCATGTGCCAGGCAAGCGCCGGGGCCTCTATCCAGTCTCCCCGGTTGTAGTCCAGGAGGTCTCCAACCCTGGTGATTCCACCGAAGACCAGCTTCTGGCACACCATGGGGGACTCCACCACCTGCACACAGAGGTAGGGGTTGTGTAGCAGGGGCTCTGCGAGGAGGTCTTCCCCCACGGTGGCCCCAAAAGACCTGGAGACTGCGAGCAGCCACCAGGTGTGGAAGAGGTCCTGGTGGAAGGCCGGCAGCTCCCAGAGGTCTTGCGGATGGCCTCTCAAAGGCAAATAAAGGAGCTGCCGGTTGTATTGGAGCCCTCGGAAGTGATGGAGGAAAGAGTGTGCCAGCGTGCTCCATGCCGGACTATCTGCACTGTTGCTGTTGAGGAGTCCCTGCAGGGCCCAAGGTGGAAGACATGGACCTGAGTGTGGAGGCAGGTCAGGCCCTGCCCTCCCTCCTCCAGGGAGAGACGGAGAACCCCTGCAAGGACCCAGTGCAGTCCTGGCCAAAAGAACTCCAAAACTACCTTCTGGATGTGGGCCAGGAAATCCGGGGGTGGGACAAGGGTGTTGAGACGGTGCCAGAGCATGGACAAGACTAGTTGGTTAAGCACCAGTGCTCTCCCTCGGAGGGAGAGACACTGGAGCACCCCGTCCACCTCCACAACCTCTCAGCCACCCTGCCTTCTAAACCTTGCCAGTTTTCCGGTGGAGAGGGATGCGTGGCAGATAGAAAGATGCCTAGATAGGACAGCGGACCCACGCCCCACCGAATGGCCTGAAGCAGGGGTGGAAGGCGGCCCGCCTGCCATCCAGTCCCAACCACCAGGCCAGAAGTCTTGACCTAATTGACCCGGGCTGAGGAGGCTGCTGAGTAAATGGCTTGGCAGGCCTCCAACCGCACCAGGTCTCCCGGATCCTGAACCACGAGGAGCACATCGTTGGCATACGCCAACAGGACCAGCCGCAGCCTCGGCTCCCAAAGCACCAGTCCTGTCAACCTTTGACGAAGAAGACAGAGAAAGGGCTTGATGGCCAGGGCGTAGAGCTGTCCTGAGAGGCAACAGCCTTGTCGTACTCCCCGTCCGAAGCTGACCGGCGTGGTCAGGGTTCAGTCGAGCTTGACCATGCACTCCGAGGCAGCGTACAGCACCTCAAGAAACCCAACAAAGTGGGGCCCGAAGCCAAAGGCCCACAGGGTGCCCAGGAGATACCCGTGGTCCACCCTGTCGAACGCCTTCTCCTGATCCAGGGACAGGAGGATGAATGACAGACCATCCCAACACCCAAGCTCCAAGAGATCCCAGACCAAATAGAGATTGCCAAAGATGGTGCGGCCTGGGACGTTGTAGGTCTGGTCGGGGTGGACCACGTCCTGCAGCACAGACCCCAAGCAACGGGAGATGGCTTTGGTGATTATCTTGTAGTCCGTGCTGAGGAGCGAGATGGGACACCAGTTCCGAAGGTCACGGGGGGTCCCCCTTTTTAGGCAGCAGGGTGAGGACAGCCCGCCTGCATGAGACGGGGAGGACCCCTCTTTGCAAGGACTCGGCCCAGACGCTCAGCAGGTCTGGGCCAAAGACGTCCCAAAACACGTGGGAAAACTCCACGGTCAGCCCGTCCATGCCCGGGGATTTGTTGGTGGCATGAGATGGAGGGCTTCCGAGAGCTCAGCTAGAGTGAGAGGAAGCTCCAGCTGCTCCCGGTCGCTCGTGCTGACTGAAGGGAGTTGGTTCCAAAGCACCCTGCGGGCTTCGGCATCGGTTGGATCCAGGGAGAAAAGGGTGGCGTAGAAAACGCGAGCCCTCTCATGCATCTCCGCCAGATCCGTAAGAGGGGTGCCATCCTTCGCAAGAAGGCAGAGGATATGTTTTTGGCACCCCTCTTTTTCTCCGGGGTGTAGAAGAAGCGGGAGCCGTGGTCCATCTCCCGAAGGAGCTGGATCCACGATCTCACCAAGGCTCCCTGTGCCCAAAGGGAGTCGAGGGCCCTGAGCTCGTCCCGCTTCTCCCAGTACATGCCACAGAGGGATGGATCTCCGGGGCTGGTGGCCAGGCGCCTCTCCAGCTCAAGAACCTCCTGCTCCAGCTGTCCTATCAATGCATCCCGCCGCCGGCTGACCTGCCGGGTATGGTCACGGCAGAAGAGCCGCGCGCGCACCTTTCCCAGATCCCAGCACCACCACGCTGAGGGAAGGGCGTGCCATTGCCCGTGCCAGGCCAGCCAGAACTCCTGGAAGGATGCCACGAAGCCCACATCCTCCAGCAGCCTGTTATTAAAATGCCAGAAGGCCGACCCCCGCTTCCCCGATGAAAGGGAAGCCTTCACGGCCACCAAGTGGTGGTCTGAGAAGGAGGCCGGCCGCACACTGGAGGAGTGGACCTGCTAGAGATGGTGTCGAGAGATGTAGATGCGGTCCAACTGGGAGTATACAGATTTATGGCCCACCACCCGGACGTAGGTGAAGACAGTGTCCTCGTCCGGGTGGTGGCTGCACCAGACATCCACCAGGGAGCGATGATTGATGAGCTCCCTGAGGATGTCCGCAGCGGCCAGGCACTACTCCGTCCCCGTATGGTCCCGCTCCTCGGGGGTGCAGTTGAAATCCCTGCCGAGGACCAGGCACTCATGAGGATCGATGGAGTCGAGGAAGGCCGCCACCTGCCGGAAGAAGGATGTTCTTTCTGGGCTGGATGTTGGGGCGTAGACATTAGCAATGTGGAGGTGCAGCCCCTCCACCCATACCCGGAGATACAGCAGGTGGCCCGGCACGACCTCGACGCTCCCCAGCACCTCAGGCTGCAGGTCTGGGGAGAACAGGGTCGCTACCCCAGCCCAATGGGCCAAGAGATGACTAAAATGGACCCCGTCTCCCCACTCCAGCCGCCAGCTGGCTTCGGTGGCTGGAGTAGTGTGGGTCTTCTGCAAGAAGGTGACCGAGTACTCCCTCTCCTGGAGGAAGGAGAGCACTCAGCACCTGCGGAGACCCAACCCGCAGCCCCTGGCATTTCATGAGGCAAAGAAGAACAGTGCCATTTGGAGGGATGGGGAGGATCCTCGCTGGAGGGAGCACTGACAGCCCCCATGGGGCCACGCAGCAAACCGTGACCAATGCCAAAAGTAATAAGGGCATCACGGAAGCCACGGGCCTGCTGGTAGGCCGTGGCGTCCCTCCTCCCAGTCCCCTTGCCCTCCTTTAGAAGGGCCCTCACGGACTCTAAGATGACGTGAAAGTCACCTCAGCACTGGAGGGCAAGAGCGACCTTGTTCTTGGAGCTGCGAATGTCCTCCAAGAACTGGTGTATCTCGCCTGCCAGCTC